>NC_041390.1:171111483-171111975 GCF_002162155.2 Triticum dicoccoides | reverse complement strand
GCACCCCCCGCACCCTCCCCCGCTCTACCGCCGCCGCTGATGATATTTTCAAGTAACAAATTTGAACATATTTTTTAAAAATTATTACTGTTTTTATAAAAATATATTACTGTTATGATTTAAACAAGTTTGAACATATTTAAACACAAATAAATATCAAAAACAGCATTTAAAATGCATAAAAAATATTGGGGAGCCTAGGAATCGAACCTAGGACCTCCTGGTGTGTGTGTTGCGTGCTGACCAGTCAGGCTAGTGGGTGGGTTCTGTTCTAGATAGGGTTAGGCTGTAGATATGGTTAGTGGGCTAGATTAAAACAAAATTCTAATGGCGCACCGAGGGGAGGTGCGCCGTTAGAATAGTCATACTTATGGCGCACGGCTGGGTGGTGCGCCATTAGAACCCTCCCCCTAGCTATCCTCCCTCTCCCTCGCCAGATCCCCTACGACCCTCTCTCCCTCGCCACCAGATCCACCCGCACGCTGCCCCGAC
>NC_041390.1:171080500-171111154 GCF_002162155.2 Triticum dicoccoides | reverse complement strand
GCTGCCCCGACCCTCACCGGACTCCTCCTCGCCGTCTGCGCCTTCTTCCACCTCCGGCCACCGCGGCCTCACCGTCCGTGGAGGTATCTGCTCGACGGACGCGCTCCTCGACAGCGGCGCGAGCCTCCCCGCGCGGCTGCTGCTCATCCACGACGGTTAGTCTCTGTCCCTCCCTCCCTCTCTCCCCGCTCATCCCCATGCCACCACGGGGCGGCGACCTAGGGTTAGGAGCAGGAGCTCGCCGCCGCCGCCTCGTCGTGCCGCTGCTGTAGCTTCTTGCGGCTGCCTTTCCAGCGCGCTCGTGCGCGGACGCCGGGCCCCACGTGCTCGTGTGTTGCCGCCGCCGTCATGCGGCTGCTGCTTCTTGTTGTCAATTTGCTGCCATACCTTCAATTCCTGCCATGCTTATCTTCAATTAACCATAGGGTTCCTAAGGTTTCTCAGATAGAGATATAAGTAATGGCCATTATAGATAGATGCGTGCAAATCACATGTTGTTAAGATTTCCATACATGTAGCTACCATTTGGTCATACAAATTGGTGCTCCTGCATATTGTTTTTGGTCCTTATAAATTGTTCAGTAGTGTTCCTGGAGGATGACTAAGGAATTAGTGCTCTGTTATGATGCTTGATTGAATTGTCGAACTACTGTCCTATGTATTAGTACTGATTATTTGGGTCATTATCCTTGCTTCAAAGGATGCTGGTAGGTAAATCGGTGGCCTTATTAACCATGCTACGCCATTGTTAGCTGTATTAGTACTGATTATTTGGTTAGCTGTAGTAGGAGAGTGCCTGCTTATTAGTGTTTATTTGCTTTTTTTTACGCTTAATTGGTTATTTGTCTGAAGTAGTGTTAGTTCTGATCATGATTGTTGTGCTTATGGCTTTAGAAAATGATAAACTATTTGAATCTGATAGGTAGGTGTCCTTTTAGATTTTGTTTGTAAATCTGTTTTATTCAATGGTTATTGACAGTACATTATCATTCCTATTTTAGGAAGGTCTATTCCTGCAATATCATTGTTACCTTTTATTTGGACTACTACTGCTAGGACTTGCTCCAGATTTTAGGATTTCTTTTCTTTTTAGGATTTATTTTCTTCTAGGACTAGGTTTTTATTATTTTTCTGTTGTGATTGTTTTTTGAGCTCTTTCTTTTTCATTTCCTACTATCCTTATCCTAATTATCTTAAATTGTTATGATGTGTGTAACAGGATTAGATCTTGGATTTGCTAGTGGACTTTGGGAGTTTCTTAGCCAGCTTGGTGACTCCATATTTTTCACTATTTCAGCAAGTCTTTTGTAAGCATTAAACTTTCAGCACTACATTTCTATCTTATGTGTATATCTGTTTGCTTCCAATTGCTATATATGTATTGTTGTTACTAAAAATGATGAAGCTCCTGTCAATTGCTATACATATATATATGTGTATGATGATCCTCCTTTCCTACAGTAGTATAACTAGGATATAAAGCACATTGAACTAACAATCTTGTATGGTGCCTAAACTACAATGATTCAGGAACATCAGATGACTCGAGGGTTGCAGTACATGGAATGCATTCGCAAATGCAGCCAAAACCTGATATATACCAAAAAAGATTGTTATATTCCTCCCTGGTACAATAAATAATAAACTAAAATAGTTCTTGGTACAAAAAGAATAAACTATACATAGTTAATTTCTTCTCTTCAGCATCTTTCTGAATGACCCTAATTGTCACTGACAATATCTGGACAGATTGAAAACAATTTAACTTCAGTACTTCAAGTAATTTGCATGAAAGATTTTTGAAGTCCAACTTCTGCATCCAGAATTTGATTAGTTCCATAAATTTGTATGACCACGGATTTAGAAAATTTTCAGAGATTTGTATGACCAAAGATATAGTTCAGATTTGATTACTTCCATAAATTTGTATGACCAAATATATATTTTAGATTTGTATAGTTTCAGAGATTTGTATGACCAAAGATACAGTTTAGATTTGAATTGTTTCAGAAATTGGTATGACCAAAGATGCTATTGTATATAAATGGGCTGCTGTAGAACTGTTCTTCATCTTTACAGTGCTGTTGTATAGAAATATGCTGAATTTTCTGCTCTGATTGTTGCTCAAAGAAATTTAGCAAAAAAATGGGGTCCTGGGAGACGCCGCTGCTGCTTGAGGCCCTTGAGAGGTCCTTCGTGTCGTGATGATTTTGCAGGTACCCCGAGAAGCCCTTGAGTTTGCCAGAATGTCGATTAACTTCTGTTCCGGCAAATTCGGGTACTCCATATGTCCTATTTTTAGCAAAGGTCATGCTGAAATTTTCCGTGAATTTTAGCATGAATTTGCTAAAAATCGGACATATGAGGTACTTGCTACTAATGCATGGGCCGGGGTATCTTAGTACTTAATTAAGTAGGATCAACTGCCCCTTTATTCTTGCTGTATTAAACCATAGGTGGCAATAGAGCCAAGTGATTAGTGCCAAGTGATTAGGCCCAACCTAGGGTGCCTCGGCATTGATAAACCCTAAATGGTGAAAACTTAACTTGGCTGCCTCGGATGCCTCGGTGTCGATGAGAACCTAAATGATGTACGCTTAGGCTTTTAGGGTGCCTCGGCGTCGACAAACCCTAAATGATGAAATGTTAGGCTTTTAGGGTGCCTCGTTGTCGAAAAAGCCTAAATGATGAGACCATGATCTTGTTCCTTGACAATAACCAACTTTTTGACCAAACTTTTTTCCTATTTAGAGCGAAACATGGCCCACAATGATGAGGCCGGTGGTTCAGGCGGCAAGCAATTCTGGGAGCTGTCCCAAGAGATGGAGGAACAACCTCACCGTTGTGAGGACGCCGCGGAAGACACCGATCCTGATTACACAACCCCTAGTGGCGTCGGGAATGACACCACTGATGGTGCCGCCGAGGATGCCACCACTGATGATGGCGGCGCACACACAGATGGCAGCCAACCAAAGAAGCAAAGGAAGGACCGGAGCCCGAATGTGCTCCGCACCGTCAAGGAGGAATTCACTCAAGTGGACTCCAACGGGAATCCAATGGAGCCCAAACATATAGTCAAGGGGTACTCGGTTCAGCTCGGGTGCATTCTCTGGAGCACCGTCTCGATCAACACCGAGAACCTTAGGCATAAGGACCGAGGGAATTTGCGCAACCTCCTCTTCACGAAGCTACACGAACGATACAAGTTCCCCGCCGAATTTGAAAACACACGCCTCTCAGGGAATAAAGTGAACAGTGCCGCCCTCACGAAGATGAGCACGGCCCTGTCTACTTGGAAAAGCGTGGTGAAGAGAATGATTGATAAAGGTGATAGTTATGAGAAGATCAAGGCGAAATATCCTTTGATGAGCGAGGATGAGTACAAGGAGTTCAAGATCAAGTGTGAGAGCAGTGCAACCTCCGAATCAAGTCAGTGGGGGAAAGAAATGCGGGAGTTGAACTTAGCGGAACACAAACTCGGTCCCGGCGGTTACAGAGTGGCGGAGCCTATATGGGACAAGGAGGACGCGGAGCGTGCCGAGCAAGGCCTACCGCCCCGCTTCGAGAAATACAGCGGTGACAAGCAGAACAGGAACTATGTCAGGGCCCGATACAAGGAGGACCCGATAACAAAGGAGCTTACCACGGATCCGAAGACCAGGGCGCTTGATCTTCTTCTGGTAAGGAATACACCCCCGCGTAATTAGCTCCATATGGTTGCACTCTAATTAATCCCCAATATTTCTAAATGGTTCACGTTCCTTTCGCAGGACACTGAAAGCAGTAGCGCGGGGTCGTCTAAGAGCTCCCCTTTCGACACCCCTTTAAATAGGGCGTTGAACGTAATGAAAAACAAGGATAAGCTCACTAAGCCGATGTCAGCTGGTCGTGTGGCCAGCAAAGGCTTGTCCACAAAATGGGGGTCATACTATACCGCTGGTGTGCGGAAGGAGAAAAAGACCAGCTCGGAAAGACAGACGCACGAAGTTGAAGAACTCAAGGCACAAGTGGCGCAGATTCCGGAGCTTGTCCAAGAGCAAGTGCAACAACAACTTGGAACGACGCTCAACGCCATGGTGCCTACGTTGATTCATGGGCTGACGACGTGGATTGCGGGCGGCCAACAGGGGCCTCCCCCGGTTCCCAGCTTCACGGCCAGCAACTCGCACAGCGCGCAGGCGGCTCCATTGGTGTCTCCGGCGGCGCCATTGGTGTCTCCGGCAGAGGCGGTATTCGTGTCTCCGGCGCCGGCACGGGCATTGGAGCTTAATGCACCCGGGTGTACGCCGGCCGACACCTCGCCAGCAAGCGCCCCCTCCATCAGTTGCACTCCCACCGTTGGCGTTGACTCGACATTAGTCGAGCTCGACGGCATCACGGTAACGAAGCCTCTCGGCCGATGACTTCATCTCCTTGCCTTTGACTGGGCATCCCTAACGCCCTGTATATGTTTTCGCAGGGCACCGCGGACGTTCCTTGCACTCTTCTGCACTTCGTGGGCGCCGAGTTGGTCGATGTCGCCAAGGGCAGAATCGTTCAACCGGGCAACCCCATGTTCCACGGTAATCTGATGCCTCCCACAATGTATAGGGTTGAAGTGGTTCGGGTGCTGCCAGGCTGCGATGAGTTGTTACCTCCGATTCGACCCGCTGGGGCCAATGAAGAAGATGAGATGACCCTCAGCACCAGCGTAAACTGGCCCCTGCTTTATCCAAAGAGCCAGATTCGTTTGGGGGCGGGGTACACCACCCCACAGACAAGACCGCCAGTCGTGCCGGCGCCAAGCGATGACAAGAACGCTGCAACGCTACCGGACCTGCCGGACATCCCTATGGCACAGGATCCGGACGGCAACGACAATGACTATGGTACATTTACCAAAGTTGATAAATACTTTGCCGAACATGGGTACGCTGACGAGTTCTGCGGGCCTCTTTCTCAAGAACCCAACCAAGACGACCACGATCTAGCTGGTACGGCAGAGAAATCCAATTGCAACAGCCGTCGTCTGGCGTTCAGTTCTCAGGACACGCCTCCAGCTCCCGCCTTCACCGAGCCTCAAATAGCTGAGGTGCGAAATATTATCAGCCCCAACACGCTCAAGAAGGCGGTCTGTGAGCAGAACTCGGTCCAATTACAGGAGATCAAGAAGAAGGGACGGAAACGAAAGACTAACAAGGGCGCCGGTGCGAGCCAGCCGGCACCGAGTTTGATCCGTGCTCAGGACGGGCCACCTTCACCTAAGGATATCTCGAGGAGGGTACATGTGGCGGGTAGGGCGATGCTACCGCCAAATATGCTGAATGCTGCAACCGGTGCTATGCAGAGTCTGCACGACAGTGTTCTTTCTTTGGAGAAGCGGCGTCTTAGAGAGATGGATGTGGCATACCCGGTTTTCGTGGCCAAGGTGCCAGAGGGCAAGGGCTTTGTGGATGGCGACATCGGGGGTACGATCATCCTGCGGTTTGATGACATCTTTGCTATGTTTAACCTTCATCCGCTGCACTACACCTTCATTTGGCTGTTTTCGCTAAGTATGGAGATGCGGATCGTTAGAGACAAGACCCCGGACACCGTGATAGTCGACCCCTTCTACATGCGTGCCAAGCACTTGAGCAGCGCTGGGGACCGCCAAGTTGCGAGTTCACACCTCGAAGGCGTCATTCTGGCAAACCTAGATAAGGATAACTTCCTTGTGGCTTACATTCCCGAGTAAGTCATCCCTTAACCGCCCCGTAACATATGATTTCTTAGATTTCGATCATTCTTTTTTTTCTAACATTCCGTGTTCTGTGCAGTGACACACATTGCACACTCATCCTCTTAAGCCCGAAATATTCCATGGCCACGTATTTAGACCTGAACCGTAACTCCAAGATAGACTACACAAATGTCAAGAAAGTTCTTCATGATGTTCTCCCCGCCTACGCCAAATCTGGAGGCACCTTCACCAGGGCAGTTCGTAAGTACGGCAAGCACAGGTTCTCACACAATACGAAGTTCTACAGCGTCAAGCAGCCGCCTGGCGGTCAGAAGGATGCCTACTACGCCCTCCATCACATGCGGGCGATCGTAAGGGACCAACATCAACTTCTGCTACCAGATAATCTCAAAGATTGGGCCGCGAGCTTGTCGGTAGTCCAGGACGCGGACCTCAGACAAGAATTCTTTCGCATCCAGTCAGAGTTTGCGGACATCATCCATCAAGATGTCCTTCATACCTTGGGGTAGTTCTTCCTCAGATATCAACCGTCCAACAGTGAGATAGATGAAATGCTACAAATGCAGGGTGACAACGACCGCGATTTCATGACCATCATGACAGACGGCGGCTTCATCCACGTTCCTGTCCGATGAGTCGAGTCGAAAGTAGTGATGTGTAGTTCTGAAACATTGATTGGCTCATGTTGTAATTATAATTTAATGAATTCATATGTCTCTTTGGTTTGGACAGTCGTTCAACTTAGTTGTAATCGATGCTATTTATTAGTAGGACCATGAATCGTGCTATTAATGTCTTGCTTTTCTCTTCCGATCCTTTTGTTGCATACTTACATATTGCTTATGTATTTTCTGTTGTTTGGCTTGTGCATAGAGATGCCGTCGTATGTCGTGTACAAGGGTAAGGTTCTCGGAGTCTACGACGACTGGGAGGAGTGTCGGAGATAGCTTCACCATTTCAGCGGTAACAGTTACAAAGGGTACACCACTAGGGCGGAGGCCGAATGTAGATACGCCCGCTATCTAGAGGGAGAGAGGAGGGAGCGTTGGAGGAACCGGATGAAGACCAGTTTGATCGCGATGATGCTCATCGTGATGACCACAGTTCTCTTCTATGTGATGGTAGTTTAGATGATCGATATCGACTTGTAATGTGAAGGAAAACTCGATACTCGCGGTCTTGAAACTTGTAATGTTTTATCTTTGTTCGGTCTTTTGAATTCGGAGACTAATATGATGAATTGTATTCGGAGACTAATCTTCTATTGTATTCGATGAATCTAATGTTACTGTGTGTTGCTGTCTATATTCTATCCAATAATATATTTTGTAACTTGTGCAAAAATCAGAAAAGAAAAAAAAACCTAATATTCATACTAATGGCGCACCACACAAGACACTAATTGCGCACTGTGATCACCACACTAATGGCGCATTAACTGCTGGTGCGCCATTAGAATGCCAAAGCACATGGGTACATATGGCCCCCTGGGAGGCATTCTAATGGCGCACTGTAGGCTATACTAATGGCGCACTACCTGGTGCGCCATTAGAACACCAGATACTAATGGCGCACCGGTGGTGCGCCATTAGAATTTAATTCTAATGGCGTGATGCCAGTGGCGCACCGGTAGTGCGCCATTAGAAGGCAAATTCGGTGCGCCACTAGCATGCCTTTTCCTAGTAGTGATTGGTCAACTGTGTTATATTGACAGCATATTCCATGTGCTGACCCGTTTCGGGCTGCAACATATCATGTTGCAGACTTTTCAGATGAGGAGTAAGGTGCGCTAGGTCGTTGTCGTGCACTCAGCTATGCTGTTGGAGTTGATGGACTCACTTTATCTTCCAAGCCTTCCGTTGTTATCTTATTTAGATGGCCTTAAGCCATATTATTGTATTAAGTTCTCTTTTGAGACTATCATTGTAATAAGTGTGTTATTGCTACTCTGTTATAAATCCTTCGAAGTACTACGTGTGTGTCAGCATTACCGATCCAGGGATGACACTTATGCATAGAGATTTGACTGTTCGAGGTCACATCGCTACATATTTACCTTAATTTTGAGAAACAAGGTATCAATCCAGTAGGAGATACACACAAGTCTCCAATCTATGCACCTACACAAACAATCAAAAACCTGCACCCAACACGATAAAGGGGTTGTCAATCCCTTCATGGTCACTTGCAAGTATGAGATCTGATAGAGATAGATACAAAAGATAACTAAAATGTAAAACAAAGTGAAAATAAATATATTGCAGCGAGGTATTTTGGGGTTTTTTGGTTTATAGATATGAAAATATGTAATGGAAAATAGACTCGGGGGCCATGGGTTTCACTAGAGGCTTATCTCCTGGAGGGAAATAATATGGTGGGTGAACAAATTACTGGTTATGACGATATCCAAGGCAATGATTATGAATACAGGTATCATGTCTATGTCAAGTAGACCGACTTTTGCCTGCATCTACTACTATTAGTCCACACATCGACCGCTATCCAACATGTATCTAGAGTATTAAGTTTATAAGAATGGAGTAACGCCTTAAGTAAGTGTTTGACACGAGAAATAATAAAAAATAACGCGGGTTATTGTATTATTATCTCTCTACGCTCCAAGGGAAAATAAACGTTGCGGGCTTGCCAGTGTACTAATACACAAATAAATATAGGGAAACATGCACTTTATTAATCTCTCATCGAAGAAACAAAAATACAAGACCCTTTACATATGCGATGTGTGGCCTACTAGCGCGGCCAGCCTGACTGTAGCGATTGCGGTCTCTTTGTTCTCGGGGCCTCGGAAGGCTCCTGGTTAATTACTCTCACGTGTTACTCTGCGAGACACCTCCGATTAAGCCATGCAGTCATCTTCGTCATCTGCACCTTGCATTCTACATGCATGATGATGGTGGTGTGTGGGCAGCGGTAGAGCCCGTGTCTTCGTCGGTACACACGCAGCTCAGAACATGGCTTTGTGCTAGCCACGTCCGCCCTCGCCGTCACGCCTCGTCGGTCTTGGCGGCGATGATGTATTTGGGGTTAAAGTTGCATGGGTCCTGCTCGGCTCGAACTTCTAGACGACCTAGTGGACTCGTCGGGGTATGCAAGGGGTATGCCTCGCGGGAGTAAGTTGCTTAGGAGACCGGCGTCGGTGTAAAACCGTCGCACGCTGACATCGGCATGGCCGGTGTGGTTGGTGCCTCATCTCGGCTAGACGCCGAGTATTCGGCCGTCCATCAAGACAAAGGGCACCGCCTCAATGGGTCGTCGAAAGGTGGTGTGTTGGAGACTGCGTCTCCTTGGTTGGTGCTACGCCAAACGGTGACCTGTACGCCGACGACACCATGGACATGTGCGCCAATGGCCTACCCGCCGAGATGGGTGCGCTTGACTTGATTGGACGCCAAGTCTATGGAAGTTCGCTTTATTAGGGGGCACCGCCTGGCGAACTTGTGGATATAGATGATCATAGTGGTTGTGCCGCCTCGTATTAGCCAGACGTCGTCTTGATTGTTCTGCTAGGACAAAGGCGCTGGCTCATGGGGTCGATGAACGGTGGCGTCATAGAGGTCGCGTCGCCTTAGCAGGTGCTACACCAAAGGGTGAGCTATACGCCGGGGATGCCATGGACATGTACATCGGAGAGACCTGTTCGTCGAGGACCTGTCCGCCATGGTCGGTGCCTCATCTCAGCTAAACGCCGTATTCAGTGGTTTGCCAAGACAAGTATCACACCAAGACCTGTACGCCAGGACCTGTCCGCCATGGTGGGTGCACCTTCAAAGGTGGGACCGGTCTTGGGATGCATCGTCGTGAGCACCGGTTCTGCCACGTCTCTCTTCCGAGAAGCAAGACATCCGACCTGTGCACCGTGATCGGAACGGCATGGACCTGTGCATCGGAGAGACCTGTTCGCCATGGACTTGACTTGGGCTACATCATCGCGAGCTCCTGTTCCGCTATGTCGTCTCCTCTGGGAAGCAAGATACCCGACCTATGCATCGTGATCGGCACACCATGCACCTTTGCACCGGAGAGACCTATTCGCCTTGGACTTGACTCAGGCTACACCGTCGTGAGCTCCAATTTTGCCACGGAGTCTCCTCCGGAAAGTATGGTGCAAGACTTGTATGCCGGTTCCCGTTCGCCATGAACATGTTCACCGTGGACCTGTTCATTGTAGTCCTTTGCGTCAGAGAGACCTGTTCGCCAACCACACGTAGTCCACCATGGTTCAGCACCGTAGCCGATCGCTGAGCAACCTATAAGAGACAAGAATAGAAAGAGAGCGCCCAGCGGCCACAACCATCGTGTGTCTGCTGCCCTTCGTCGTCAGCGTGTTGCGGCTGCCGCGTCACCGCCGTGTTTCCTTGCGCATGGTGTGAAGGTGTTATTGCTGCACCTGTTGGCACACGCTCCACCGCCTTGAACACATCTCGCCCTCAACACTGCCTCCACGGGCGCGTCTCGTCGTTGACGCCGCCGCCACGGACGTGTTTCCTCTGTGTGCGATCTCTGTTTCTGCGTGTGTGAGTTCCCCCTCCTTCTGGCCTTCGGGTTCTTCTCAACGCCGTTGCCATAGGTGTGTCGCCTTCTCTTCTCTGCGTACATGAGTCCAACGCCACCACCGTGTACACGTCTCCTTCCCAATGAAACCTGGTAAGAGAAAGACAATGAAAAAAAGACCGTGCTACTATTGCACGAGCGCATGCTTGCTGTTGCTTGTGCATGCACTGCTGCTGACTTCCTGGGCGACGTCCTCGAGTGCACCGCCATCATCTTATCGGTGTGATCGTCTCCATGATGCACTCCACTCCTTCCCTAGAGGTGCGTGAGTCTTCAATCCGGCGCGTCGTGGCCGCCGCCGCGTCCCTTCTCCCCTCTGTTCGCCGCCGCGATGGGCGCGTCTCCACTTTGTGCCCTGCTTGGGGTTGTTTCCTTCCTGCCCGGTCGAGCACTTCTGCCTTTATTTATAGGCGTGGAGAGATTAAGATTCCCCAGCCGGAGCTCTATACACGTCTGGGAGATTTACTTTCCTTTCTCTCTCGTGACGTGTCATGCAAGATGTTCGCTTGCCTATTGGGGGCATCCAAACCTTTACTTTCCAAATACTCTATTCGATTCCATGCATAACCAGCCTCATACAAGCTCAAAGGTATTTTTTAGGATAGCTCAAAAGTATGATACACCCGATGCCAACATATGCATCAAAGACGGTATTGTTACACCCGATGCCGGCATATGCATCAAAGACACGTGTGCCCCAATCCATAACAAGCGCGGCGGGTACTGTTCATGTATGTGCACGGGCGTGCCGGCCGGTATACTTGTATTTGGACACGTATTTGTACACACTTGACGTACGTGCATGGATGTATTTATTTATCGTGCTGGGCTAATTTTAACTAGCCGGCCATTAGCCCATTAACGTTCACTTTGGGCGAAGTGCGGTTCATAAGCCCACACACATGCAATATATGCGCCATGCACATGCAATATAGGTGGGTACACATAGGCACATCTTGCTCCATGTGACCTAAACATTATTGGTACAAGTCACCATTTAGATAACTTTTTCTTCAAAAAATAAGTATCCTCCCTCCTTACTTTCATATTATTTGTAGTGCAAAATCTATTATTTGTAGTGCAAAATCTCATCGAACAAATGCCCCCTCATCGAGTTGAGCTTGAGTGCGAAGCAAATCGAGCTTGACTCGACGAATATTTATTTTGCTCTTGGCGCATGATTCATGTGCAGCCTAAAGCACCGACGTGTGTGCCATTCAGAAGATGATTGATTAGTATCAATGTTTCTTAGTGTAGGTATTGTCCATTCACATGTGTGTTCTTTAGGGAGCTTGTTGGATCGTAGAACGGGCACGATGTCAATCAATGAAGCAACCCTATTTCATCTTCATTCCATGGCGAAAAAACATGCCTTGTCGTGAAAACAAGAATACACAAAAATTACCAATCTCGTCGCGACCGCGTAGCTGCTGCAGTGCCAACCGACTTGATTGGAGGGTTTCACAGATTCACACTGGCCGCACTGGCGCGTTGCACTGCTCCCATGATCTCTTTGTGTTGATGTAGGCGAGGCATCGGTACACCATCGATAGCTCCCCTTCATTGAGCGAACCGTCACACCATCCATGGTGTGACAATTCTGGTGGTGCGCCGGGACGCCATCGGCCTTATGAATAATTGAGGGGTTGACGTTGCCCACATGCTTCATTGTTGTTGGAGATGGGGTTGCGGGGACGAATCAGATCCACCTTCGTGAATGCATGCGTTGCCTTCTGGCACCCATCATGCATGTCAGTGTAGACCATTGGTTGTCGGGCTATCATCGGTGTTGTGAGGGACGCATGGGTATTGCTGCACCCAAACACCCAAGATGTAGTTCAATGTAGTGGTTGTTGTCTGAATGTCGTCGATGATGACAGGAAGTGTCTCTCCATGGCTGCAAAAGATGTTGGAGGAGCACGACTAGGAACACCAAACGAAAACAGGCGAAAAAGAGAGGGGGAAAAATGTTTGTGGGTTTTAAAATGTTGGCTTTTCCATTATACACCAGCTATAGGCGTGATATCCGAGAAGGCTACTGAAGGACTTGTCATTGGGAACCGTCGAAAGACCTTGACGATTGCAACTCAACAACTTAAATAAGCTTCGATGTACGAGTATGAAGACGTCGTGTTTTGTGATGCTTCTGAGAGGCAACAGAAATTCATACTCTAGCCCATCATCATACTGAGGACCCCCACAACTCAACATGCCCCCTGCCCACGCCCCATGAACCCAGAGACTTGGGTGTGATAAGTTCAGGGTAAATGGTTTTGGGACAACGGCTTGGCGATTTTTCTTCATGCATATTGAGGGGTGGTGAACAGCTACCTCCCGCCTTCCTTCCAGTGGGTTCCTTACTACTTAGGACTGCTTGATTGCTTCTTGGACTGTTGGGATTTTCTTTCTTGAATTTGCTTCTTGAACTTTCGGAATTACATCTTATTGCTCGCGTGGATGATTGAGTGGTCGTGGACTTCACAGACTTGTTTTGACATTCGGCTCAAACTTCTTGGGGACTCTTCTTCCAGGATTCTTCGGGACCCACCTTGGGAACTTGGTAGGGAACTGTTCACCTCTGTGGACTAGGAAAAACCCTCTAGCACTTTATCTGGGGCTTCTGGTGGCACACCCCAGGGTTGCCATGTGACTACGCACCAAACCAACTTGTGTTGAGTCAGACAGCCTTCCATGATCTTTTCCTATAGTCTTCCCTGGAGTGCGAGTTTCTGTGAACACAAGGCATGCCGGGAAACAAGAAGAGCGTGGGGTCTCAATACTCAGAAGTGCCCAAGTAATCATCTCCGCTGCCTCCGGAAGCATACACCTGGTACGTGTCGTGCATTGTGGGTGTAGGAACTGCTCCACCTGCAAATCGACACATTGTGCCGCCCTTCAACAGGTCCTAGGGTAGCCGAAACTTCAATCAATAGCGTAGATCGATAGGGGAAAGCCATTTTTTGTTGGACTTAATTCGTAAAAAAAATTGGGGAAAACTAGATATATCCATGAAATGCAAAGGAGAATGCACCATGGATCCGATAGCCCACAAAAAAAGTTTCGCCAATTAAAAATCGAAAGGCAACAAAAGAGGCAAAAATTTAAGAATTTCTTTTAGGAACCTTACGTTGATTGGGGGCATAGGTCGGACTCCATGGGAATCGATGAGCTGGTATGCTCCCCCATCATAGACTTGCTCGATGATGTATGGTCCTTCCCACTTTGGCTCAAATTTGCCCTTTGTCTTGTGTGTCACGATGATGGGCCGCCTAAGCACGAGGACCAACTCTCCTTTTTGAAAAATGTGTTGCTTGACAAGCTTGTCGTAAGCTGTCACCATATTCTGGCGGTAAAGCTCTAGGCTCTGTAGGGCATGAAGTCGCCCCTCTTCAAGGGCATCGAGCTCCTGGAACCGCGGTTGTACTTGTTTGTCTTGGGTGATCTCATCTTGATAGCCACACGCAAAGAGGGTAGCTGGACCTCCAATGGAAGGACCGCCTCACTCCTGTAAACGAGAGAAAATGGGGTTGCCTGTGTTGGGGTATGGATTGTAACACGGTACGCCCACAAGGACTCGAAGAGACGGTCATGCCAGTCTTTCATGTTCCTTGTCACCGTCTTCTTGAGTATCTTGTTGGGTGTCTTGTTGAAGGCTTCGATTGCGCCATTGGCTTGGTGTAGATGGTGGGGATGTAGTGATGAAGTGAAAGGGAGAGCGGTACGTCCATCGCTCTGACTTTCCTTAGCCATATCCCTCTGTCCTGTTGCTGCCTGATGATGAAGTGGGTGGCCTTTGCCTCGTCGGTGCCAGTCCTGGTGGTGTCCGCCTTGTCGCTGTCGGACTAGATGACTTGCCTTTGCCTCGTCGGTGCCTGGCAAGATATGGATTTCTTCATCGGGAAAAGACATGTCGGTGGTGTACGGCTTCGCCTCGCTGGTGCTTGGGCAATGTTGTGGACGTGTGTCGTGTGGATGTTGGGGTAGATGTTGACGATGTTGCCACCTCAACAAGCAGCAAGACAAGGTTAGCATGAAACCATGCAAGGTGGCCTTGGACGGGCTTCGTGTCAGCAAAGGTGTAGAGATTGAGCTCCGCCTCAGTGGCGGTGTAGGAGGTGCGCCCGCCTTGGGCGAGCTCTGTGTTGGTGTAGATGTTGCACGCCTTTAGGCGAGCTCTATGTCGGCGACGGGGTCAACGTTGCTCCCGCCTCAGGAAAGCTCCTTTTCCTATGGCGTAGATGGCGCCATTCCCGGGACGTGCTCCATATCAGCAACGGTATGGCCGGTGCTCCGCCTCTGCGGCGGTGTAAATGGCACCGCACCTGGGGTGAGCTTGGCCGATGACGATGTAGGTAGTGTCCCCAACTTAGCATGTTCAACAACGTGTATTGCACGACACCTTGGGCGTGCTCCGCATCGACGATAGTGTAGACCCATCCCTGCCCGGGCCAAGCTCCGTCTGGACGGTAGTGTCGGCCAAGCCCCGCTTTAGGCAAGCTCCACGTCGATGGTGGTGTACATGGCGCCTCAACATCGATGGGCTGCTTGTCGATGGCGGTGTAGGAGTCCAACCTTGGGTGTGCTCCATGTTGTGGTTGGTAGACAACGCCCCACCTTGGATGAGCTTCTAGATGGTGTAGAAGATGCCCGTCGTTAGGCGAGATCCGTGCCGACCAAGATGCAAAAAGTACGCCATCCTTGCGTAGGATCGGAGGACATGTAGACGGCACCCAAGTTTATGCGAGCTCCCTGTTGGCGGTGGTGTAGAAGGTGCGCCGCCTTCGAGCTTGCTCCGCGTTGGTAGTAGTGTGGACGGCTCCCACCTCGGGCTAGCTCCATATCGGCGGTGTAGATGGTGCTCTGCCTTTTGCAATACCTGTGTCGAAGGAGGTGAAAAAAAAATCTCCCCTAGCCAAGCTCCGTGCCTACAGAGGTATATGGCGCCCTGCCTTGGGGGCGCTCCATGTTGATGGCGGTGTTGATAGCGCCCTGGCTTGTGGCACTCCATGTTAACGAAGGTATAGTCGGCACCCTATCTTGGGGACACTCAAAGTCGGTGATGGTGTGGATGGTACCCGCCTTGGATGAGTGATGTATCACCTCAGGTGAGCTCCAGTTGGTGGCTGCATTGACGGCCCTTCACCTGGAGAGGACGGGGTGGCGGATGGTGTTAAGTGGACGATGCAGCCCTATACACCATCTCCTTGAGTTGTGGACGAGCTCCCCACCAAGGACAGGGCACATGTCATGGTGGAAGTGTTTGCCATAGAGGGTCCTATGATCGCCACTGTTTGGGTGTTTAGGATTCCTCTGATCGTCTTCACGTGTTACCATCATTTAAAATGTGGGGGCATGTTAGGATGCCCCCTACTCTAAGTGGCGAGTTGGTGAAGACTGTCGCTGATGCTCTCATGTTGAGGATTATAACTTCGAGATTGGCGCCTCATCCTACCTTCACCCTGCATTAATGAAGTATTCGACGCTCCTTGATCATGGAGCCACCTTTGGATATGGTTCATATGTTCCTGGAGTTGGCGAAGATCCACACCTTGAATCCTCGCCACCTGGTTTCATGCCTCACAGCACGGAACAGTGAACGTATTGCCGTTGGAGAGTGATCGCCATCAACCGCCGAGTTGTGGAGACATGGCGCCATGCACTTCTTCAAGTATTGTTGAGGTTGAGGAAGACTGTAGGGCCTTGCGATACTTCACCCTTGTTGTGCCATGGTGTTGGTGTTGGTGCCCCGAGTGTCTAGTCCGGCAGAGGTGTGGAGGGATGTTGCACTTGCCCGCTTGTTGGCGGCCCTAGTCCGGAGAGGTTGAGCTGCCTCCACATCTCCTTTCATGTACGCCCTTGTTAACTCCTTCAATAGGGCGCGCTCCTCAAACAATAGCTTGTGATGCTCCTTCGTCGCATTGGTGGCCTCCCTCCTTCACGCCTTCTTCGACCGCACATTTTGAAACTGCACAGGATCATGTGCTTGGTGCACGTAGACCTTCTCGCGCTCGACGATGACCATGGGCGGCAATGATTTGCAATGTACCATCACTAGGTATCAGTTGCCGTCGTGGGAGAATCCACCTGCATGAAAGGATTCTTACAAGTGAAGATCCTTGCAGCATGTTTGCACATTGGGAGATTGGCGAAGACGATTTAGATGACCACAATAAGCACAGATGGGAGGAGAACCATGTCCCATCGGGCGTGCCAATTTGTTTGACACAAGAAATAATAAAAAATAACGTGGGTTATTGTATTATTATCTCTCTACGCTCCAGGGGAAAATAAACATTGCGGGCGTGCCAGTGTACTAAGTACACAAATAAATATAGGGAAACATGCACTTTATTAATCTCTCATCGGAGAAACAAAAATACAAGATCCCTCTACATATGCGCTCTGTGGCCTACTAGCGCGGCCAGCCTGACTGTAGCGATTGTGGTCTCTTGGTTCCCGGGGCCTCGGAAGGCTCCCGGTTAATTAAACTCACGGGTTACTCCGCGAGACACCTCCGATTAAGCCGTGCGGTCATCTTCGTCGTCTGCACCTTGCATTCTCCATGCATGATGATGGTGGTGTGTGGGCAGTGGTAGAGCCCGTGTCCTCGTCGGTACACGCGCAGCTCAGAACATGGCTTTGTGCTAGCCACGTCCGCCCTCGCCGTCACGCCTCGTCGGTCTTGGCGGCGATGATGTATTTGGGGTTAAAGTTGCATGGGTCCTACTCGGCTCGGACTTCTAGACGACCTAGCGGACTCGTCGGCGTATGCAAGGGGTATGCCTCGCAGGAGTAAGTTGCTTAGGAGACCGGCGTCGGTGTAAAACCGTCGCACGCTGACATCGGCATGACCAGTGTGGTTGGTGCCTCATCTCGGCTAGACGCCGAGTATTCGGCAGGCCGTCAAGACAAAGGGCAGCACCTCACAGGGTCATGGAAAGGTGGTGTCTTGGAGACTGCGTCGCCTTGGTTGGTGCTACGCCAAACGGTGTCCTGTACGCCAACGACACCATGGACATGTGCGCCAATTTCCTATCCGCCGAGATGGGTGCACCTCACTTGATTGGACGCCAAGTCTATGGCAGTTTGCTTTATCAGGGGGCACCACCTGGCGAACTTGTGGATATAGATGATCATAGTGGTTGTGTCGCCTTGTATTAGCCCGACGCCGTCTTGATTGTTCTGCTAGGACAAGGGCACCGGCTCACGGGGTCGATGAACGGTGGCATCATAGAGGTCGCATCGCCTTGGCAGGTGCTACACCAAAGGGTGACCTATACGCCGGGGACGCCATGGACATGTACATCAGAGAGACCTGTTCGTCGAGGACCTATCTGCCATGGTCGGTGCCTCGTCTCAGCTAAACACCGTATTCAGTGGTTTGCCGAGAGAGGTATCATACCAAGACATGTACGCAAGGACCTGTCCACCATGGTGGGTGCACCTTCAAAGGTGGGACCGGTCTCGGGATGCATCATCGTGAGCACCGGTTCTGCCATGTCGTCTCCTCCGGGAAGCAAGACATCCGACCTGTGCACCGTGATTGGAACGACATGGACCTATGCATCGGAGAGACTTGTTCGCCATGGACTTGACTTGGGCTACATCGTTGCGAGCTCCTGTTCCGTTATGTCGTCTTCTCCGAGAAGCAAGATACCCGACCTATGCACCGTGATCAGCACACCATGCACCTTTGCACCGGAGCGACCTATTCACCTTGGACTTGACTCGGGCTACACCGTCGTGAGCTCCAATTTCGCCACAGCGTCTCCTCCGGAAAGTATGGTGCGAGACTTGTACGCCAGTGTCCCGTTCGCCATGAACCTATTCACCGTGGACTTGTTCGTCGTAGTCCTTTGCGTCAGAGAGACTTGTTCGCCAACCACACGTAGTCCACCATGGTAGAGCACTGTAGCCGATCGTTGAGCAACCTGTAAGAGACAAGAATAGAAAGAGAGCGCCCAGCGGCCACAACCATCGTGTGTCTGCTGCCCTTCGTCGTCAGCATGTTGCAGCTGCCGCGTCACCGCTGTGCTTCCTTGCGCATGGTGTGAAGGTGTTGTTTCTGCACCTGTTGGCACACGCGC
Organism: Triticum dicoccoides; assembly: GCF_002162155.2. Lineage (NCBI taxonomy): Eukaryota > Viridiplantae > Streptophyta > Magnoliopsida > Poales > Poaceae > Triticum > Triticum dicoccoides. The sequence continues at coordinate 171,092,770 of NC_041390.1, read as the reverse complement.
CACCGCCTTGAACACGTCTCGCCCTCGACACTGCCGCCACAGACGCGTCTTGTCATTGACGCCGCCGCCACAGACGCGTTTCCTCTATGTGCGATCTCTGTTTCTGCGTGCGTGAGTTCCCCCTCCTTCTGGCCTTCAGGTTCTTCTCAACATCGTTGCCATAGGTGTGTCGCCTTCTCTTCTCTGCGTACATGAGTCCAACACCACAACCGCTTACACATCTCCTTCCCAATGAAACCTGGTAAGAGAAAGACAATGAAAAAAAGGTCGTGCTACTATTGCACGCGCGCATGCTTGCTATTGCTTGTGCATGCACTGCTGCTGACTTCCTCGGCGACGTCCTCGAGTGCACCGCCATCATCTTATCGGTGTGGTCATCTCCATGACGTAGTCCACTCCTTCCCCAGAGGTGTGTGAGGTTCTTCAATCCGGCGCGTCGTGGCCGCCGCCGCGTCCCTTCTCTCCTCTGTTCGCCGCCACGACGGGTGCGTCTTCACTTTGTGCCCTGCATGGGTTTGATTCCTTTCTGCCTGGTCGAGCACTTATGCCTTTATTTATTGGCGTGGAGAGATTAAGGTTGCCCAGCCGGAGCGCTATACACGTCTGGGAGATTTACTTTCCTTTTTCTCTCGTGCCGCACCATGCAAGATGTTCGCTTGCCTATTGGGGGCATCCAAACTTTACTTTCCAAATACTCTATTAGATTCCATGCATAACCAGCCTCGTACAAGCTCAAAGGTATTTTTTAGGATAGCTCAAAGGTATGTTACACCCGATGCCAGCATATGCATCAAAGACGGTATTATTACACCCGCTGTCGGCATATGCATCAAAGACACGCGCGCCCCAATCCATAACAAGCGCGGCGGGTACTGTTCATGTATGTGCACGGGTGTGCCGGCCGGTATACTTGTATTTGGACACGTATTTGTACACACTTGACGTACGTGCATGGATGTATTTATTTATCATGTTGGGCTAATTTTAACTAGCCGGCCATTATCCCATTAACGATCACTTTGGGCGAAGTGCAGTTCATAAGCCCACGCACATCCAATATAGGCGCCATGCACATGCAATATAGGCGGGTACACATAGGCACATCTTGCTCCATGTGACCTAAACATTATTGGTAAAAGTCACCATTTAGATAACTTTTTCTTCAAAAAATAATTATCCTCCCTCCTTACTTTCATATTATTTGTAGTGCAAAATCTATTATTTGTAGTGCAAAATCTCATTGAACAGTAAGATGACATGATGTAGAGGGATAAATTCAAGCAATATGATGGAAACCCCATCCTTTTACCCTTGATGCCAACAATACAATACGTGCCTCGCTACCCCTACTTTGTCAGTGCGTGAGGACACCGCAAGATTGATCCCAAAACTAAGCACATCTCCCATTGCAAGAAGAACAATTTAGTTGGCCAAACCAAATCGATAATTCAAAGAGAAATACAAAGATATCAAATCATGCATATAGGAATTCAGAGAAGATTCAAATAATATTCATAGATAAACTTATCATAAATCCAAAATTCATCGGATCTCGACACACGCAACGCAAAAGAATATTACATCGGATAGATCTCCCAGAACATCGAGGAGAACATGGTATTGAGGATCAAAGAGAGAGAAGAAGACATCTAGCTACTAGCTCTGGACACGTAGGTTTGTGGTAAACTACTCACGCTTCATCGGCAGGGCAATAGAGTTGATGTAGAAGCCCTCCATGGAAAAGGCCCCAAGATGGGATATCACAGGAACAGAAGGTTACAGCGGTGGAAAAGTGTAACGCCCTCGATGCGGATATATCTCCCACGTGTCGAAGCACGACTTAGAGGCATAACCGCATTGAAAGCAATGTCGCAAGTGAGGTAATCTTCACACAACCCATGTAATACATAAGGGAACGGGATACATAGCTAGCTTACAATCGCCACTTCACACAATACATGAATATAGCATTACAACATCCAAATACAATCAAGGTCCGACTACGGAACCAAAATAAAAGAAGACTACCCCAAATGCTACACAGATCCCCGATCGACCCCAACTGGGCTCCACTACTGATCAACTAGAACGAAACAACACAAAGGAAAAGATCTTCATCGGGCTCCTCCTTGAGCTTGGTTGCGTCATCTGCACGGTTCAACGGCACCTGCAAGCTGGTTTTGGAAGTATCTGTGAGCCACGGGGACTCAGCAATCTCACACCCGCGCGATCAAGACTATTTAAGCTTATAGGTAGGGTAAAAGGTATGATGTGGAGCTGCAGCAAGCGACTAGCATATATGGTGGCTAACATACGCAAATGAGAATGAGAAGAGAAGGCAAAAGCACGGTTGAGAATCTATGATCAAGAAGTGATCCTAGAACAACCTACGTCAAGCATAACTCCAACACTGTGTTCTCTTCCCGGACCCCGCCGAGAACAGACCATCACGGTTACACATGCGGTTGATGTATTTTAATTAAGATCAACTTCAGGTTTTCTACAACCTGACATTAACAAATTCCCATCTGCCCATAACCACGGGCACGACTTTCGAAAGTTCAAAACCCTGCAGGGGTGTCCCAGCTTAGCCCAACACAAGCTCTCACGGTCAATGAAGGATATTCCTTCTAGCGGGAAGACCCGATCAGGCTCGGAATCCCGGTTACAAGACATTTCGACAATGGTAAAACAAGTCCAGCAACACCGCCCGAATGTGCCGAAAATCCCGGTAGGAGCTGCACATATCTCGTTCTCAGGGCACACTCAGATAGGTCAAGCTACAAGTAAAACCAAACCTCGAGTTTCCCCGAGGTGGCCCCACAGGCTGCCTAGTTTGGACCAACACTCAGAGGAGCACTGACCCAGGGGGGTTTAAATAAGATGACCCTTGGGCTCTGGAAACCCAAGGGAAAAAGAGGCTAGGTAGCAAATGGTAAAACCAAGGTTGGACATTGCTGGAGGAGTTTTATTCAAGGCGAACTGTCAAGGGGTTCCCATTATAACCCAACCGCGTAAGGAACGCAAAATCCGGGAACATAACACCGATATGACGGAAACTAGGGCGGCAAGAGTGGAACAAAACACTAGACAAAAGGCCGAGCCTTCCACCCTTTACCAAGTATGTAGATGCATTAATTAAATAAGATATATTGTGATATCCCAACAAATATCATGTTCCAACAAGGAACAACATCTCCATGTTCCAACAAGGAACAAACTTCATCTTCACCTGCAACTAACAATGCTATAAGAGGGGCTGAGCAAAGTGGTAACATAGCCAAACAACGGTTTGCTAGGACAAGGTGGGTTAGAGGCTTGGTTCAACAATATGAGAGGCATGATAAGCAAGTGGTAGGTATCGCAGCATAGGCATAGCAAAAGAGCGAGCATCTAGCAAGCAAAGATAGAAGTGATTTCGAGGGTATGGTCATCTTGCCTGAAATCCCGCAAGGAAGAAGAACGAGTCCATGAAGAAGACAAAATGGCGTAGTCGAACGTGTCCTCACAAATGCGACATTCTCGGAACCAACCCCAAGAAGCAAAACCGGAAAGAAGGACACAACATAGTAAACAAACCAGACACGAACATGGTATGATATGCGGGATGCGGTATGCGATGCATATGCATGATTTGGAAAAGAATGATTGAACCTGGCCTCAAATTGTAAAACCAAGAGTGCCGCTGGAAAGATGAGTTGATTTCGGCCAAAATCGATATAAAGATCACCGGAATCGGATGCACGGTTTGCAAATGGCAAGCAAAACAAATATGGCACCGGTCTGCGATAATCAGCAAGTGACCATCTAAATGCATCAAGATAAATAAGCTACTGCACTCAAACATGGCAATAAAATACATGGCAGGGATCCACTTAAGATGCTTGACAAACGATGAACACTGAGCTACGGCTAATTCACTCAATAACAGGTTCAAACAAGCATGGAAAAAGTGCAAATGATAACAGGTTTCAGACTTAGTGGAATTAACTCAAATCTGGGATTTAACATCAGGAAGCATACTTTAGAGCATGAAAACTACATACTACAGGAAAATATCATGGCAAAGAAAGGCACTCCATGAAACAAAAGTCCCTTAGTGACCATAAGCCAAAAGGGATCAGAAAATACAATTGCAAGCATGTGAACATAGCAAAAACATAAACATATTCAGACTTAGTGAAAAACTGGAGCATGCAAAACAGATTAACAAGTAGGCATGTTTATGAGCTCGATGCACTCACTACAAAGCATGGCATGACAAACTAAGCATACCCCCATGAAGATGACATGGCATAGAAGCTAGACATGCCAAGAACAACAACATAGCATGCACGGATCAATAGCAACATCCTCGGCAAAATCGCTAAATATGCCAACAATCTGTTAGGATTCACTTTATAGAAAAAGTAGAGCTCGATTGACTCAATCTAGGATGCTCTATAAATGCAAACAAAGACATGGATAGATAGATCACAACATTATTAACAAAACATCCTTACTGATTATCCTCAAAAGAGGCACGGATAATAAGGAAACAACATGAACATATGGCATAAAGACAAAAATAGGACAAGGACTTGGTGAAATTCTAAGTCCGTGAAATCAACATTACCGATTACGCTACTTTGCATGCTTGTGCTAGTCACCACAAAGATCACAAAAATACATGGCATACACCCCTGTAAATATGACATGGCATATAACAAAACACATGTAGAGCTCAGGATCATAGCATGCACACATTAATCATGGCAAAAATGACAAAAGGCCATTTGCTGAAACAGATCTGCAACTTTCCTCACATAGCCCTCTTCCAACAACATTTCGGGCAACAATATGAGCTCAAATAAAAATGATGCAATGAGATGAAATGATGTACTCGTCGAGAAGAAAATTTTGATATGCTACACGCACGAATCGGAGCTACGGATGCAGAGTTATAGCATGCCAAAGTTTGCAAAAAAATTAGGGTTCGGGGAAGAAGTCAACCGAGGGGATTTGACCAGATCTGGATCTGGCCCGATCTACTTTAGCAGGAGGGAGTCGCCGGAGTAAATGGACGCGGCGTCCGGCATCGTCGAGGCTTGCCGGAGAGGAGGGCACCAGCCGGAGGAGGACGAGGAGGGGCGGCGGTCGCCGGAGCTAGGGTCGGCCGGACGGAGGAAGTAGATGGCGGGGGCAGCGACCACGGCGTGGGGCGGCGCGCAGGGCGCCGGCGAACTCGCGGGTGGCGCGCGGCGCATTGAGCGAGGTCGGCGCGGCGCCGGCCACCGGCCTTCGGGAAGACAGCGGCGGGGCTAATGGGCGGTGCGGGGGCTCCTCTGGCCCGGTCGGGCGCGGGGAAGGGCCGGTGCTGGGCCTGCGGGCCCGCGTCGGTGGGAGGCGGCGAAGCGGTCCCCCCGGGACAGGTGGCGAGGTGTGATTGGGTGGCGGTGGCGGCGGACGTTGTCCGGTCCGATCCGGACGCGTCCGGCGGCGCGAGGAAGCGGGAGGCTAGGGTTCATCCGTGAAAATTTCGGGGAAGGCCTCATATTTATAGGTAGAGGGAGCTAGGAGAGTCCAAATGAGGTGCGGTTTTTGGCCACGCGATCGTTATCGAACGCTCTAGATGATAGAAGTGGTTTAGATGGGTTTTGGGCCAAATTGGAAGGGTGTTGGGCTGCAACACAAACGAGGCCTTCTCGGTACCTCGGTTAACCGTTGGAGTATCAAATGAAGTCCAAATGGCACGAAAGTTGACAGGCGATCTACCGGTAGTAAACCAAGGCCGCATGACAAGTCTCGGTCCAATCCGAAAATGTTTAACATCCGCACACGAAAGGAGGTAGAAAGGACCACCGGAGGACATAGGAGCACCGGAATGCAAAACGGACAACGGGGAAAAAGCTCGGATGCATGAGACGAACATGTATGCAAATGAAATGCACATGATGACATGATATGAGATGCAAGACACGCAAGCAATGACAAGGCAACAACAGTGAATAACTGGGCGACACCTGGCACATCGGTCTCGGGGCGTTACAACACTCCACCACTACGAGAGGATCTCGTCCCGAGATCTAGAATGACACCGGAGGGAAAAGGAAGTGAAAGAGAAGAGATAAAACTACATTGCTTCTTTGACAAATGAGTGAAACCAAAGAACCTTGAGAGGTTTAACAACTTCATGAAAAGAATACAACGGAGATAAATGAAGTTGAAAGCACTCCGCCAGAAAAGAGGAACGAAGAAGAATAAATTCGGGCAGCACTCCGATAGAAAAGTGATACAAGACTTGATAAGATGAAAAGAACTTGAGCAAAAGGGCACAACACTCTGGTTAAATGGATAGGCATGAAAAGAACATGATCTTTGACGAAACGAGATGATGGGTTGAAAAGAGCAACATCACAAAGGCTCCGGAACAAAAGAATAGAAGATAGATAATTGAAATAAAAGAATGGAGAAGAAAATGCCAACTTCTGCTGCAAAAGAGCTTGAAAAGGTATCCTTAGGAGAAAGGTCGAATGGAATTGTTGGAACACCAACAACGAAAAGAATAAACTTTATATGGTCTTATGGAATACATCTCAAATTATTAGGTGACAACCTGCCACTCACGGGAAAAAGAATTGGATTGGTAAGAACAAGGAGACGAGAAGCTATTCACCGGAAGGATAGATGAAGAACTTGGATCATATATGAGCACCATCAATAGCAACGATCCTTAGGGAAGGCTTTAGGTGAAATATAACCCAAGATAACTCCAACGAAGAGGTTGGTGGATTTAAAATACCCCATTCTTAACAAGCTGTGAATCATGAAACATGAACTCAAATTATCAAGAATGACATAATACCACCTCCAATGATACGGTTGAAAGAATTGCACTCCGGATTACAAGATTAAGAATGCTTGAGCTCCTCTGAAAAGAATCTCAATGAACACTTCGAAAAGGAATTAAATCCTTGCTGAACCATCATGTAGAACCTCTATGAAGAACTCCGTTAAACAAAAGAATGATCAAACGGAAGGAAAGAGAAGTTGAAAACACAAGGTGAATCCTTGTACCGATATAGATGAATCTCCATGGAGAAATAATTTAAAAAGGTTGGAACTTCGGGAAAAAGAAAAGATGAAACAATAGAAACCTGAGAATTTTGATGAACCTCCGTAATAAGGAATTGAATTTTGTCAATGAAACAAGAATAAGAATTACATTATGCTTATCCTTCACCAATTTAAATTGATGACAAAAAACGGATTTGGCACACTACTTATACTCGTTGAAAAGGATTAAGATAGATATTGCACAACTTGGGAAGGTCTTCAACAAACCACCGGAAGGATTGAAACAATGAATAAATTGATATGATAACGAATGCCGAGAACTCTTGAACGAACCACCGTAAGAATTGAAAATGAATGAAGACAAGATAAAGAAACACCGTGTAGAATTAGAAAACGAATGACGATACTTGAAGGAATTTAGAAACATGAGAACGAAGAGATTACGAGCTGATTAGCGAATCCTTGATTTAAGCACCGGTATGATTTATAGTATGAGAGATGAAAGCTGGAATGAATAAATCTTAGATGATGGGCTCCGGATACTCAAACTGAACAGAATCTTGAATTACTCTGGATAGGTGAAAAGAATTCCCACAATCAAAAATAATTATGAGAGGATGGCAACAAGCTAGAATCACGAATCTTGAAGAGAATGGAGCAAGATTAAAGAGAAACTCTTCTTCGGTCTTCCAAATATGAGAATTACGACGAGAAACACCACCATGAATTATTTAGATACTTCGGAATGGAAAATTATAAATGTTGAACCAACGATGAAAGTATTTGAGAGATCTTGGAGAAAACACATTTGCCTGATGACAAATCATACTTACGTCAAACTTTGAAAAGAATTTGGGAGTAACTCCAGGAAGAATTATAAGAGTCGGGTAAGATCCTGGGAAGAGACCTATGGGTTAGGGCCCACTAAAAAGATACACCGTAGAACGATTACTTGAAAGGGAGATTACACCGGTTGAATTAAATGGCTTGAATAAGATAAGACCTCGAAATAGTTTGAACGGATGCAAAGTGGAAACACGAATCTTCGAGATATCTTCAGCCCTCCAAAACAAAAGCATATCGAGAAGTGAAAGATTAAGAGGTACACCGGCATGAGAAAGCATTTGAAACAAGGAAAAGGATGTGATCAACAAAGCTTGAATTGAAACCACCGGAGAAGAAATGAATGGAGAATGAAGAACATGTAGAGCATCTTCATGAGAAACACCGGGTAAGAACATGAAGGAAAAAGAATGGAGAGACTTCCATCAATAAAATGGATAGTGATTAAGAAATCTGAATCCTTGAAGAAAAAGGGTGGGTGGGTGGGAAAAACAAAGACAACTTGGAATGGAAGAAATGAACACCGTTGAGAAGAAATGATAATTGATCTTGCTGATGTTGAAATGATCGGATCCACTTGAAGAGAACACGCCGGTTGAAAAAAGGATTGACATGACAATCTCGATGATCATGAAGGATTAGTATTCTCGAAGAAATATGAGAACACCGCTTAGAAAAGTTATGGAATCAACACTTGACTTCGAAGCAACTCGAATACCACAACTCAAAACAAACAAAGGATTGGCTCGCAGAATAAGCCGGAAATAACCGCGTGATCCTAAAATAATTTTCGTGAAATTTGAGGAGAGAAGAGTCAAAATTCTACGTCAAGATGCCTCACCAGAGCGACGAAGGGACTGAGGAGTAAAAGAATTCCTAACTCTCCGATATATATAATCCTAAATGACTCAAAACATTTTTCTAGACTCAACAACGCCAACGATTGGATCAAGCAGGGGGCTCCTAAGGTCGGGGAAGTCTCTGATTACCAACTTGTAACGCCCTCGATGTAGCTATATCTCCCACGTGTCGAAGCACGACTTTGAGGCATAACCGCATTGAAAGCAATGTCGCAAGTGAGGTAATCTTCACACAACCCATGTAATACATAAGGGAACGGGATACCTAGCTGGCTTACAATCGCCACTTCACACAATACATGAATATAGCATTACAACATCCAAATACAATCAAGGTCCGACTACGGAACGAAAATAAAAGAAGACTACCCCAAATGCTACACAGGTCCCCGATCGACCCCAACTAGGCTCCACTACTGATCAACTAGAACGAAACAACATAAAGGAAAAGATCTTCATCGGGCTCCTCCTTGAGCTTGGTTGCGTCATCTGCACGGTTCAACAGCACCTGCAAGCTGGTTTTGGAAGTATCTGTGAGCCACGGGGACTCAGCAATCTCACACCCGCGCGATCAAGACTATTTAAGCTTATAGGTAGGGTAAAAGGTATGATATGGAGCTGTAGCAAGAGACTAGCATATATGGTGGCTAACATACGCAAATGAGAGCGAGAAGAGAAGTCAAAAGCACGGTCGAGAATCTATGATGAAGAAGTGATCCTAGAACAACCTACGTCAAGCATAACTCCAACACCGTGTTCACTTCCCGGACCCTGCCGAAAAGAGACCATCACGGTTACACACGCGGTTGATGTATTTTAATTAAGATCAACTTCAGGTTTTCTACAACCAGACATTAAAAAATTCCCATCTGCCCATAACTGCGGGCACGACTTTCAAAAGTTCAAAACCCTGCAGGGGTGTCCCAACTTAGCCCATCACAAGCTCTCACGATCAACGAAGGATATTCCTTCTAGCGGGAAGACCCAATCAGGCTCGGAATCCCGGTTACAAGACATTTCGACAATGGTAAAACAAGTCCAGCAACACCGCCCGAATGTGCCGACAAATCCCGATAGGAGATGCACATATCTCGTTCTCAGGGAACACTCAGATAGGTCAAGCTACGAGTAAAACCAACCCTTGAGTTTCCCCGAGGTGGCCCCGCAGGCTGCCCAGTTCGGACCAACACTGAGAGGAGCATTGGCCCTTGGGCTCCGAAAACCCAAGGGAAAAAGAGACTAGGTGGCAAATGGTAAAACCAAGGTTGGGAATTATTGGAGGAGTTTTATTCAAGGCGAACTGTCAAGGGGTTCCCATTATAACCCAACCGCATAAGAAACGCAAAATCCGGGAACATAACACCAATATGACGGAAACTAGGGCGGCAAGAGTGGAACAAAACACTAGGCAAAAGGCCGAGCCTTCCACCCTTTACCAAAGATATAGATGCATAAATTAAATAAGATATATTATGATATCCCAACAAATATCATGTTCCAACAAGGAACAACATCTCCATGTTCCAACAAGGAACAAACTTCATCTTCATCTGCAACTAACAACGCTATAAGAGGGGCTGAGCAAAGCGGTAACATAGCCAGACAATGGTTTGCTAGGACAAGGTGGGTTAGAGGCTTGGTTCAATAATAAGGGAGGCATGATAAGCAATTGGTAGGTATCGCAGCATAGGCATAGCAAAAAAGCAAGCATCTAGCAAGCAAAGATAGAAGTGATTTCGAGGGTATGGTCATCTTGCCCGATATCCCGCAAGGAAGAAGAACAAGTCCATGAAGAAGACAAACGGGCGTAGTCGAACGGTTCCTCACAAATGCGACGTTCTTGGAACCAACCCCAAGAAGCAACACCGGAAAGAAGGACACAACATAGTAAACAAACCACACACAAACATGGTATGATATGCGGGATGCGGTATGCGATGCATATGCATGATTTGGAAAAAGAATGATTGAACCTGGCGTCAACTTGGAAAACCAAGAGTGCCACTGGAAAGATGAGTTGATTTCGGTCGAAACCGATATAAAGATCACCGGAATCGGATGCACGGTTTGGAAATGGCAAGCAAAACAAATATGGCACCGGTCTGCGATAATCAGCAAGTGACCATCTAAATGCATCAAGATAAATAAGCTAATGCACTCAAACATGGCAATAAAATACATGGCTTGGATCCACTCAAGATGCTTGACAAAAGATGAACACTGAGCTACAACTAATTCACTCAATAACAGGTTCAAACAAGCATGGAAAAAGTGCAGATGATAACAGGTTTCAGACTTTGTGGAATTAACTCAAATCTGGAATTTAACATCAGGAAGCATACTTTAGAGCATGAAAACTACAAACTACAGGAACATATCATGGCAAATAAAGGCGCGGCATGAAGCTACTCAAAGCATATAACAAAAGTCCCTTAGTGACCATAAGCCAAAAGGGATCAGAAAATACAATTGCAAGCATGTGAACATAGCAAAAACATAAACAGATTCAGACTTAGTGAAAAACTGGAGCATGCAAAACAGATTAACAAGTAGGCATGTTTACGAGCTCGATGCACTCACTAGAAAGCATGGCATGACAAACTAAGCATACCCCCATGAAGAAGACATGGCATAGAAGCTAGACATGGCAAGAACAACAACATAGCATGCACGGATCAATAGCAACATCCTCGGCAAAATCGCTAAACATGCCAACAATCTGCCAGGATTCACTTTATAGCAAAAGTAGAGCTCGATTGACTCAAGCTAGGGTGCTCCATAAATGCAAACAAAGACATGGATAGATAGATCACAACATTATTAACAAAACATCCTTACTGATCATCCTCAAAAGAGGCACGGATCACTAGTAAACAACATGAACATATGGCATAAAGACAAAAACAGGACATGGACTTGGTGAAATTCTAAGTCCCTGAAATCAGCATTACCGATTACGCTACTTTGCATGCTTGTGCTAGTCACCACAAAGATCACAAAAATACAGGGCATACACCCCTGTAAATATGGCTTGGCATATAACAAAACACATGTAGAGCTCAGGATCATAGCATGCACACATTAATCATGGCAAAAATGACAAAAGGCCATTTGCTGAAACAGATCTGCAACTTTCCTCACATAGCCCTCTTCCAACAACATTTCGGGCAACAAGATGAGCTCAAATGAAAATTATGCAATCAGATGAAATGATGTACTCGTCGAGATGAACATTTTGATATGCTACACGCGCGAATTGGAGCTACGGATGCAGAGTTATAGCATGCCAAAGTTTGTAAAAAAATAGGGTTCGGGGAACAAGTCAACCGAGGGGATTTGACCAGATCTGGATCCGGCCCGATCTACTGTAGCAGGAGGGAGTCGCCGGAGTAAATGGACGCGGCGGCCGGCGGCGTCGAGGCTCGTCGAAGAGGAGGGCACCGGCCGGAGGAGGACGAGGTGGGGCGGTGGTCGCCGGAGCTGGGGTCAGTCGGACGGAGGAAGTAGACGG
>NC_041390.1:171008731-171080100 GCF_002162155.2 Triticum dicoccoides | reverse complement strand
TGGCGCGCGGCGTGTTGAGCGAGGTCGGCGGCGGCGCTGGGCACCGGCCTTCGGGAAGACGGCGGCGGGGCTAACGGGCGGCGCGGGGGCTCCTCTGGCTCGGTCGGGCGCGGGAAAGGGCCGGCGCTGGGCCTGCGGGCCCGCGTCGGTGGGGGGCGGCGAAGCGGTCCCCACGGGACAGGTGGCGAGGTGTGATTGGGTGGCGGTGGCGGTGGACGTTGTCCGGTCTGATCCAGACGCGTCCGGCGGTGCTAGGAAGCGGGAGGCTAGGGTTCATCCGCGAAAATTTCGGGGAAGGCCACATATTTATAGGTAGAGGGAGCTAGGAGAGTCCAAATGAGGTGTTGTTTTCGGCGACGCGATCGTGATCGAACGCTCTAGATGATAGAAGGGGTTTAGGTGGGTTTTGGGCCAATTGGAAGGGTGCTGGGCTGCAACACAAACGAGGCCTTCTCGGTTCCTCGGTTAACCGTTGGAGTATCAAACGAAGTCCAAATGGCACGAAACATGACAGGCGATCTACCGGTAGTAAACCAAGGCCGCATGACAAGTCTCGGTCCAATCCGAAAACGTTTAACGTCCGCACATGAAAGGAGGTAGAAAGGACCACCAGAGGACATAGGAGCGCCGGAATGCCAAACGGACAACGGGCAAATAGCTCGAATGCATGAGATGAACACGTATGCAAATGAAATGCACATGATGACATGATATGAGATGCATGACACGCTGTAGCGACCCTACCCGAATGGATCAAGTCTCTATGCTTAAGTGTCATCCCTGGATCGGTATGCTGACACACACAGTACTCGAGGATTTAGAAGAGAGGTAAATCACATGTAAAAGTAATGTAATTACTATTACCTCAATCCAAATAGCGGAAGTAACAAGGTTGTGGATTCCCATCAACACCAACGGCAAAGTTGAGTGTAGAAATCGTAACCCTAACGTATCACTTACTCATCGTAAGATAATCCTGCAACATGAGACGTTGCAGCCACAAAGGGTCAGTACATTGAATGTACTGGCAAATTCACACCATAGAGAATGATGAACAATGGCTGGTGGAAAAGCTCTATGGTTATAAGGTTTTTGCGAAAAGCCAATTTATCCCTACTACAAAGGAATAAATTTTATTTAACTATCATGGTGGTTGTTAAACATTGAGAATGGTTGACAGCATTCTCAATCCCAATTAAGCATCATCATTAAAACCCAACAAACATAATTTAAAGTAACATGATGAGATTCACATGATAATCCAGGTACTAGATACTCAAGATGTCCATAACCGGGGACACAGCTAACCATGATTAGTTTATACACTCTGCAGAGGTTTGCGCACTTTTCCCCACAAGACTCGATCTCCTCCGTTGGATTTCTCGCACTACATGGTGTGTTCAGAAACGGATGACCGAGACATAGTCTTTCAGAAGCGCTAGCACCTTACGATGGGTAGACCGTTACACCTACTTTCCCCTACATCTGCTAGTCTACCACTGTAAGAGTTCGCACGACTTAGTCAACTATGCTAGAGCCCATAGTAGCTTATGGCTGCACACGGAAGTTTCTAGTATGAATAATCTCATGATCCCTCTGAGCCTGGGTGGCGGTCTAGAAAAACAGGCAATCCTGGTCTACCCAGGTGCCTAGACAGGCAATCCTGGAATACCTAGGTACCTCAATCCACCCAGATGTGTGTTTAAGTTGCCACCTTAAGTAAACCATCAATTTACAATCTCACATCTGTCATGAATACTCTCAAAACCCAATCCACATCTACGAGGATAGCATGGCAATGTAAGCATAACGTAATAGTAAATCGCAAGGGTTTGATAATAAACAAGTAATAGGTACTACCTCATCTACTTCCCATCCCACAATTTAATTAGATCCTAATCATGCAAAGTTTGAGGATTGATCTAATGCAATAAAACTGGGTATGAAAGGGGATATGATCAAAGTGTGAACTTGCCTGCAATGTTGATGAAGATGATTCGCACTCAAAAATTCTTGATAGATCTACTCGTCACACTCCGGTCAATCTATCGTAAGCAAGCAATAGTAACCACACATAAGCAATCACTCAAAATATCAGAAAGATCGAAGAAGACAATTCGAAAAACTTCAAAAACCAAGCAAATAATTCTTGCAACATAAAACTTTTTCTAACAGTACCAAAATTATGTGAATTTGGCCTTATCAGAAAGTTTAGGTCAAGAGCTTCGATTTGCAAAAAGAATCAACTCAAAGGGAGCTACGAAACTCAAGTTATGATCAAACGAAGTTTGAATACAAATCTGATCTAATTCAAATTTTAAACTTTTCAAAAACAGGTTTAAGTTGTTTATCTGGATAGAGGAGATCAAAACAAAGAAGTGGGCGTTGGTTTTATCTAATTCCAACTAACGAGCAAAAAGTTATAGTCGTTTGAAAACCAGTGGCTGATTTGTAAAGAAAATATTCACAGATGGGTCCCTGGACGAAATTAAAAAGAAAAACAAAAAAAATCTATCGAGCGAACGCTCGCTAATAGAACCTAAAGAACGAAAATAGTTCGCTACCGATCTAAACGAACGGATGTTCGCTATTTAATAAAACCAAAAATAAATAAACAGATCTAAAGAAACAGAAACCGAACTTTAAGTAAATAAAAACCGGGCGGTTTTTTTTCTCGGGTTTTACCGGTTCGGGTGAGGGAAACCGGCAGCGGCGGCGTTCTCTGGCGAGCGGGGCGAGGCGGCGGTTGCGGCGGATCTCCGACGTGGCGCGACAACGGCAGCGGTGGCGCGGGGGTATGGCGAGGTGCGAGCGTCGGCGACGGCGCTGGCGGAGTGCGGCAGCGCGGGCAGCGATGACGGCGGCGTGTGCGAGATGGGGAGGAGAAGGGAAACGGGGCCCGGGGCTCCGGTATTTAAGGGGGAGGCGATGCATGGAGAAGGGGGCGGCGTAAGGCGGCGGCGGCGGCGTAGCCGAGGCGGAGTTGGTGGCGTGCGGCGGCGGGAGTCCGCCCGAGCTCGGGGACGAGCGGGGCGCGGCGCTGGGCTGGGCTGGCTGGCTGGGCTTCGGCCCAGTTGGCTCGGCCTGGCGCGGGGAAAGTTTTTTTTTGATAGACACTTCAAAATGAAATAAATCCGAATAAAAATAAAATAACCCGGGCATATAATATATCAGAATTTTCAGAAAAAAAATTTCTTCAAGATAAACATTTTTCTAGAGTCAAATAAAATCCACACAAATTCAAATAATTCAAAGAGTGCTAAAACCCTATTAAATTCCAATAAAAATCATTTTAAAAAATACCAAAATTAATTCAAATTTATTTCTCTCCAATTTTCTGATGTAGGGAATCATATTACCCTATTTTCCATATATTTTATTTTTGGAGAAAAATAATTTGAATAAAACTCAAATAACCCAAATTGAAAAATAATTTCAAATGGATTTTAAATTTGAGTTCTTTGAAACTCCCAACTCGTATTTCATATGTTTGAAGAAGTCATTTTATCTTCTCTCGTGAAAATCATTGAGTTGCATAAAGTTTCAGAATTGGAAATACTTTCAAATGAAATTCAAATATTTTCAACACCCCTTGTCGTTTAAATAAATGGAAGAAGTCATGTCATCTTCTCTCTAGGGTTTTTGTGGTGAAAAGAATTTGAATTAATGGGGATCAGAAAGCAAAGATTAAATTTTGGGAAAGTCCTTTTATTCCCTCTCATTTAACTTTCAAAAAGTTCGAATTTCACTCACTTTCAGTCAATCAATCACACAACAATCAAACAAACAATCCAATCTATCTATTTAATATAACATTCCAAAATTTAGAATGTTGGGATATTACAAACCTACCACCCTTAAAAGGAATCTTGTCCTCGAGATTCGGATAGGCTAGAAAGAAAAGGTTAGGGTTTGGGGTCTCTTCAAAATTTCATCAATCGTCTCTGGGGTCTGGGGTGCTACCACCCTTAAAAGCATCGTTACGGTTCCATCAGAACTCATATACTTCATCCATTTTGTTAATAGTGTCGGTCTTCTCAGATTCTCGAGATAATTCCTTCTGTGAGCTCTTCCGGTAGTGGCATAACCTTTTCCTCAATTCTTCTGTCCTTTCCTCTTGGTAAGGTTATTCCGAGACTGGGTCTTCTTACCTGACGGGTCTGGCACCAGTACTAAACAACTAATCGATATCTCATGGTGGTCAAAAAATTTATGGTTTCTCCTGCAGGAAATGGGTCTGGGTTGATTCTCACCGTATAACCTATGGTTGGCAAAAGCTGCCATGTACAAGGGAAACTTGCTATACCATTCTAAGGTTTGAACAGGGTTGTGATCGTCGTCTCTCTACTATAGGTAAGTCACTCAGATTTACCATCCCATATAGCAAGGCGAATAATAAGAGTAAGTCGGTATGGTGGTCAATCCATCCCGCACCCAAATCATTACCCTGTATATGCTTTAGTGAATCTCGCATTCTGACACTCGGTCATCCTCACAAGTATTGCGGAATTTCTCTTGTCGACGAACGAAGGTTCAAATAAATCCATTGATTCTGCAAACCAAACAAACATCTATCGTTCCTTCACAACTCTCAGGTTTTGCGTAAACCCCTATAAAATCGTCTGTCGACAAAGGTATATCCTCTTCCAAGGTTTTTCCTTCAGCAAGGATGTTCTTGCTTCTTGGCAGGTCCTGGGGCCTGTGGGTTATGGCCCATCTCATCACTTGTAGTCCTTGAACTTATCATCGGGCAATTGATCATTATTCCAAATTTCAACTTCCTAGTATTCTTAAATCCATCCAATTATACTGTCTTCCTTCCTTCTATTCGTACCACACTCATACATGATTACTCAGACTCATCGTGGAGTTTCAATTGGTCCATATTTCCAACATCATACCTCCTTTATATCCAATAGTAATCCATCTCTTCATCCTCGTGGGATATCCCTCATACCGAGATAAAGCTTATACTTATGAAGTCCATATTCCACTTCATGGAACATCATTATCCTTTCCAGGGTCAAGCGTCCTTACAGGGGAATATTGGCCATCTCTGCATGGCACTTCTTCAACCAGGAAACATAAAACAGATCATTAACTCCTGACAGTCCTTCGGGTAACTCCAACTTGTTGGCCACTTCTCCCATACGCTCCAAGAGTCGGTATGGTCCTACAAATATTGGGGCTAACTTTCCCTTAACTCCAAATTGTTTAACTACTCGCAGAGGGAACACATGAAGACATGCTCTGTCTCCAATTTCATAGACTACCTCTTTGCGTTTTTTTAGTCTGCATAACTCTTCTGCCTGGACTGAGCTACCTTCAGTCTATCTCGAATCAACTTAACATTCTCTTCTGACTCCTTGATCACATTTGGTCCAGCAACTGGCGGTCTCCAACTTCATCCCACACACTCTTGGGGTATCACCCTTATCGAGACAAAACTCGTATTCATTTTGTCCGAAATCCACTCAGTGGAATATCCTTACCTTTTCCAGGGGTCAAGGGTTCTTACAGGGTACTACCACCCTTAAAATGCTCCAATATTCCATAGACCATATCTCATATCCTCGAAAATGGTCAACATCTTTCCTCATAGAGTAACTCATAAAATCCAAATCAGTACCAACACTGCTAACTTCATTGATTCTCAATTATTACAATCTCCTGTTTTTCCATTACATGCCTCAACTCAACACCTCAATATAAAGGAAAATGTTCTCACTTCTACTACTCCATTTTTATTGTTGCAAACTCAACTATCTAGCACAAGTTTCCTTCTCCTTGGGGCATTCTCTAGCAAAGTGCCCTG
Organism: Triticum dicoccoides; assembly: GCF_002162155.2. Taxonomy (NCBI): domain Eukaryota; kingdom Viridiplantae; phylum Streptophyta; class Magnoliopsida; order Poales; family Poaceae; genus Triticum; species Triticum dicoccoides. Next base: position 171,074,285 of record NC_041390.1, on the reverse strand, counting down.
CTCCATTACAACTAAAACATATTACTTCTGACAAGTCTCGAGGTTTTCTTTTCGGGCAACTGTTGAGGTAGTGCCCTGACTCCTTGCACCTGTAACAGGTGATATGACTCAGGTACTTCCTGGAATCCAATCTGCTTCTCTTCCTGGACCTTTTCATGTCAATCATGGCTTCTATTTCTTGTGGGTCATATTCTACTTCCTCCGTCAGGAATTCTACTAGATCCCCATTCAAACAATTCTGGGAGATGTGTCCTTCTTCTCCACATGAATAGCAAGACTTAGTGCAGGGTTTACTCGGGTCTTCTTTAGGTGTGTCCTCCACATCTTCTTTCATCACGGGTTCTTCTAAAATTTCCATGAGGGCTCCTTTCATTACTTCTTTCTTCTGTTGGATGGTTCATTGTACCATGGGGTAAATGTGACACTGAGCAGGATAGTGGGTAATCCCTTCACACAAGAAACAAGTAATCTGCCTGGTTGGGCATTCTTCAACTAGGTGACTTCCTTCACAATCAGGCATTCATCCTTGTGTTCTTTATGGGTGTGTCCGATTTCTCCAAAAATCTTGCATGCACAAGGTTTCTTCATATCTTTCCATAAGGCTTCAACTTCTGGGACACAAGCCGAGACTTTGGCAGAGTCAACTTAATTCTCTCCAAGTGGTTACTCCTTACCATCCATTGATGGTTTGGTACATTCTCCACCAAGTAGCAGCACATCTTTCAAAGCACTGAAGAGCATGATGGGTCATATCATGTCCAACTATAGGGTTATTCTCCATGTGATCCTCCATGTTCTGAATCCATTGGTCCGTCTCCAATTGACTTATCGGTCCAGGGAAATATAAGCTCATCTTCATTCATCCTCTATTGGGTCCATGCATTTGGGGTGAGATAAGAGAGATAGAGAGGGATACAAACAATACAAACAAAAGTTTTGAAAAGACAAATTTTATTTGTGGCCGTCTGGAAAAACATCAAACAAATGGCAGCTCACAAACGCCGCATCTAACGTAGGTATATAACAGGGCTTTGGTCCTCTAAAGGTCAATAAATCTTCAACGTCTCCAAACTCTTCAAGCCTTGTTCATGCCTCCAATGGCTTCTTCCGATCATGCTTGTCTTTCTCCAGTTCTTTTGCCAGATAAACTCTGTTGACGCGAAGTCTCTCGTGACGTCCTTTAATATTCTGGAGTTGCGTTCCAAACTTCGGGGTTTCAACACTCTTGGCATAAGCCAGGGTCATACTGTCCTTCAGTTCCTGACAAATCTCCAGTATCTCGAGGTTGTAGCTCCTCCAGCTTGGCTACTTTCAGCTTTTGGTTCCTGAGTTCTTCACGAAATGCTCCTTGTCAAAATATGGCTTCTTGTAGCTCCATCCTAACTTCTTGATGTACTACTCCAGATTCTGTTGATACACCGGCTAAGGTTAAAACTTCATCTTACTAATAGCTGCTCCATCAGCCTTCTTCCATCAAATCCATTCTGAAGAAATGCATCTATAACTCAGCACGGTGACAATAGCATCAGCGGGTGATGACATCACGGATAACCGTGTTTCTGCTCTTGTCATTCCCATGAGCTATCATTCCATAGTTGATATCTCCTGCCTTAGGGTTGTCCTTGATAGAACTTTGAGTTTTTAACTCTCCATGCTCTGTCTTTCTCCGATACACCTTGATCTCGGGTATTGACAACTTCCATAGTGTGCCAAGTTCCATAAGGGTAGCCTTCCTAGGTCATACAAATCTGGAAATTCTTCAGAGCCTTTAAATTCTACTTGTCTTCGGTCTTCAACCATTGTAGTTTCCATTATTCAGATATACGGTAAAATCGTCTTCATTCTGAATGGTCTTAGTTGTCCGATATCTTGTACTTCTTGGAGTGGTCTCATCAGTCGAATCTTCAAGTGGTCAAAAGGGGAAAGGGGTATAGTCTCACTAAAAGGGAATATTTGAATAAGCTCAGAAGAGAAGAGAGGTAAAAGATCTTTTTTAAAGGGAAAGTTGTAGAGAAAAATCTTTGCTATGGGCTCGCCAGTTTCTAGGGTCACGTCCTACAGTCAACATGTGCTCTGATACCATCTTGTAGCGACCCGACCCGAATGGATCAAGTCTCTGTGCTTAAGTGTTATCCCTGGATCGGTATGCTGACACACACAGTACTCGAGGATTTATAACAGAGGTAAATCACATGTAAAAGTAACGTAATTACTATTACCTCAATCCAAATAGCGGAAGTAACAAGGTTGTGGATTCCCATCAACACCAACGGCAAAGTTGAGTGTAGAAATCATAACCCTAACGTATCACTTACTCGTCGTAAGATAATCCTGCAACATGAGACGTTGCAGCCACAAAGGGTCAGTACATTGAATGTACTGGAAAATTCACACCATAGAGAATGATTAACAATGGCTATCACTATATGCATATATGGCTGGTGGAAAAGCTCTATGGTTATAAGGTTTTTGGGAAAAGCCAATTTTTCCCTACTACAAAGGAATAAATTTTATTTAACTATCATGGTGGTTGTTAAACATTGAGAATGGTTGACAGCATTCTCAATCCCAATTAAGCATCATTATTAAAACCCAACAAACTTAATTTAAAGTAACATGATGAGATTCACATGATAATCCAGGTACTAGATACTCAAGATGTCCATAACTGGGGACACGGCTAACCATGATTAGTTTATACACTCTGCAGAGGTTTGCGCACTTTTCCCCACAGGACTCGATCTCCTCCATTGGATTTCACGCACTACATGGTGTGTTGAGAAACGGATGACCGAGACATAGTCTTTCAGAAGCGCTAGCACCTTACGATGGGTAGACCGTTACACCTACTTTCCCCTACATCTGCTAGTCTACCACTGTAAGAGTTCGCATGACTTAGTCAACTATGCTAGATCCCATAGTAGCTTGTGGCTACACACGGAAGTTTCTAGTATAAATAATCTCATGATCCCTTTGAGCCTGGGTGGCGGTCCAAAAAAAATAGGCAATCCTGGTCTACCCAGGTGCCTAGACAGGCAATCCTGGAATACCCAGGTACCTCAATCCACCCAGATGTGTGTTTAAGTTGCCACCTTAAGTAAACCATTAATTGACAATCTCACATTTGTCATGAATACTCTCAAAACCCAATCCACGTCTACGAGCATAGCATGGCAATGTAAGCATAACGTAATAGTAACTCCCAAGGGTTTGGTAATAAACAGGTAATAGGTACTACCTCATCTACTTCCCATCCCACAATTTAATTAGATCCTAATAATGCAATGTTTGAGGATTGATCTAATGCAATAAAACTGGGTATGAAAGGGGATATGATGAAAGTGTGAACTTGCCTCCAATGTTGATGAAGATGATTCGTACTCAAAAACTCTTGATAAATCTACTCGTCACACTCCGGTCAATCTATCGTAAGGAAGCAATAGTAACCACACGTAAGCAATCACTCAAAATATCAGAAAGATCGAAGAAGACAATTCGAAAAACTTCAAAAACCAAGCAAATAATTCTTGCAACATAAAACTTTTTCTAACAGTACCAAAATTATGTGAATTTGGCCTTATCAGAAAGTTTAGGTCAAGAGCTTCGATTTGCAAAAAGAATCACCTCAAAAGGAGCTACGAAACTCAAGTTATGATCAAACGAAGTTCGAATACAAATCTGATCTAATTCAAACTTTAAACTTTTCAAAAACAGGTTTAAGTTATTTATCTGGATAGAGGAGATCTAAACAAAGAAGTGGGTGTTGGTTTTATCTAATTCCGACTAATGAGCAAAAAGTAATAGTCATTTGAAAACCAGGGGCTGATCTGTAAAGAAAATATTCATAGATGGGTCCCTGGCCGAAATTAAAAAGAAAAAGAAAAAATCTATCGAGCGAACGCTCGCTAACATACCCTAAAGAACGAAAATCGTTCCCTACCGATCTAAACGAACGAATGTTTGCTATTTAATAAAACCAAAAATAAATAAACAGATCTAATGAAACAGAAACCGAACTTTAAATAAATAAAAACCGGGCGGTTTTTTTCTCGTGTGAGGGAGTCCTGGATTAGGGGGTGTTCGGGTAGCCGGACTATACCTTCAGCCGGACTCCTGGACTATGAAGATACAAGATTGAAGACTTCGTCCCGTGTCCGGATGGGACTTTCCTTGGCGTGGAAGGCAAGCTTGGCGATGCGGATAAATCAAGATCTCCTACCATTGTAACCGACTCTATGTAACCCTAACCCTATCCGGTGCCTATATAAACCGGAGGGTTGTAGTCCGTAGGCAATCAACTCCATACACAACAATCATACCATAGGCTAGCTTCTAGGGTTTAGCCTCCTTGATCTCGTGGTAGATCTACTCTTGTACTACCCATATCATCAATATTAATCAAGAAGGAGTAGGGTATTACCTCCATCGAGAGGGCCCGAACCTGGGTAAAAAACATCGTGTCCTTGTCTCCTGTTACCATCCGGCCTAGACGCACAGTTCGGGACCCCCTACCCGAGATCCGCCGGTTTTGACACCGACATTGGTGCTTTCATTGAGAGTTCCTCTGTGTCGTCGCCTTTAGGCCCGATGTCTCCTTTGATCATCAACAACGATATGGTTCGGGTGAGACTTTTCTCCCCGGACAGATCTTCGTCTTCGGCGGCTTCGCTCTGCGGGCCAATTCACTCGGCCACCCGGAGCAGATCGAAAGCTACGCCCTGGCCATCAAGTCAGGTTTGGAAGCTTAAACTACACGGCTGACATCCGCGGAGACTTGATCTTCAACGGATTCGAGCCATAGCCAAGCGCGCCGCACTGTCTCGATGGGCATGATATAGCTCTGCCGCCGAACAGCGCCTTGGAGGCCGCGCACGCATCGGTTTCGACCATTGATTCGGAGCCTACTACGCCGACCGAGGATCTGCGGTTGGACGCTGCCTCAGGGGCTGTGATCTCAGTGGTGATCGAGCCGAACTCCAGCCCCGCACTCCGCATGGCCCGTGACTCCGAGGAGCCGGATTCCTCTCCGAACTCTGAGCCCCCCGCGCCCCTGCCGATCGAATCCGATTGGGCGCCGATAATGGAGTTCACCGCCACGGACATCTTTCAGCACTTGCCCTTCGGCGACATCGTGAATTCTCTAAAGTCTCTCTCTTTATCAAGAGAGTCCTGGCCGAACTACGGTCAGCGAGGGTGGAATACGGACGATGTGGAAATTCAAAACCCACCCACCACCCACTTTGTAGCCACTGTCGACGATCTAACCGACATGCTTGACTTCAGCTCCGAAGACATCGACGGCATGGACGACGATGTAGGAGACGAACAGGAACCAGCACCTGTAGGGCGCTGGAAGGCCACCTCGTCATATGACATATATATGGTGGATACTCCAAAAGATGGAGATGGCGATGGAACAGTGGGGGATGACGCCCCCAAGAAACAGCCAAAGCGCCGGTGTCAGCGGCGCCGCTCTAAATCCCGCCAAAACAAAAATGGTGATTCTGGCATGGGAGATAATACTACCCCGGATAGCGCCGAAGAACACCCACCTCAGCAAGATTCGGCACAGGAAGATGGAGAAGCCAGCCCTCATGAGAGAGCGGCAGACCGAGAGGTCGAGGATGATAACTATACGCCTCCCTCCGAAGACGAGGCAAGCCTCGATGACGACGAATTCGTCATACCATCAGACCCCGCCGAACAAGAGTGTTTTAAACACAGGCTTTTAGCCACGGCAAGCAGCCTCAAGAAAAAGCAGCAACAGCTTAGATCTGCCCAAGATTTGCTAGCTGACAGATGGACTGAAGTCCTTGCGGCCAAAGAGTAGGAACTCGAACGCCCCTCCAAGAGTTACCCGAAGCGCAGGCCGCTACCCCGATCAGAGGAGGAAGCACCTACATCACCAGCGCATGACATGGCAGACCGGCCACCTCGCGGCCGTGATAGAGAGGCCTCTCGGCCCTCCACCCAAGCCATGCCCTGACGCCGCTCAACTAAGGCACGGGAAAATGCGCTCGACCTGCGAGACATACTGGAGGATAAGACAAGACAAACAAGATCGATCTACGGATTGGGTAGACGCCCTACGGCATGTGACAATGATCTTCACTCCGGATACAACAAATCCGGCCGGGCCGAACACAACAGACATAGCTCTTCCGAGCTGCATCGTGATATAGCCCAGTACAGAGGCGCCGCACACCCGCTATGCTTCAAGAATGAAGTAATGGATCATAAAATCCTAGAGGGTTTCAAACCCGTAAACATCGAATCATACGATGGCACAACAGATCCGGCGGTATGGATCGAGGATTATCTCCTTCACATCCACATGGCACGCGGCGATGATCTACACGCCATCAAATACCTCCCGCTCAAACTTAAAGGACCGACCCGTCATTGGCTTAACAGCTTGTCAGCAGACTCAATCGGTTCTTGGGAGGACCTGGAAGCCGCATTCCTCGACAACTTCCAGGGCACTTACGTGCGACCGCCGGATGCCGACGACTTAAGCCACATAATTCAGCAGCCAGAAGGATCGGCTAGACAATTCTGGACATGGTTCCTAACAAAGAAAAACCAGATAGTCGACTGTCCGGGCGCAGAGGCCCTAGTAGCCTTCAAGCATAACATCCGCGACGAGTGGCTTGCCCGGCACCTGGGACAGGAAAAGCTGAAATCCATGGCAGCCCTCACGACACTCATGACCCGCTTTTGCGCGGGAGAAGACAGCTGGCTAGTTCGCAGTAACAACTTATCAAAGAACCCTGGTAATTCGGATACCAAGGACAAAAGTGGCAGGACACGTCGGAATAAGCAAAAACGCGACGTTAACAGCGACAGCAATGAAGACACGGCAGTCAATGCCGGATTCAAAGGCTATAAATCCGGTCAGCGGAAAAAGCCATTCAAAAAGAATACTCAGGTCCCGTCCAGTTTGGACCGAATACTCGATCGCTTGTGTCAGATACATGGCACCCCCGAAAGGCCAGCCAATCACACTAACAGGGATTGTTGGGTGTTCAAGCAGGCAGGCAAGTTAAGGGCCGAAAACAGAGACAAGGGGCTGCACAGCGACGACGAGGAGCCCAAGCCGCCAAACAACAATGGACAGAAGGGCTTTCCCCCACAAGTGCAGACGGTGAATATGATATACGCAACCCACATTCCCAAGCGGGAGCGGAAGCGTGCGCTACGGGACGTATACACGATAGAGCCAGTCGCCCCAAAATTCAACCTATGGTCCTCCTACCCGATCACTTTTGATCGAAGGGACCATCCCACTAGCATCCATCATGGCGGCTTCGCCGCATTGGTTCTCGACCCAATCGTCGACGGATTTCATCTCACAAGAGTCCTCATGGACGGCGGCAGTAGCCTGAACCTGCTTTATCAGGATACAGTGCAAAAAATGGGCATAGATCCCTCAAGGATTAAGCCCACAAGAACGACCTTTAAAGGCATTATACTAGGTGTAGAAGCCAACTGTACAGGCTCAGTAACACTTGACGTGGTCTTCGGATCCCCGGGCAATTTCCGAAGCGAAGAGTTAATCTTCGATATAGTCCTGTTTCGCAGTGGCTACCACGCCCTGCTCGGACGAACCGCATTCGCAAAATTCAATGCGGTGCCGCACTACGCATATCTCAAGCTCAAGATGCCAGGCCCTCGAGCAGTAATTACAGTCAACGGAAACACCAAACGCTCCCTCCGTATGGAGGAGCATATGGCGGCTCTCGCAGCGGAGGTACAAAGTAGCCTTCTCAGGCAATTCTCCAGTCCGGCCATTAAAAAACTAGACACTGCCAAGCGCGCCCGGAGTAACCCACGGCAGGACCGCCTAGCACACTCTGAGCAAGCGTAGCAATGCGGCCCCAACCCCATCTTTCGCGACATAGCGAAACTAGTACCTCGCGTACATAACTACGCCCTTGAAATACCTTGGGCACATGGGAAGGGGCACAATAACGGCATGCCCAAAATACGGCTTAAAACGTACTAGGGGCTGCCGGATTCTTTTTTTAATTTTGTCTTACTTTCAGGACTCCATACTTCGGACGACCTGTTCGGCAATTCGACTGCCGCACAAACGATGCAAGATCCAGGGAGGCAGACAAGCCATGCCGCATTATGGAACTCCCAGGTGGTCTCTATTACGAGCAGTATACCTGTTTTAAATAGAATTCCGCGGCCTGCCCCTGGTCAGGACATACTGAATAGTCAAATATCTTTTGCTTACCGCACTATTTGTATCATTCGGCTTTGATAAATAGCCTCTCTATAAACAATGCATAGCTTTTTGTCTATTTTTTGCATTACTCTCTTTTATATATGTTCATTAATGACATGTTGCACCCGTACACTATGGTACGGCAAGTACGCCAGGGGCTTCAGTACCCTTTAATATGGTGTGAGAAGTCTGTACACTTTCACAAGTGCGGCACCCCGAACTTATAGCACTATATGCATCGGCTCCGAATCATGATTTGGGTCAATAGTTGGGTTTGCCTGGCTCCTATGTTTTGGTGCCTTACGTTCCGCTCTATCGGCTAAGGTAGCACTAGGAGAACCACTGCGCCCCGGTTGAGCTGGGTTAAGCACCTCAATGGAGAAAGCTAAAACTGACTGTCATGATGAAGCGAGAGACCGGTCGTTGTTCGAGAGGCTTTTTGAGTCCCTAAAGGCTTATGCCGCTTCGAGCGAGGAGCTGGATAACCCCGGCCAAGGCGTGGATAGCGCCCCGAACTCGGTCTTACGAACTAGGGGCTTCGCTGAAATTTAAAATTATAAAGTTCTATGGCTAAGTGAGAGTGTTCAAGCATTATAGTCCGATTGCCTGGTTCGTTGTGCTGAGCGCCTCCCTCGAAGGACCCAACCATGGGAAAAAGAGCGCTCAGGTATATCCTGAACACCCCAGCACTAGTGGCATGGGGCAGAAGCCGACGACTGGCCATCTCTAAATTTTTGATAAACGGCCGCATAGAAAATAATATTTTAAATTCAATAAGCATTGCTTAGCGCATATGAACAAGTTTTCAGCGCACAGGATAAACACGAGCGAGTTCATTCAAAAATTACATCCTTGGTACATTCATCTGCCACAAGGCGGGCACCGGGAAGAACATCCTTATAGTAGTTCTCGGGCTTGCGATGCTCCTTCCCCGGCGGCGGCCCGTCCTTCACAAGCTTCTCACCGTCCAGCTTACCCCAGTGCACCTTTGCACGGGCAAGGGCCCGACGGGCACCTTCGATGGAGACGGAGCGCTTGATGACCTCGAGCCTTGGACAGGCCTCCACCAGCCGCTGCACCAGCCCGAAGTAGCTCCCAGGCAGGGCTTCTCCGGGCCACAGCCAAACTATGAAGCCCTTCATGGCCTGTTCGGCCGCCTTGTGGAGCTCGACCAGCTGTTTCAGCTGGTCGCTCAAGGGCACAGGGTGTCCGGCCTCAGCATACTGAGACCAGAACACCTTCTCCGTCGAGCTGCCCTCTTCAGCTCGATAGAATGCGGCGGCATCAGATACGCTGCGGGGAAGATCTGTGAATGCCCCTGGAGAACACCGGATTCGCGTAAGTAACAAGTAGTTTACTTTTATATTTCTGCTTTGCATAAAGAATGCCTTACCCGCTGCTATCATCTTCATCTCCTCCAACTCTTGGAGGGCCTTTTGGGCTTCGGCCTTGGCAGACTTGGCAGTCTCAAGGGCCGCCGCGAGCTCGGACCCTTGGGTCTTTGACTCAAGCTCCAAACTCTCATATTTTTTCATGAGAGCCCGAAGCTCTTGCTGTACCTCGCCGACCTGAGCCCCAAGTTTCTCTCGCTCGATGCGCTCCGCGGCCGTTTTCTTTTCAGCCTCGGACAGCGCCTGCTTGAGGGTTGCCACCTCAATCGTGGCCCCTATAAATAAGGAGTGCAATTCTGTTATTTTTTGCAATCAAGCCTCTCTATAGGCACTTTTTCTGTAAGGTATTTCCTACCTTCTTTTTCCTTGAGCTGCCGCTTGGCAAGGCCGAGCTCTTGCTCGGTCCGCTCGAGGTCCTATTTCAGGACACCCACCTCCGCAGTCAGTGCGGCGGTGGATAGCAGCGAAGCCTGCACATGCATATTGACTATTTATTGTTAGACTTCTGCGAAATTTACTAGATCCTCTATTCGGCTTTTCTTTCCGAACGCCAAACAGAGCATCAGGGGCTACTGTCTATGCGGTACTATTTTTATATATTTTTACTTACCTCGAAGCCTGTTAGAAGGCTAGCGCAAGCTTCAGTCAGTCCGCCCTTGGCGGACTGAACCTTCTGGATCACCGTACTCAAAATAGTACGGTGCTCCTCGTCGATGGAGGCGCCGTCAAGCACCTCCAGCAGATTGTCCGACACCTCCGGTTGGACGGAGGCCGCCGGCTCAGAAGACTTGCTCCTCCTGGAAGGTGTTTGCCTACCATAGTACGGAACTGTTGAAGATTCCAGCGCGGTGTCCGGCATAAAGCCGGACTTGGAGCCGTGGGGGGTCTTGTCCCCTTTACTCCTAGAGTCCGGGAGGTCGCCTTGCGGCTCCTCCAGGACCACCTCCTCCTGCCCTAGAGCTCGTTGCGACGCCACTTCGGCGTCATCCGCAGCGCGGGGGGAGACAGTGGGCGGAACTGAGTTCACGTCTGATGAATCTAGGGAGCCGCTCGATGACTCATTGAGTTCGACCCGGGGCGGGCTGCATGATTATATTTGACATTAGGGAAAGTTGTGCAACAAAAGGAATATCATGAGTTACTTTGGTATCCGAATACTTACGATTTCGCTGGACGCCTGGCACTGTCCGGCCACTCCTCTTTGTCCTCGTCCGCGTCGGGGGCGTAGTCTGGCGGAGGGGTTTTCCTCTTCTTGGACCCTTCGGCCCCCTCTACTGGGGCGGCCTTCCTCTTCTTTCCTCCCCCAGCTGGAGGGGGAGAGGTTTCTTCTTCCTCCTCCTCGTCTCCATGGGAGGAGTGCGTCTTGGACTCGTCGGATGACGAGTCCGACCCCACCATGTTACGGGCACTCTTTCGAGTCCCCGTGGTCTTCTTCTTCTTGGCCTTCTTTTCCGGCACCACATAAGGCGCCGGAGCCAGCAGCTTCACTAGTAGAGCCGGGGATGGGTCTTCGGGCAGAGGAGCCGGACAGTTAATCGGTCCGGATATCGCCCGCCAAGCCTGTCAAAGGTAAGGGAGTTTAGATCCCGCTTAGAGTTAAACTATAAAAAAAGCTGAATATCCTGTAAAAGGTGAAGATAGCTTACCTCGCTAGCATGACGCTGCGAGCTGTATCCGCGGTCCTCGGAAGCGGATGCGGGAGCCCTGGCACCTTTGATTAGCGCCTTCCAGACGTCTTCATACGTCGTGTCAAAGAGCCTGTTAAGGGTTCGGTGTTGTGCCGGGTCGAACTCCCACAGAGTAAAGTCCCGTTGTTGACACGGGAGGATTCGGCGAACGAGCATGACCTGGACTACATTTACAAGCCTGATTGGCTTGTTTACCAGGGACTGGATGCATGTCTTCAGTCCGGTCACCTCTTCCTCGTTACCCCACGATAGGCCTGTCTCTTTCCAGGACATGAGCCGCGTGGGGGGTCCGGATCGGAACTCTGGGGCTCCGATCCATTTCGAATCATGTGGCTCGGTGATGTAAAACCACCCGGCTTGCCACCCCTTTAGGGTCTCTACAAAGGAGCCCTCGAACCACAGGACGTTGGCAATCTTGCCTGCCATGGCTCCTCCGCACTCCGCCTGGCTGCCGCACACCACCTTGGGCTTGACGTTGAAGGTCTTGAGCCAGAGGCCGAAATGGGGGCGGATGCGGAGGAAAGCCTCGCACACGACGATAAACGCCAAGATGTTGAGGATGAAGTTCGGAGCCAGATCATGGAAATCCAGGCTGTAGAAGAACATGAGCCCCCGGACGAATGGGTGAAGTGGAAAACCCAGTCCACGGAGGAAGTGGGGAAGGGATACTACCCTCTCGTGGGGCCTTGGGGTGGGGAGGTGCTGCCCCTTCTCGGGAAGCCGGTGCGCGATGTCTTCGGACAAATATCCGGCCTTCCTAAGCTTTTTGACGTCGCCCTCCATAACGGAGGAGACCTTCCACTTGCCTCCCACTCCGGACATTGCTGGAGAAGGTCGAGGTGGGAAGTGCGGGCTTGGGCGCTGGAGCTCGGGTGCGCAGGAGATGGATAGGCAGGGGAGGAAGAAGGCATAGGTAAAAAGGGTGGATCCTTATCCCCTTGTATGGGCGGATGCGGTTATGCGTCCCCACCTGCCTAATAAAACTCGCTTGCCTCCCAAGCGCCATGGTAAATGGCGCGGTTAGGGTTACCCATGTTTGTATTGATGAGAATCCCGTAAAAAGGGCACACGATCTCTGCTTTGAAAAGACGTGCCAAGGAAGCCGCCTCGCAAAACATGCTGAGGTGGAAGAGTAAAAACGATTCGAGTAAAGAACTTGGCCGTAGTGTGATGACGCACTGCGGAATACATCAGCAGATTTGATTTGTGTTAATATTATTCTCTCTATGGCAATATGTGGAAACTTATTTTGCAGAACCGGACACTACTCTTGGTGTTTATAATCTTCTATGAAGGACTTGGAGGAGGAACCCGCCTTGCAATGTTGAAGACAATTTGCGCGCCGGACTCGTCGTCATTGAAGCCTGGTTCAGGGGCTACTGAGGGAGTCCTGGATTAGGGGGTGTTCGGGTAGCCGGACTATACCTTCAGCCGGACTCCTGGACTATGAAGATACAAGATTGAAGACTTCGTCCCATGTTTGGATGGGACTTTCCTTGGCGTGGAAGGCAAGCTTGGTGATGCGGATATTCAAGATCTCCTACCATTGTAAACCATTCTATGTAACCCTAACCCTATCCGGTGCCTATATAAACCGGAGGGTTGTAGTCCGTAGGCAATCAACTCCACACACAACAATCATACCATAGGCTAGCTTCTAGGGTTTAGCCTCCTTGATCTCGTGGTAGATCTACTCTTGTACTACCCATATCATCAATATTAATCAAGCAGGAGTAGGGTATTACCTCCATCGAGAGGGCCCGAACCTGGGTAAAAAACATCGTGTCCCTTGTCTCCTGTTACCATCCGGCCTAGACGCACAGTTCGGGACCCCCTACCCAAGATCCGCCGGTTTTTACACCGACATCGTGTTTTACCGGTTCAGGTGAGGGAAACCGGCGGCGGCGGCGGCACTCTCCGGCGAGCGGGGTGAGGCGGCGGTTGCGGCGGATCTCCGGCGTGGCGCGACAACGGCAGCAGTGGCGCGGGGCTACGGCGAGGTGCGAGCGTCGGCGACGGCGCTGGTGGAGTGCGGTGGCGTAGGCGGCATGTGACACTCCAAGATTTTTTATTTGGTTTTTCAGCAAAAACTTTGTTGGTTTTTGAAAAGAGGCCATTTAAATTTTTCTTTCAGGAAACCTTTCTCTTAAAAACTTCTTTGGCAAGGAATTTTATTTTTGTATCCTCTTCAAACTATGGTGTTTGATCATTTAAAACTCTTTCTCTGATGGTTCCCTTCTCAAAATATATTTTTGGAAATTATTCTTTTTCTTATAAAAAGAACTCTATGAATTTTTAGGTTTTTCTTATCTTGAAACCACCCATGGTTTTACCATGTCTCCTATAGTAAATCTTCTCAAAATCCATCCCTCCACCTTTGAACAATCTAAATTCTCTGTCTCAACAAGTCCAAACAAGTTTTGGATTTTATTTCAATTATTTTATCTCTCAAATCATTTCTGCCAATTATGTTGAGCTTAAGTGATTTTCAAAGCAAGTACCACATTGCCATTGAGTTGTTATCCCAAACCAACTTCCCTGGATTGTCTTTAGTACCCACAACCTAGAACCAGCTTGATCCACTCTTCTTCTTTTCAAAAATTTCAAATTTCACTCACTGCAAGTTTGAACCAGATTTGCCAAAATTGGTGAAATTCATATCTACACTTCTCCAAAAATTCCACAAAAATTCAGGCATCCTCCTGGTGCAATGAGAGGCCACTCCACCAAAAATAAGCTCAAGAAGAGCCTCCCTCATGCCAAAATCATTTCGTCGAACACTTGGCCGATACTGTTTCCGTAGACTTTCAGAAAAATTCAGAAAATTCAGAGATGCAGCGTTGTTTCTTCGTCAGTGATCGGTCACCTGTCCACAGTGCGCTTGGCGCGTTGCACGCGGCCCCTTCTCCCTGGCCAGCACCCCGCCCGAGCGCTTGGCGTCTTCCTGGCGTCGGTGGCGCCCTGAGCCGCCCGCGCCGGCGTGTCTTGCGGCGGCCGAACCACCATAGAGGCCGACAAGTAGCAAAACGGCGGCATAACGCTGTTCCGCGCCGCCCTTTGCTCCCTAGCTCTACGCGTGGCTCATGCATGCTAGCGCACGCCCGTGGCACCGTCGCCGTGGCCCGGCAAGCACGGAACGTGCTCCCTGCCGCCGACGGGCCCGCGCCGCCCCGTTCCGTCGAGCTCGCCCAAAGCACCCAATCCTGGATCATTTAGCACCTAAACGGACCCAGTGAACCCCCACGACGGCGCTCAACCCCTAAACCTCCCCGACCAATACCCTGCGCCGCCGTAAACTTCGCCGGAGAACCCCGTTCTCGGCCACCGCCTCGGACCGCCTATAAAAAGGGCTCCCGAGCTCACCCTCGAGCATGCACCACCACTACACCTCACCAAAGCCCCGCCAGGCCACTAGGAGGACCTCGAGGAGGTCTCCTCCCTCAACTCCAGCCGCCCCGATCCGCCTCGGCCACCAGCTCGATTCGCTCCGGTGAGGCCGTCCCCGGCGCCCAAACCTCGTCTATAGCCTCCTCTAGCACCCAGTAAGCTAACCCCAGCGTCAATTTGGCCTTCGCAACTCTCTCCAACGAGGCCCTCGACCACCCGAACCGCCGTCCGCCGGAGCAAGGCTCGCCGTCGACGTGGTACTCGCCGGCGACCACCACCACCACCAACCGACGCGGAATGGCGCCCTGAACATGGAGGTACTCTCTGATCTCCCTGCCTCGCCGTGGATCGCCACCGGCGACCACCGCGGCTCTCGAGCACCGTCGAACTCTGCCGCCCCGTTTCAATATTCAAACCTGACGGGTGGGACCCGCCTGTCAGCCTCTCTATCCCTTCTAAGCGAAACGTTTTCTGAAAACGTCTTCTGCCAAATGCGCTTTCCCGCTGGGCCGGCACATTCTTATTCGAGTCGTTTTCTTGTTTTTGTAAACTAGCCCCTGGGAACTTTCATTTTCATTACAGATGAGTCCCTGGACTAAAACCCTTATAACTTTTTAACAGAAAGGAATTTTTGAATGATTCTTTTTCTGTCCTCTTCAAATTTTTGTCTAGTTTTTTATCATATTTATTTGAAAAAAAATTGGAATAATTTTTGTGCACCTCACGGTATTCACGATAGCGCGTATATTTTCTTTATACCATAGATACCGAAGGAGGTGACGGGACCGCGAACTTCACCGAGCTAGGCTCCGACTACTCTGAACCAGGCAAGAATGTTTGAACTTTTGATATGATGATTGTTTTGGCATGTTTGCATTAAGTAGTTTATGGCATGTTGATGAACATACCGAGGAATGTCATGTTACAAGCAATGATGAGGAAAGTGAGTTTCGAAAATCCATGAGTGGATGGATGTGAGTATGCATGGCCATGTGTTGGCATGAGGATGGGTAAGATGGCAGTGTTGTAGCATGCCAGTCTTATGCCAGGCTATATGACTTCAGTGTCAACCCGTATCATTCCAGTTCCTTCCATTCTTCCTTCCCTATACTACCACATGTTTTCCGCAAGGAATATGGCTTAGTAAGTTGTAAACCGCTTTCCTGGTACACACCAAAAAGGAGAGGCCGTGATGATGGTTCCATGGCCCTGGATTAAAGCCAGTCATCCGGTCAGGGGGCATGGGTGTTTCCGGTTGGGACCGAGAGGGGGGCACCCCTTAGAGCGCGCGTATATAAATTTGATCCCATGCTATTCGAGATTGTGATCTCCCCGTCTCAAAAGTTTTTCTTGGACGATGTCTAGGGTGATTCCTAGCATCGAGAGGTAGGATGGGTGTGTACTGGTTAGCTGTGTTTTCTTCCGAAATACCGTAAACGGAACTAGTCCTTCGTGACTACGGAAATCCGTTGGCTGTGGGAAAATTTTTGTACAAACTCTGCAGAGTCATATATTCCTTTGAATCATCTATTCCATGTCCAAGTTCGGTATTATCTTATCCTGACCAAATGTCAGTTTTGATGACAGAGACTCCGGTGAATCACATGAGTGCTAAGTCCGGTTAAATGTTTATTCCTGTGGATGGACTAACCCGTTTATTCTCATGAATTGAATATTTATTATGAGTATTATTTACTTGTGAATAAAAGCCCTTTCTGTGATGTTGCTCAGACGTCCGACTGTGGCATTGTTATTATTTACTTTCAATAAAAGCCCTTTCTGTGATGTCGCTCAGACGTCCGACTGAGGCATTGTTATTATTAACTTTCAATAAAAGCCCTTTCTGTGATGTCGCTCAGATGTCTGACTGTGGCATTTCTTTTAAAGCCCTTAATGTGGCGTCGCTCAGACGCCCGACTGTGGCATTTCTTTTAAAGCCCTTTATGTGGTGTCGCCTAGACGCCCGACTGCGGCGTGCTTTATTTATTCATCCTCCTATCGAGGTGTCGCTTCAGACACCCGATTGGGTTTACAGTTATTTTGTTGGGTTTTCGAGCGGACTACCGCCGACCCCCTTTTTACCTATCTTGTTTTTATGAATTAATGTGCCACTGTTAAAAATTAATTATGACTCATCCATGCATGAATTTGTTATATCTTACGTCCGAACTGTCTTGCGAGTACTTTCAAAGTACTCACCTGGCTTGTTGATTTGGCCAGATGCTGATGAAGGCGATCTCATGGATGAAAAATTTGATAGCGAGTCCGACGCCTAGAGGAATCCTAGTCAGTCTCGTGTGACCCTGGATTTGGTCACTGTATTATATCCGCTTCCGCTACCAAATAAATTCATTGAGCCTCACCTCGATGCTCGATGAGATGCCAGTTTTAGAGTCATGTATCTCACTCCCCGCTGTGTTTTTCCACCACCACCCTATCCTCGAGTCAGTAGTATGCCTCCACACCACTGTGTCATGTCCGCCATTATGTATAATTATTGGCGTGCTTGTAATAATTTGGTTGAGCAACCGTAGCTCGACCCTGTAATATATTTTATGCTACTGGCTTATTGTATCAAGAATTTGTCTACCGGTAAGGAGGATTTTCCTTATACTGGACTCAAAAGATTGGTTTCTCAATAAACATTTTTATTGGAAAACCGGTCGTGACACGGCGATGATGGCGGCGTGTGCGAGATGGGGAGGAGAAGGGAAATGGGGCCCGGGGCTCCGGTATTTAAGGGGGAGGCGAGGCGTGGACAAGGGGGCGGGGTAAGGCGGCGGCGGCATAGCTGAGGCGGAGTCGGTGGCGTGCGGCGGCGGGAGTCCGCCCGAGCTCGGGGACAAGCGGGGCGCGGCGCTGGGCTGGGCCGGCTGGCTGGGCTTCGGCCCAGTTGGCTCGGCCTGGCGCGGGGAAAGTTTTTTTACAGACACTTCAAAATGAAATAAATCCGAATAAAAATAAAATAACCCAGGCATATAATATATTAGAATTTTCAGAATTTTTTTTTCTTCAAGATGAACATTTTTCTAGAGTTAAATAAAATCCACACAAATTCAAATAATTCAAAGAGTGCTACAACCCTATTAAATTCCAATAAAAATCATTTTAAAAAATACCAAAATTAATTCAAATTTATTTCTCTCCAATTTTCTAATGTAGGGAATCATGTTACCCTATTTTCCATATATTTTATTTTTGGAGAAACATAATTTGAACGAAACTCAAATAACCCAAATTGAAAAATAATTTTAACTGGATTTTAAATTTGAGTTCTTTGAAACTCCCAACTCATATTTCATATTTTTGAAGAAATCATTTTATCTTCTCTCATGAAAATCATTGAGTTGCATAAAGTTTCAGAATTGGAAATACTTTCAAATGAAATTCAAATATTTTCAACACCCATTGTCATTTAAATAAATGGAAGAAGTCATGTCATCTTCTCTCCAGGGTTTTTGTGGTGAAAAGAATTTGAATTCATGGGGATCAGACAGCAAAGATGAAAGTTTGGGAAAGTCCTTTTATTCCCTCTCATTTAACTTTCAAAAAGTTCGAATTTCACTCACTTTCAGTCAATCAATCACACAACAATCAAACAAACAATCCAATCTATCTATTTAATATAACATTCCAAAATTTAGAATTTTGGGATGTTACACACGCAAGCAATGGCAAGGCAACAACAGCGCATAACTGGGAGACACTTGGCACATCGGTCTCGGGGCATTACAAAAAGTATTTTGGTGGATGCTTTTGGTCGTTTGGGAATATTTGGGAATTTATAGGCGAAAGGTTAGGGTTGGAGGAGTTCCATGGGGCCCACAAGCCAGGAGCGCCCCCTAGGGCGCACCCTGAGGGCTTATGGAGCCCTTGGGGCTCTTCTGGCCCCCTCTCCAAGTTTGATGGGTGTCTTCGGGTCCAAGGAAAATCATACTAAAGTTTTATTCTGTTTGGACTCCGTTTGATATTCCTTTTGTGTAAAACTCAAAAACAAGGAAAAAACAGAAACTAGCATTGTGCTATAGGTTAATAAGTTAGTGCCAAAAATAATATAAAATAGAATAATAATGTATATAAAACATCCAAAGTAGATAATATAAAAGCATCGAACAATCAAAAATTATAGATACGTTGGAGACGTATCAAGCATCCCCAAGCTTAATTCCTACTCGTCCTCGAGTTGGTAAATGATAACAACTGAATTTTTGATGTGGACCGCTACCTAACATATTTATCCATGTAATTTTGTTTATTGTGGCACATGAATATTCAGATCCGTAAGATTCAAAGCAAAATTTTAATATTGACATAAAAACAATAATACTTCAAGCATACTAATAAACCAATCGTGTCTTCTCAAAATAACATAGCCAAAGAAAGTTATCCCTACAAAATCATATAGTCTGGCTATGCTCCATCGTCATCACACAAAGTATTAAATCATGCACAACCCCAATGACAAGCCAAACTATTGTTTCATACTTTTGATGTTCTTAAACATTTTCAACTTTCACGCAATACATGAGCGTGAGCCATGGATATAGCACTATAGGTGGAATAGAATATGGTGGTTATGGAGAAGACCAAAAGAAGGAGATAGTCTCACATCAACTAGGTGTATTAATGGGCTGTGGAGATGCCCATCAGTAGATATCAATGTAAGTGAGTAGGGATTGCCATGCAAAGGACGCACTAGAGATATAAGTTTATGAAAGCTCAAAACAAACTAAGTGGGTGTGCATCCAATTCGCTTTCTCACGAAGACCTAGGGAAATTTGAGGAAGCCCATCATTGGAATATACATGCCAAGTTCTATAATGAAAAAATCCCACTAGTATATGAAAGTGACAACATAGGAGACTCTCTATCATGAAGATCATGGTGCTACTTTGAAGCACAAGTGTGGAAAAGGGATAGTAGCATTGCCCTTTCTCTCTTTTCCCTCATTTTTTTATTTTTTTGCTGGGCTTCTTCTGGCCTCTTTTATTTTTTGTAAAGTCCTAAGACTCATCCAAACTTGTGAGGGAATCATAGCTTCCATCATCCTTACCTCACATGGGACAATGCTCTAATAATGATGATCGTCACACTTTTATTTACTTACAACTCAAGAATTACAACTCGATACTAGAACAGGGATATGACTTTGAATGAATGCCTCCGGCGGTGTACCGAGATGTGCAATGATCAAGAGTGACATGTATAAAAAAATTAACGGTGGCCTTGCCACAAATACTATGCCAAGTACATGATCATGCAAAGCAATATGACAGTGATGAAGCGTGTCATAATAAACGGAACGGTGGAAGTTGCATGGCAATATATCTCGGAATGGCTATGGAAATGCCATAATAGGTAGGTATGGTGGCTGTTTTGAGAAATGGTATATGGTGGGTTTAATGCACCGGTGAAAGTTGCGTGGTACTAGAGAGGCTAGCAATGGTAGAAGGGTGAGAGTGCATATAATCCATGGACCCAACATTAGTCATAAAGAACTCACATACTTATTGCAAAAATTTATTAGCTATCGAAACAATGTACTGCATGCATGCTCCTAGGGGGATAGATTGGTAGGAAAAGACCATCGCTCATCCGCAAACGCCACTCATAAGGAAGATGATCAATAAATAAATCATGCTCCGACATCATCACATAATGGTTCACCATACGTGCATGCTACGAGAATCAGAAACTTGAACACAAGTATTTCTACCAATCCACAATTACTCATTAGCATGAATCTAATATCACCATCTTTATATGTCAAAACAATCATATGGAATCAAACTTCTCATAGTATTTAGTGCTCTTTATATGAAAGTTTTTATTATACCCATCTTGGATGCCCATCATATTAGGACTAAATTCATAACCTAAACTAATTACCATACTGTTTAGAGAGACTCTCAAAATAATATAAGTGAAGCATGCGAGTTCAACAATTTCCATAAAATAAAGCCACCACCGTGTTCTAAAAAGATATAAGTGAAGCACTAGAGCAAATTGCCTAGCTCAAAAGATATAAGTGAAGCACATAGAGTATTCTAATAAATTCATGATTCATGTGTGTCCCTCTCAAACGCTGTGTACAACAAGGATGATTGTGGAAAACTAAAAAGCAAATACTCATATCGTACAAGACGCTCCAAGCAAAACAAATATCATGTGGTGAATAAAAATATAGCCTCAAGTAAATTTACCGATACATGAAAACGAAAGAGGGGATGCCATCCAGGGCGTCCCCAAGCTTAGATGCTTGTTTGTCCTTGAATATTACCATGGGGTGCCATGGGCATCCCCAAGCTTAGGCTCTTGCCACTCCTTATTCCATAGTCCATCAAATCTTTACCCAAAACTTGAAAACTTCTCAACACAAGACTCAACAGAAAACTCATGAGATCCATTAGTATAAGAAAATAAATCACCACTTTTTGGAACTGTTGTGAAGTAATTATTTATTTATATTGGTTTTATATCTATTGCATTCCAACTTATCCATGATACGCCCCAACACTACCCATAGATTCATTAAAATAAGCAAACAACACATAGAAAACAGAATCTATCAAAAATAGAATAGTCTGTGGCAATATGGAAACTTCAGATACTTATGTAACTCCAAATATTCTAAAAAATTAGGACAACCAGAAAATTTTGTATATCAATCTTGTGTAAAAAAATTCATATCAAAATCATGGCTCTGTGATTTTTGAAAATTATTTTACTAGGTGCAAAAGTTTCTATTTTTCAACAATATCAAATCAACTATCACCGTAAGCCATCCCAAAGGTCTTACTTGGCTCAAACACCAATTAAAACACAAAAACACAATTACTACAGAGGTGATAATTAGTAATTTCATAAAATCAGAAAATAAAAATATTGGGTTATCTCCCAACAAGCGCTTTTCTTTAAAGCCTTTTAGCTAGGCATTGATAAATTTAATAATGCTCGCATGAAAGATAGCAATGAAACACGGAGAGAGCATCATGTAGCATGTGAAAAACAAGTTTAAGTCTAACATAATTAATATGCATACACATTTTATAAGCAAACAAATTCAAGACAAGAAAAACTAGCATATGCAAGGAAGAAGAAAGAAACAATAGCAATCTCAACATGAAGACAGGTAATTTAGTAACATGAAAATTTCTACCACCATATTTCCCTCTCTCATAATAATTACATGTAGGATCATAATAAAATTCAACAATATAGATATAACATAAACTGTTCTCAACATGATCCACATGCAGGAAAAGTTGACACTCTTCCAAAATAGTGGGATTATCATCAAATAAAGTCATGACCTCTCCGAACCCACTTTTATCAAAAAATTCATAAGATTTATCAATCTCCAAAGTAGTGGGATCATTACTTCCTAAAGTTGACACTCTTCCAAACTCATTTTCAATATTATAGCAAACATATTCATCATGAGGCTTAAAGAAATTTTCATGATCATAAGAATCATCATCACCCCAATCATGATCATTGCAATAACTAGCGGGCATAGCAAAACTAGCATCCACAAGCTTGGGATTTTGCATATTGTTAGCACAATCGACATTACTAGAATTTATAATAATATCATTGCAATCATGCTTTTGATTCCAGGAACTAGCAAGTATGGGTGCAATAGCAATAATCTCATGTTTAACATAAGGAACTATAGCAAATTCATCTCCCTAAACATTAATATTGGCATCATGGCCATAAAAATAGCAAGCATCATGTCCATCAAGGGATATTTCAATCAAATCAATACAATCATAATTATCTATAGATTCATGCACATCATTATTTTCTTCTAAAGCAACGGTCATTCTCTCAATAAATTCCTTAATATGCATTAGCAGCATAGTTTACATAGCAATATTTAAGTACACAATTGTCATATTTGTAGAGAGTAATATCATACTTTTCAATAAAAGAAGAAACTTCATAAGCACTCTTAAAAGCAACAAATTCTTCAATTTGTTTGATATCATAGTAACTATGAACACCCTTTTCATAAGAAGATAAGATTTCATTATCATTAAACTCACATAGGTAGGGAAGGTGTTTTTTAGGGTTCTTAGAGCAACAAGTAAAAACACAAAGTTCAGAAAGATTCCAAGCATAACATAGCAAACGATTTATTTGATGCCATAAGAGTCTCCCTTTTTTAGACAAACAGTGACGCACAAAATGAGCATGCTCATCTAAAGATTTTCCCTCAACTAAACTAGTTGGGGTTTCAGCACGGGCACATATGGATCGAAGATGATCCAAGTAGAAAACTTTAAGTGGATCCATAAACCTTTTTGTTTATGACTTTCAATAAACACACAATTATACCAAGCAAACAAGCAAACGAGCCAAGTAGGACATAAGGGCAAATAGAGAAAGGCAAATCTTTTTGTATTTTCTGAAAACGTTTTAGAAGTGGGGGGACGAGAGGAAAACGGCAAATAATGTAATGCAAGGGATGAGAGTTTATAATAGGTACTTGGTAGGCTTGATGTAGAACCTCCCCGGCAACGGCGCCAGAAATTCTTCCTGCTACTTCTTGAGATTGTGTTGGTTTTTCCATGGAATGGGAAAGGGCGATGCAGCAAAGTAGAGATAAGTATTTCCCTCAGTTTTGAGAACCAAGGTACACTACAAAAAAAAGACACTTTCGTGATGATACATGTATGTCCCTGGAGGAAATATGCCCTAGAGGCAATAATAAAGTTATTATTTATTTCCTTATTTCATGATAAATGTTTATTATTCATGCTAGAATTGTATTAACCGGAAACATAATACATGTGTGAATACATAGACAAACAGAGTGTCACTAGTATGCCTCTACTTGACTAGCTCGTTGAATCAAAGATGGTTAAGTTTCCTAGCCATAGACATGAGTAGTCATTTGATTAATGGGATCACATCATTAGAGAATGATGTGATTGACTTGACCCATTCCGTTAGCTTAGCACTTGATCATTTAGTTTGTTGCTATTGCTTTCTTCATGACTTATACATGTTCCTATGACTATGAGATTATGCGACTCCCTTTACCGGAGGAACACTTTGTGTGCTACCAAACGTCACAACGTAACTGGGTGATTATAAATGAGCTCTACAGGTGTCTCCGAAGGTACATGTTGGGTTGGCATATTTCGAGATTAGGATTTGTCACTCCGATTGTCGTAGAGGTATCTCTGGGCCCTCTCGGTAATGCACATCACTTAAGCCCTTCAAGCATTGCAACTAATGAGTTAGTTGCGGGATGATGTATTACAGAACGAGTAAAGAGACTTGCCGGTAACGAGATTGAACTAGGTATTGAGATACCGACGATCGAATCTCGGGCAAGTAACATACCGATGACAAAGGGAACAACATATGTTGTTATGCGGTCTGACCGATAAACATCTTCGTAGAATATGTGGGAGCCAATATAAGCATCCAGGTTCCACTATTGGTTATTGACCGGAGATGTGTCTCGGTCATGTCTACATTGTTCTCAAACCCGTAGGGTCCGCACGCTTAAGGTTTCGATGACAATTATATTATGAGTTTATGAGTTTTGATGTACCAAAGGAGTTCGGAGTCCCGGATGAGATCGGGGACATGACGAGGAGTCTCGAAATGGTCGAGACGTAAAGATCGATATATTGGACGACTATATTCGGACATCGGAAAGGTTCCGAGTGATTCGGATATTTTCGGGAGTACCGGAGAGTTACGGGAATTCGCCGGGGAATATATGGGCCTTATTGGGCCATACGGGAATAGAGGAGAGAGGCCAAAAGGAAGGAGGCGCGCGCCCCCCCTCTGGTCCGAATTGGACAAGGGGTGCAGCACCCTTTTCCTTGCCCTCTTTCCTTCTCTCCAACTCCAACAAGGGAAGGAGGAGTCATACTCCCGGTGGGAGTAGGACTCCCCCCTTGGCGCGCCCTCCTCCTAGGCCGGCCGCCTCCCCCCTTGCTCCTTTATATACGGGGGCAAGGGGGCACCCAATAGATACAACAATTGATCCCTTGGATCTCTTAGCCGTGTGCGGTGCCCCCTTCCACCATAATCCTCGATAATATTGTAGCGGTGCTTAGGCGAAGCCCTGCGACGGTAGAACATCAAGATCGTCACCACGCCGTCGTGCTCACGGAAATCTTCCCCAACACTTTGCTAGATCGGAGTCCGGGGATCTTCATCGAGCTGAACGTGTGCTAGAACTCGGAGGTGTCGTAGTTTCGGAGCTTGATCGGTCGGGCCGTGAAAACGTACGACTACATCAACCGCGTTGTGCTAATGCTTCCGCTTTCGGTCTACGAGGGTACATGGACAACACTCTCCTTTCTCGTTGCTATGCATCACCATGATCTTGCGTGTGCGTAGGAAATTTTTTGAAATTACTACGTTCCCCAACAGTCCCAGTAGGTCACGTTTTCTGTCAAGCATGTACATCCATGACAATTTTATGACAGAATCAAGACAGTCATACCTGTGCTGTCGTAGAAGTGTTCCATGAGATTAACAAAATTATCATCATGGAAGTGTCCACTTCCATGACGATAAATCATGCGTCATGGAAGTGCTTTCGTCAAGGGTGACCGACACATGGAATCCACCGTAATGGGTCGTTGGGTCCGGTTTTGCATCCAATAACCCGCTAACAGACTGGACCAATGAGGATTTTCCACATGTAAAATTCTCATTGGCCAGAGGAAACACGTGTTGGCTCACTGTTGGGTAGATGTCATCCGTTAATTGGACAGGAGGTGCCTATGATATGTCAACATGTGGCACGGCCCAATAGAGGCCATTCTGGTGAAAAGACCGGCCCATTTGACTTGGTCGGAAGGTAACGGGCCGGCCCACGGTAAGCCTGTTAACGGCTTGTTCATATATAGACCATTTACGGCCTGCTAACTCACAGCCCGTTACGTCCTATCGGAATTAAGCCTAGTAGCTTCATCTGGGCCGTCCAATATGATTCCAGCCCGTTGTAACTTCCGACCCATGTATGGCCCATGATGTCTTTTGGCCCATACGAGGCCATTTGTAACTCTTGGCCCATTAATGGCCCGTGGTGAATCTGGCCCGCAATGAAAAGTGTACCGCTTTATACCGATCAACGACCCATCATTCCATTGGGCCATTTCCAACCCGTGTTATCTTTCGGCCTTCTCAGGGCCCATTTATTCTCTCCAACTCCAACAAGGGAAGGAGGAGTCATACTCCCGGTGGGAGTAGGACTCCTCCCTTGGCGCGCCCTCCTCCTAGGCCGGCCGCCTCCCCCCTTGCTCCTTTATATACGGGGGCAAGGGGGCACCCAATAGATACAACAATTGATCCCTTGGATCTCTTAGCCGTGTGCGGTGCCCCCTTCCACCATAATCCTCGATAATATTATAGCAGTGCTTAGGCGAAGCCCTGCGACGGTAGAACATCAAGATCGTCACCACGCCGTCGTGCTCACGGAACTCTTCCCCAACACTTTGCTAGATCGGAGTCCGGGGATCGTCATCGAGCTGAACGTGTGCTAGAACTCGGAGGTGTCGTAGTTTCGGTGCTTGATCGGTCGGGCCGTGAAGACATACGACTACATCAACCGCGTTGTGCTAATGCTTCCGCTTTCGGTCTACGAGGGTACGTGGACAACACTCTCCTTTCTCGTTGCTATGCATCACCATGATCTTGCGTGTGCGTAGGAAATTTTTTGAAATTACTATGTTCCCCAACAGTCCCAGTAGGTCACGTTTTCTGTCAAGCATGTACATCCATGACAATTTTATGACAGAATCAAGACAGTCATACCTGTGCTGTCGTAGAAGTGTTCCATGAGATTAACAAAATTATCATCATGGAAGTGTCCACTTCCATGACGATAAATCATGCGTCATGGAAGTGCTTTCGTCAAGGGTGACCGACACATGGAATCCACCGTAATGGGTCGTTGGGTCCGGTTTTGCATCCAATAACCCGCTAAAAGACTGGACCAATGAGGATTTTCCACATGTAAAATTCTCATTGGCCAGAGGAAACACGTGTTGGCTCACTGTTGGGTAGATGTCATCCGTTAATTGGACAGGAGGTGCCTATGATATGTCAACATGTGGCACGGCCCAATAGAGGCCATTCTGGTGAAAAGACCGGCCCATTTGACTTGGTCGGAAGGTAACGGGCCGGCCCACGGTAAGCCTGTTAACGGCTTGTTCATATATAGACCATTTACGGCCTGCTAACTCACGGCCCGTTATGTCCTATCGGAATTAAGCCTAGTAGCTTCATCTGGGCCGTCCAATATGATTCCAGCCCGTTGTAACTTCCGACCCATGTATGGCCCATGATGTCTTTTGGCCCATACGAGGCCATTTGTAACTCTTGGCCCATTAATGGCCCGTGGTGAATCTGGCCCGCAATGAAAAGTGTACCGCTTTATACCGATCAACGACCCATCATTCCATTGGGCCATTTCCAACCCGTGTTATCTTTCGGCCTTCTCAGGGCCCATTTATTCTTGGGCTCATTTCCATCATTCAGTTACTTATGGCCCGTTACTGGCCTTTTCCGCTTGTGGGCCAAATTCAACCTGTGGTTACAGTCGGCCCATTTGCGGCCCGTTAATCCATTAAGCCGTTTTCATAGCATCATAAAAAATGGCCGATTAATGAGGACCCATTATTGTCAACCCATGAACAGACTATTCCAAATCTAGCCCGTATACAGCCCATAACACGGTCTGTTATTGGCCCATGTTTGGCCTATCGATCATACGGCCCGTAGAAGGCCCATCGAGGCTACAGCCCGTGAAGGCCCATTGTTTCTACGGCCCGTAGGAGGCCCCTAGTAACTACAGTAAATATGTAGCCCATGGTTATTGTGGCCTAGTTTTTAAAAAATAGGTTATTGCGGCCACTAGCAAACCGCGGAAAAAGAACTACACTGGCTACAAGCAAACAAATAAACAAGACAACAAGGAAATAAATAAGCAAGCAACTTACGCTAGGCTATCACAGCTATTACACATATTACATCCACCAGGCATCAAAGGTCGCCACCAGTGCAAATATAGGGAACAAAGCAGCATATCATATACACTGGTTGTCAAAGATGGCGACCAGTGCAAATAAACGCCGCAGCAAAACAAGTCCAGAACTGAAACCACTTCAGAAGAGCTCAAGAAACAATATACAGGGTACTAATAATGCTGGCAAGATGCTTAGCAGGCTTATTAACTTTCTCTTGTTTGGCACTTAAATTCTCCAGCACTTGTTGTTGCACCAAAAATTATGCATCTGAATTCTGCAGGGACTTCCTCAGTCCATCAGCTTCCTGTTGCAGCACATCTGATCGATGTCTTTCAACTTGAAGTTGAGACTCAAGAAGACGAACTGATTCAGGCAACGAGTTCAAAGAGCTTGTGCCAGCATTAGTGGCCAATAACTCGAGGACTACATCAAGACATGACTTTTGGGTTCTCTCACTATCGTCAAGATAATTTTTATCAGCTTTCTTGGAGACCGGCATGGATGTCTTACTATCTTGAAACTTATCTGCATTACTTACTTTACAATTGCATAATGGGGTACTGTTCTCCAATATTTTGTCCGCATTATAAAAGAGAAACACATCATAGGTTTACCATGTTGTAGATGAAACTCATTTTGGTAAATCAGTTCAGTAGTAAAGTGGACAGGATAACAGCATGAAACAAATATATATCTATGTACCATGGTCACTTTATGGTCTATATCATTCTAGTTTTTGTTGCCAAATCAAGATAGAGACACAGTTCAAATAATATTTGTTCAAGACAAAGCATAATAGACAGAATATTAGTGTGGGAAACTATAGAGCAATGACAACACTTATAATGTGCATGACATGAGAACATAACTGTTTATTCAATTGAAACTGAAATCAACATAGAGCAAGTTACAACAGCAAACCAGTTAAAGAAATAGGTTTAAAACATACCTATTGCGCCATTGGAGTTTCAATTCCATCCTTCAAATTTGAAAATAGTTGGTATGAGTAAATACAGTGATGCAAGAGCAAAGGAGTATGAACCATAGCTACAGAACCTGACCTGAGAACAATTCCTCTTCTCCTTTAAGCGTTGAGTTGGGATTCGGAGTGGTGGTCTCGTGCTTTGGGCACTGCAGTTCCCTTACTAACTTCTCGTGTTTGGGTGATCTGTGCTGGAGACGGTGCTGTGTCAACTGCAACTGGGTTACTATCTGCTGGGGTTGGGGTTAGAAGGGGTGTTGCTGGTTCTATGTCCAACTGGGTAGGGGTACAATCTGCGGGAGTATGGGTTATGTGTGTTGGGGCTGGTTCTTGGGAAAGTAAAACCATGGTTCTATCTGCATCAACTAGTAGCACTATCTTTTCTGAAGACCGTGTTGTTACTCCCTTAGATACTGCCATCGCCCTCTCCAATTCAAATGGCTGGCAAACACGAAAAGTAATTGAATGTATAGACATTGTATGATAGAAAGGTGCAATGGATAGTGGGGAATAAAATAGGGCATGAAATAATTCACATTTATGATGTCTAACCAAACAGGATAGCATGACACGATTTCACATATATGATGGCTAACTAAATAGGATAGCATGACACAATTTCACATTATGATGTCTAACTAAAAAAGATGGAAAGACACAGTTCAAAATATGATGACTATGTAAACAGGATGACATGATATAACTATCTAATGTTTTTATTAAATAGGTTGGCATGCCATAATTCACATACATGTCACCTATGGAAACATGATAGCATGATATAATTCACGGATAGAATGACATAATTCAGAATATGATGACTGTAAACACTAAACATGATGAGATGATATAACTATATGATGTCTTTATTAAATGGGTTGCCATGCCATAATTCAGATAGATGATGTGTATGCAAACATGATGGCATGATATAATTCAAATATATGATTTATATAGTACTCAAGTAAGCAGATGGCAATCCATATATGATGTAAAAACTAAGCAATGCAAGACAACATGGATGCCATGGGTAATATAACCCTGCAAAGTTTGACTATAGACCTCAAGGGGAAATAGGAGTGGTCATCAGTCTCTGAATCCTCCTCTGAGGAACTCTCTGTAACCATCAAGATGTCTGCTTCAGCAGGTAGCATTGTCTGCTCTGAATACCTTGTTTTAACTCCAGATACTTCCATCACCGCTTTAAATGCCTGATGCACAAGAAGAGTAGCTGAATATACAAACGTTGTCGACAAAAAATTGATAGCATGATATAATTCACATACATGATGATTGGCCAAATAGCATGGCATTGCATAATTCACAAATATAATGCCTTTGCAACAAGATATCATTGCATAATTCACATATATAATGTGTTGCAACAAGATGGCAATGCAGAATTCACATATATGGTAATTAGACACTAAACAGGTGGCATTCACACAAAGCATGTCTAAACTAATCAAATGACATAGCAATGCAAGACACTATACGCACGATATGAGCAACATAACCCTGCCAAGTTAGAGCATACACCTCGGGGGGGGGGGATAGGACTAGTCATCTGTTTCTGAGTCCTCCTCTGAGGAGCTATCCGTAACCAGCGAGATATGCACTTCATCAGATAGCATAGTCTGCTCCGAAGGCCTTGTTTTCACTCCAGAATTTTCCATCACCGTGTCAAATGGCTGATGCACATGAAGAGTAGTTGAATGTACTAACATTGTTGACAAATGTAATACGTAACGAAAAAAAGGATGGCCTGATATAATTCACATATAAGATGACTGGCTAAGCAGGATGGCATTGCAAAATTCACATATATGATTCCTGGCTAAACAAGATGGAATTGCATAATTCACATAAACGATGAATAAACTAAATAGATGGCATTCACACAAAGCATGTCTAAACTAAGCAGATGACATATTTGATGTATAAAGTAAGCAATGCAAGGCACCATATGCATGATATAACCAACATCAGCATGCCAAGTTAGAGTGAAGACCTCAAGGGGTAAATAGGAGTGGTCTTCTCCTTCTGAATCCCCCACAGAACAGATATCTTCCTCTCGATTACAATCCGAAATGGGTGGTGGGGGGCTGCCTTTGCACCTACCATGGAGCGACGTCTGCATGAAATTTTATTCCCACGCAAGGCTCGTCTCTTTTTCTCTACATGTTCAGTTCCATTTTGTACAATAACTGACATGCATAGGAATAAAACATAGTGAGGTTATGTAAGGAGTGCATGCAGAAATCTAGAGTGATGGTAGCAACCTGTGGATAGACCCAAAACCAATTATAGCAGGCAGATAATGTCTTTAGTTAAAAAATAAAGATAATGGCTTCTTTACTATTTATTTCCCACCCAACATGAAACTCATAGTAGACACCGGAGATTAACCAGATAGTAGATAGATACTATTGATTGTGGCCTCGATATGTACCCCACAACCATTTAAAAACTCAATTTTGACCATTAGTTTGGAGCTGATTGAGAGTCTAATCGGTGAACAGGACGATAAAGTAGCATGTAATATTAAGGGATGCATAACATAAGCAGACATGAAAGAGTGTGACCTCTCTTGCGGACCCATGTAGTCCTCGAGGTCATGTACTCGGTTGATGATGGTAATGCAGTTGTCATGGCTATCCGCGGCGAGGAAGAAGATCTGAGGCGGCGAAAGACAGTCTGGAGGCCGGATACCTGTTGTGCTGGACCCTTCTGTCGTTGGAGCAGCTGAGCTGGGGTGGACGACGACGCAGCAGGAGTGGGACAAACCACACAAGGTTTTCTCTGAAAACTATCTATAAGAGAAGTAATTATGTAAGGGCTCGTTTGAATAGGAGGTTCTAACAACACATGGATAGGAAATACACAGTAATAGGATAGGAATGCACATGCAAAACAGAGAATTTAAAAACATAGGATTTCTGCCAATCTGGTTGTTTAGTTCACAAGAATTGGAAGATCACATGATGCAAAGAAGCATGGTGAGATTAAGTCAACTCACAAGAAAATGTACGGTTATAATGCTATTATGCTACTATCTCTTAGTCTTGTGCTTCATGAATAGGAATTTGAAAAGGAGGACAAGTGGATATTAAAATTCCTATGGTTTTTCTTTCAAATAGACACCAAAGGAACAAATCCTACACTTTTCCTTTGCTCCATTCCTTTGAACCAAATGCATGAATAGTAGTACCATAGGAAACTTTCCAATTCCTATGTTTTTCCTTCACTTCTCCTTTCAAGCACTGGCAATTCTAGTAGGCAGGGTTGAGCAAGGCAAAGCCTACACTCAAAAAATGCTTTTGTGCTACTTCTACTACTTTGGACCCAGGCCACTACTCTACTAGCTCAACTCCCAGGCCCATCGACCAATGCACAGCTCGAACGCGTAGAGATAAATAATTATGGCGTTCAAGAGAGTCCATCACGGATAGCTAAGTTGCCTGGTACCTCACCGCTTGTCATATAGTAAGAGAAAATAATCATATTTCATGTTACTACGTGTGCTCAGTGGACAATATATATAAAATGTAGAGTAAAAAAGAGATGCAACAAGTGTACAACTTCTTTGGCGAAGCCATGTCGATCTTAGCGTGATTGGGTTGGTCGGTCAGGATGCTCCGGCTAACTTGGCTGTCGGAGGAGGGGAAGAAGATCTTACGAGTCTGGAGATGGAGCCCGGGGTACTGCTCCGCTGTGATGGAGGGTTTTGTCGTTGGAGCAGCTACGGTGAGTTGTACGACGCCGAGGCTGAAGCAGGACAAGAGAGACAACGTTAACCTGAGTGGAATTCTAATAGCATCTCCAATAGATGACGTAAAATACATAACCACAAAGTGCTAGATGTAAAGTACATCAGCCGCTCATCTCTAAACTTAACTGTCGAAACTGAATTTAACTGTCGAAACTTAACTTAACTATCGAAACTGAATTTTACTGTTGAAACTGAACGCACTATTAGTAGAAAAAGCAGTAGCAGCAGCGCGTGCGAGAGCCGGGGCAGCTGGTCGTGTAGCAGAATAAGTCGACTGACACCACCGGCCAAACCGCCGCCCCCCACAGCCCGCGGCAGGCGGTGTGCCGCCCCGCCCGCCCTGAAATCACTCCCCACCGCCGGTCCGCTGCCGCCCCGGCCATCCCTCTATGCTCCCCTGTGTCGAGCTTTTTCTCCGGCAATCCCCACGCCACCGCCCCACCACCGCCGGCGACCACCGCCCCCACCCTAAACTTCGGCGAGCCCCCCTCCCAGCTGTGGCTGGTTCTTCATTAACTCCGGTGAGCCCCCCTACCCCCTGAAAATCGACTGACCCAAAAGTCGATTCAGTCGACTGAAGTGTAGCCAAATCAGAGCAGCATCGCGAGCAAGAGCAAGAGCAGCAGCGTGAGCAAGAGCAAGAGCAAGAGAAATAGCAAGAGCAGACCAGGCAGGGGACCGAGAGCAAGAGCAAAGCAGCAGAGTGAGCAAGAGCTAAAGCAGCAGCAACTCCTACTGATGTGGACGTCGCCGCCGAGGGAGCGACGTCATGGAGGAAGTGGCCGGTGACACTGTTGTGGATGGAGCTGCGCCATGTCAGCTCGGGACCGAGCGTCGGCAACACCGTGAGATCGAATCTAGAAGAAAATGCGGCGATTAGTGTACAACCTCTTTGCTGGCGCCGATTAGGCCTCAGCTTCATCCAAGGAAACGATGATGATGTTGCTCTTTCGATGGTGCAGGTGAAGACGGGAGTGTGGGAATGGAGGTGGCGTGAAATACGAGGGAATGTCGGGGCAGCTCCTTGGAGGTGGAGGACGGGGTGGCTGAACCGGTGGGACAATGGTATCGACGATGGATCCTCATCTGGTACCATGGATGAGGGACGTCGAGGTGTTGTTGTGGACGATGTCATCGGGGAAGAGGCTCCGGATGAGTGGCAGATGGAGGAGGGTGTGGGGCTTCATGGATTTTTGCGGCCTCGGTGTGCGATGGCTGATGGGATGGGAGTGCGGAACCATGGCTTAGGGACCCGCTTGTCCAAAATGTGGGGTAAGTTATGGAAGTACCCCCACTGATTTGTGCTAGGAGGTTCTTTCGGTTCAGGGGTATCATGGGCATTTCGCGTGTCGGGATTTCGTAGGAGGTGGGAGTTTTCGCGCGTGTTGTAATATTGGGTTAACAAGGTGCAGTTGAGATGGAGGGAGTTTTCGAAGCACAACGAGACAAAGAAGTATCTTAAATATGTCGGGGTAACAAGGCGCGGGTTGAAATTTTCAGACAAGCCTAATGTGTACTGTACCAAATCAATTCGCACTTCCGTCGACGAAAAAAAAGAAACCAATTCGCACCACACAAGAGAGTCTAGTCCCGTGTAATGTACCAAATCAATTCGCACTACAAATGCCATTCAAATCTTTGAATCATGTTATGTTCAGTTAAAATATTTCGCTACGTGTATAATGCATGCAACCTGCTACTCAAGTGAACGTTTTAGTGCATTCCAAATGTATATACTACCGCTTTAATATGAACTAAATTTGAATTCGTTTCTCTATTTGAATAAGATCTGCAATAATGATTGTTGTGGCATCAAACCATTTGAATTCATTTCTCTATTTTAATAAGATTTACAATCATCATTATTGTGAAGTTAAACCATCGTATGTGTATGATGTTCACAGCACACCACATGATTACTGTCGAGTTAGATATGAACTATGTGTACTATATGAACTCGAACTCTATTTTTTGAATCCACTTTCTGTTGATTTCAAATCACAGTCCATTTCAAGCTCTAGCTAGATCTTCATAATCTAAACCATGTCTCATATGTATAATGTGTTTATCACATAATGTATGGTGCCCCGCCCCTACTCCTACAAGTATTTATATGTGAGTTGCAAATGCCACACATTACCACAAATTCAAATAAAATGTGTGATTGTTTGATATATAGTATTGTTTAGATTGTTCGATATTTAGTTGTAAGCTGCAAACGCCACACATTATCACAAATTCAAATAAAATGTGAGATTCTTCGATGTATAGTATGGTTTAGATTGTTCGACATTTAGCTGTGAGTTGGAAACGGCACGCATTATCACGTTATGGTATAACATGTGCAAAACCATAGCACGCGTATCACCGCTATATTCATGCATACATATGTTTATAACACTATGATATCCTATTCAAATATATGAATCCACTTTCATATCAAATTATCATCTTTGTTAGTCTCTTTCACCCACACAATCCTCTAACCTTTGTAGCTAGCACTAACTTTCACTCGTGCATGCACACGCCCTCCTCGCCCTCCCCATCCCTCAGCATTCCATCCATCGCGCACATTCTTCTTTTAGGTCGTTGCCCCACAGTATCCACAACTCCTTTCTGATACACACAGATCGATAAACCTCTCCAACGATGTCTGCCTACAACATACACACACACCTTCCATCTCCTCCTTTCTGTGTCCATGCCTCGTGTCTCTCATACAGTCCCACACACGTGTAAACTCTCACCCCTCTTTTCATCAATCTCACAATCGCACACTCCTCCCCCTATCTAGCTAGTAGCTCGACATCTCGCACCACCTCCTGGCTCCATTCTCTCTGTCTATCCATCTCGCCGGGCCTTCTTTGCCTCTAACAAATGGATGTACACCGACTGATATCCCGCTATACATATAGCTATCTAGGTCCTTATAACTCGGTTTGCCCCACGTGTCGATCGATCTACCTCATTAGTTATGTCTCTCCCTTCCTCCGACAAAAAATCATTAATCTGCCGATCTAGTTAGGTTTGCTTACCAAACACATGGTTCCCCTTCATCATCCATGCATGCATCCCGACACATCTATCACGCACAGGCACACACAGAAATACATCCCTGCTCTTATTGATAATATTGCAGTTCTACCCTTAGTTTGTCTAGTAGGCTTCTCCCACCATCTTCGAGAAGCAACTCCATCACCCATCCAACACTCTACCCACTACAAAAAAAATACACTTCTGTGATGATACGTGTTTGTCATAGTAGGTCATGTTTTCTGTCACGCATGTACATCCATGGAAAATTTATGACAAAATCTAGATAGTCATACATGTGTTGTCATAGAAGTGTTCCATGACATTACCAAAATTATCATCATGGAAGTGTCCACTTCCATGACGATAAATCGCGCATCACAGAAGTGCTTTCGTCAAGGGTGACTGACACGTGGCATCCACCGTAACGGAATGCCGTTAAGCTATCGGGTCTGGTAATGGATCCGATAACCCGTTAACAGCCCCGACCAATGGGGATTTTCCACGTGTAAAATCATCATTGGCTGGAGGAAACACGTGTCGGCTCACCGTTGGGACATATGTCATCCAGTCATTGGACCCAAAGCGCCTATGATACGTCGACATGTGGCACGACCCAATAGAGGCCCATTCCTGTGAAAAGGCCGGCCCATTTGACTTGATCAAAAAGTGGCGGGCCGGCCCACGGCAAGCCTGTTAAAGGCCTGTTCGCATATAGCCCATTTACAGTCCGCTAACCCAGGGCCCGTTTATGGCCTATCCGAATTAGGCCCAGTAGCGTCATCTGGGTTGTCCACTATAATTCAAGCCCGTTTTAACTTCTGGCCCATGTATGGCCCATGACGTCTTTTGGCCCGTATGGCCCTTATTAACGGCCCGTGGTAAAACTGGCCCGTAATGAACAGTGTATCACTTTATACCCATTAACGGCACATGGTGAAACTGGCCCGTAATGAACAGTGTATCACTTTATACCCATTAACGGCCCATTATTCCGTTGGGCCGTTTCCAGCCCATGTTATCTTTCGGCCTTCTCGGGGCCCATTTATTCTTGGGCTCATTTCCACATTCGTTTACTTACGGCCTGTTACTGTCATTTTCTGCTTGTGGGCCAAATTCAGCCCATGGTTACAGTCATCCCATTTGTGGCCCATTAATACGTTGGGCCATTTTTATAGTGTCATCAGAATACAGCCGATTAACGACGACCCGTTATGGTCGGCCCATTTACGGCCATGTTTGGACAACCGATCATAAGCCCGTAGAAGGCCCATTGATGATATGGCCCATAGAACGCCCATTGTGTCTACGGACCATATAAGGCCCATTGTTTCTATTCCACATAGAAGGCCCATTGTTTCTACGGCCCTTAGAAGGCCCATTGTTTCTACGGCCCATAGGAGGCCCATTTTAACTACAGCCGGTGGGCATCAAAGTTCGCCACCAGTGAAAATATAGGGAACACCCTACACTATACAAAAATGGCTTGCTGTTTTCTTCAGCCGGTGGCTGCACGTTAAGAACAAATTTTGTATCGTACCAAAACAAATGACAACTATAAAACAAAAGGAAGTTTGGCATAAAAGTTAACATTCTAGCAGATAAATGCACCACCACAAGTTCAGAAGCTCAGTTCATTTGACATGAATATTACCTTTTCATGCTATATTGTCCGATGGAGCACCATAACCTTCGCCTTCAATTCTCCTAGGCCCCTGAACAACATAGCAAATGTCTGATAGTCTGGTTTCGAAACCATGCATATCTTGACAACATCGAACAATGTCTCTCCTTGTTTCACAAATGGTCTCTGTTAGGGAATGGACTTGTGTCTGGAGCGCAGATACAACATTGCTTTGAGCTTGCATATCTTGATCATGAGGCAGTTTGGACGAGATTGCCTTAACAACCAAGCCAGTATTATGCAGGAACGTGCTTTTGGCACTGTTAGTGGACATGTACTGACCCACTGCAGCAAGAGCTGACATTGCGGTTATAGTTGCCTCGCCACCTTCAGAAGGTGGCGGTTCCACCATTTTTTCCATAGCTTGCTAGAAAGTTGTGGTTTTACATTAGTAGAACCAGAACAGAAGATATTAAGGAGGCCGCAAAACCAAACAAAATAGCTTTGGTCTATATACAGAACTTATTCTGGAGAACCCATGTAAAATAATAGTTGTATTTTATTGCAAAGTACATAATAAAACTAGGTTCCAAACATATGTCCATGTACCATTGCTAATGTATTGTCTATTTCTTCACATTGTATTGAGGGCTAAGGATAAAGAGACAAAGTTTACAATATGGTAAGCATAGCATGACATCATTCATATCACAAAACAACTGAGAAGAGACAAACAGGCAATTGTAACGTTGTGTGGGCAAGTCCAGCATGGAACTAGATTACAGGTCAAGTTCAAAGGAACACCACTCCTCTCTTTTAAACCTTGTAAGGTGCCACGATACGCTAAGACAATTGTGTATAAATTTGAAAAGAGTAATAGACATTGGCTGCAAACCATGCAGTTCAAGGCACAAGTTAGAGTAAGTACTAGTTAAAAGGCATGAGGATTAAGGACTTACAACAGCGACTTTGACTGGTGTAGTCATGCCCTTCTTCTTGCTCGTGTGACAGTCCTTGAAGATTTCGACATCATTTGGTTCAGGTACTTTTTGGTCCTTGCGGGCTTTCCTCTGCATTTGGAACAAGTTAATATAGATCTGATAATATGCTACATCAAAAATAGTGAAACAACAGCTAATTACAAGAGCCTCGCGGTGTGCAATATAGCTACGAGATCCTGTCGTCTGTCGGAATTTCACTTTCGTATGGTTGGCCTTGTTCTTTGAAGAGTTCACCTACAAGAAGATAGATTTGTGTGGCACATGCGTAAATAGGACTTCAACATGTGATCTGATCACATATATATAATGTACCTAATACTTCGGATCGGACCGGTGTTTAACGAGGCCTCTCCAGTCTTCATCAGATATATTTTCCACTGGAGATGTTTGGGAAAGTTCACTGTTAGCCTTGCCTTCAAAATGAGTTTTCCTCAAGTTGTACCGTGTCGCAGAGTAGACTTGAAAACATGGGTGCAAGCTTGTCTGGTTGCATCATCTTGGCTATCCAACTTGAACCTCATCTGTTGAAAATTATGGGAGTCTCATTATCAGCAACCTAGAAAGTATTGGACAGAGCAATACGATATTACTAGTTTCCATACATAACCATACTTACAGATAAATGGTCGAGGAATGTGTTGAACTAGGTTTCATCTTTGTCATTCCTATACTGAATCCATGTTGGGAGGATACGTACATGACACCTAACAGCAACCGCTGCCTCTGATACTAACTTGGCTGACTCTGTAGCATCACGTGGCCTTTTTAAACCTGCCTCAAAACGGATCTACATTCTTCCTCCTCCAGATTTAGCTAACCTATCGAGCATTATCCCTGATGTTTGTTTCCTCTTGCGCCTAGGTGCTAGTCCAACAACAAACATAGGAAGTGTTAGTGTACATCAAACTGTGAGACTACATATGAAGAAGCATGCAACTGTAACTTGACTC
Organism: Triticum dicoccoides; assembly: GCF_002162155.2. Taxonomy (NCBI): domain Eukaryota; kingdom Viridiplantae; phylum Streptophyta; class Magnoliopsida; order Poales; family Poaceae; genus Triticum; species Triticum dicoccoides. The sequence continues at coordinate 171,035,217 of NC_041390.1, read as the reverse complement.
CAGCAACTACCCTCTTGCTGTTGAAGCTCACAAAGTTCATGTGATCTTGCCAACTCATCTTGTGTCAAGAGTGCTTCAGAACTAGTGTTAGGTGGCAAGGGAGCTTGGGAAAGTGCTGCTAGCTGAGTTGACGAATGAGTAAATCGTGCAGCTGGTGGTACTGTGGAAGGTGTTGCAACAACTAGAGTTGTCTCTGCTTGTTTGGTGGTAGCTATTTGTTTCTGTTTGGCTTGTTATGCAGCTCATTAAGCATGGGATACCCTATCGGTACAATTTTCCGCTGGACTTTGACCTTCTATTGCACCATCAGTACCAGCAGAATCTGCAGGATTGTTCCGCTTCCCTTTCCCTGTCCTTCTATCTTGCTTCCTCTTTCTCTGTGCCATGTTAAGTCAAGCCGACAAGAAAAATGAATAACAATTTAGTTCTTCAGAACAAATGTACTTCGATGTAAGAACATGGTGTGATAGACATATATTATATGTTCTAGAAACAGGAACACGTGTCTTAGTCACAAGTTTTGTAAAGTAAGCAGATGAAATTCAACAAAATTATAAGCAATACAAGCTAGACATCATACATAACATGCAACTACATATAACAGTGCCAAGTTAGAGGGAGCACCTGTGATGGTGCACTAGGGCAGACGTGCTCATCACCAACACAACTACGTTGAGTGTCTATGCATGTGTTGTCTTGGAAATCATCTTGGGGGGATGGAGGAGTAGAATCTGTAGAGGCCCTCCATTTGGAAGGAGCACCTTCATCCGCTGCCTCGCTAACTTCCTTCCGCTTTATTGATTTTGAATTGTCAAGTAAAACTGACAAGAAAAAGCAATAAAATTCACTCTTCAGAACTCATTCATGCATGATACTGACAATCACTACTTTGATGTAAGGAAAACACATGATTCCATGATGGAATAATACGAAAACAGGACGGCATGGCATATTCACAATTGTTTGTGTAAACTAAGAAGAAACCATTTCACCAAATAAGAAGCAATGCAAGCTAGACACCACGTGAAAGATGCAACCAATATGACTCTGCCAAGTTAAAAGTGTCCCATCATAAATGGCATTTCAACAAATTAGAAGCAGCGCATGCTATAAATCATATCAAAGATGCAACTAATATCACACTTCATATACTGAAGGTGTCTCGTCATATTGATTTATGCGGGATACAAAAAAACAATAGTTTTATGTGAGGACATGCTTAATAGACAGATCTACTATGTACTAAATACAGGAAGGCATGTCACATTAATAGGTATAATGTATAAGCTAAGAAGAATAGCACATGCAGTTTAACCAGATTGGAAGAATTACAATCTAGACACCATATGCAACATGCAACCACATATCACGCTGTCAAGTTAGAGCAAGCACCTGCGATGCTAGTGTAGGGGAAATACGGTAATCAACTACAGAGATACGCTCACTATCTTCATCTAGCCTTGATGTTTCTTGAGAATCATGTCGGGAGGCTGACGCTGCATTCTTTAAATAAGGAGTAATCCACTTACCTGACTGCCTCATCATAAGTGATTGATGAGGGATACACAAGAACATTAGTTTGATGTAAGAACATGGTTAATACATAGATGTACTAGTATGTACCAAAAACAGAAAGGCATGTCATATTCAAAGGTATAATGTGTAAGCTAAGCAGATGCAATTTAACCAAATTGGAAGCAATACAAGCTAGACATCCGGTTGGAGTGGTGAGAATGATCATCTAGGACCTGAGAGCCTGGTGGGAGGTGGGCTGCTTCGCCACCATCGCGGCTTTTTAGTTGGCTTCCAGGTGATGCCTCTCTTTGCTGGGCTTGTCGCTGGCTCGGCTAGTGCCCTGACTAGCTATTTGTCTTCTGGTGCTCACGGGATGGTGGTTCATGTAAAAAATATCCTTCCTTATCTTAATAAAGACCGACTTCGGCCTTTCAAATACAAGCTAGACACCATATGGAACATGCAACCACATATGACACCGCGAAGTTAAAGCAAGCACCTGGGATGGTGGTTCATTGCGAGCGAGGTCATCAACTCCAGAGCTACGATTACTGTCTCTATCTGCTGACACTGCACCCTTTATACCGTTGCAACGTGCCGTTCTTACCCGCGTAGAAAGCTGAAAAAACTCCTCTCTTTTCTTTTCTGCTTCTCTCGAGGCAGACTCTGAAATACCCTTGCATAAAAACACAATAGTGAGAGTATGGGTGAAGTGTGTGAAGAACTAGTGCACTGTAAAAGTAGCAGATACCAGGTGGCTAAAAAATAAATGACAGGAGACATATGATAGCTCTACAACATTGCATGGAAAACAAAATTAGATTCTACTCCATATGATTTTGTAATATATGAGCACAGGAAATGCAGGTACTCCTCCAGCACAGCACCACATGTGGTCATATCAAGATAACAGTCGACTGAAAATAAATAGGTCAGTCGATTTTTTAATGAACCGTCTGATCTATAAGGAACGGGCAGATGGCCTTCGTCCACCTCCCGCCAGTCACAGTTGACGATCTTTCTCAAACCGCCAGCGACCACTGGCCCAGACCCCTCCTTTCGCCGCCCCGCCCTCCCCTCGACCTCACACCACCGCTGTGCTTGGTAGCGCCCCCAGGCCATCCCTTTAATCTTGGCCGACCTCCAGATCAGGCGCTAGTAGCTCTAGGCCCCACACGCCCCTAAGATAAACATCGAGGCGCTGCTTCCCAGGCATAATAGGCGGACTAGCGCCTGTTACGCCGGGGAATGCTTCCGTTAATTGGGAATCAGCTGACCAGGAATTGAAATTCAGGGGGCGACGGACCTCTAGCTAAGGTGAAATAGTATATGAGGAGAAACCTTGTGCATCGTGAGTTACTAGGAACATCTAGTACCAAGAAGAAGCGGTCAACTAGTGTATTTTGTGGAATGAGTGCCGTGCAAGCAGACACGTAAGATTTGCACGAATAAGGGAATAGGAGTACCATTTTCGGTTGCCAGTGTGGTCGCCTCCACATGTCACCCCGATCTTCATCTTTTTGCCGGGGAAACCGATGTTCTGGAGGGTGCAGGCTTGGACGAACCCATGGCCAAATTGTTGACTGTGTTGCCGTGGCCGTATGTTGGCGGAGGGGAAGCAGATCCGAGGCGGCGAAGGACGGCGTAGCAGGAACACTCCAATGCGGTGGAGGGTGGCGAAGTTGGAGCAGCAGCGGTGAGGCGCAAGACGGCGTGGTTGAACTGGCTCGGGTACGGACGGCTCGACCTCGGCTTAAACTACTAGCCGTGGAGGGCGTTGCAGTTGAGGTTGCGGTGGACGACGACGTCGAGGTATCAACTCTGGCGTGATGGAGGAGGACGGTAGTTGATGGGTGGAATGGGGTGGCAGACAGAGGACGCCCGGGTTTCGCGGCTGGTGGAGAGGTAGTATTTGCGCCCATGGAGTACGAATGGGGAATCGGACGGGTGGGCGGGGGGAGGGGGAGAACCATGTTTCGGTCTGGGACACGCTTGTTTTTGGCTTTTTTGAACAGAAGATGGGACGCGCTTGTTTGAAATTTGGGGAAAGAACAAACTTTGCCCCCCTCTTAAATTTCGGACCTACTGCGGGTCGAGGGTAGGATGGTAATCCCGGGTGTCCCAAATAGTGGGCGGGAGCGATTTCGGCCGCGCGCATGTGTGCTTAGGCGGCCATTGTGTATGAATGTTTTTTGGAGGCGGTTGTGTGGCATCTATATGAAGCTACAAACCTACCCCGGTTTAGACCATTGGACGTTGGGCCGGTAGGTTTCACGGGTCAGAGTTATTAGAAAAGTAATTTCCTTGTACTACCAAACATTGGTCTCACGCGGTTTCGGGCAAGTAGAGGCTCTTTTGGTGCTTCGTTTTTGAAATTTTGAAACACAAGCATTCACGTTTAGAGTACTCTTGAACTTTGAGGATTGACCTAAATAGACAACGTTAAATTTGACCTTGTATGTTTGAAAACCACATTAAATTATCCGTTTCTTTTTGAAATTTTGACACTTGAAAATCCTATAACTACGATTATTTTGGAATGGAGGAGCTAAATTAGAATTTATTTTGTACACGACTACATATGCTATTATGTACAAAATTAGAGCAAATATTGGTGCCCCCAGAATTTAGGTATGATTTACAAATGCCATGATATCAAATTTAAATAATTGAATGGACTTCATGTTGAATTCGATTTTTTAAAACCACCTTAAGTTGAATTCAAATGTATGCTAGTTCATAGGTAGCTATTTAAAATGTTCACTCTGTAACTTTCGTATGTATAATGTGCTTTACACACACAACATGAACTATACTCACGTTTATATTCGATTGCTAACGTGATGCATTGTCTGGAGTTCAAAAAACTAACTATGTGGATCAATTGTGTCAAATAATAACATAGACATGCTCAAATTCGATAGAATCTAAATGTTTGATGGATCAATGACCATTCCTTACGCGAATTGCAAGTATCATGATCCCATCCTAATATTTGGATACAATTTATATCTTTAATCGATGTGTACAACAGTCTTGTACGTGTAGTTTCACTCTCCATCGGTGGTCTCTCACACATGCTCACACACTCCGTCCTGAGGTGTCTTTCTCGCACAAATGCTCTCGATATAACCCTCCTCCCTCTCGTAACCATTTACGACTATTTTCACTAACCTTTATCACAAGCACTCTTCCTCTCGCAAGCATACACACGCACAATCCCCATCGACCCTTTCTATATACATAGACATGCCTACGTGTCTTTTGTACGCACATTATCTTTAGGCATGTCTCTCACGCATTGTCTCACACCTCTCTTCCTAATCGACGAGTATGATTCTAGCAGAGCATTCTGTAGGATGCCCCTTAAAGTTAGGTTGGATGAATAGTAATATCAGAGATAAAGGGGTTACCTTAGTCCGAGAACCTAGGGTTACAAATCCTAGCCGGCTTTGTTAGTGGACATAGAGTCCTTCACAATTATGATATCTTTGTCTTGTACGACTAGTCATCCATGGGTCTCCCTAAATGTGTCACGGGCCGACCAATGTGGCGCAGGACAGAACCGAACGAAGGGCCTCACCTCGATATACCGGACCTCACGCAGTGACACACCCTCTGCCCCCACGTCTCGTTATCTTCTCACACCCACACATACCAACACAGACACCACACACAAAAAATATATTCTCCTGATGCCTCTATGTAACACCCTCGATGCGGCTATATCTCCCACGTGTCGAAGCACGACTAAGAGGCATAACCGCATTGAAAGCAATGTCGCAAGTGAGGTAATCTTCACACAACCCATGTAATACATAATGAAAAGAGATACATAGTTGGCTTACAATCGCCACGTCACATAATACAATGATTAAAGCATTACAACATCCAAATACAATCAAGGTCCGACTACGTAACCAAAATAAAGAACAACTCCAAATGCGACAAGGTCCCCGATCGACCCCAACTGGGCTCCGCTACTGATCAACTGGAAACGAAACAAGACTATGAACACGATCTTCAACAAGCTCCTCCTTGAGCTCGGTTGCGACACCTGCATGATAATCGTCGGCACCTGAAACTAGTTTTGGAAGTATCTGTGAGCCACGGGAAATCAGCAATCTCACACCCTCACGATCAAGACTATTTAAGCTTATAGGTAAGGCAAGGTATGATGTGGAGCTGCAGCAAGTGACTAGCATATTTGGTGTCTAACATATGCAAAAGAGAGCGAGAAGAGAAGGCAAAAGCATGGTCGAGAAACTATGATCAAGAAGTGATCCTAGAACAACCTACGTCAAGCATAACTCCAACACTGTGTTCACTTCCCGGACTCCGCCGAGAAGAGACCATCATGGTTACACACACGGTTGATGCATTTTAATTAAGGTCAACTTCAGGTTTTCTATAACTGGACATTAACAAATTCCCATCTGCCATAACCGCGGGCACGGCTTTCAAAAGTTCAAATCCCTGCAGGGGTGTCCCAACTTAGCCCATCACAAGCTCTCACGGTCAATGAAGGATATTCCTTCTCCCAAGACATTCCGATCAGACTCGGCATCCCGGTTACAAGACATCTCGACAATGGTAAAACAAGTCCAGCAAAGCGACCCGAATGTGCCGACAAATCCCGATAGGAGCTACACATATCTCGTTCTCAGGGCACACTGGATTTTCCAAGGTTCCGGTAGGCCAGCCCAGAGTTGCCCCTGGTGGCCACCGGCAACTGACAGGTTGGACCAACACTCAGAGGAGCACTGGCCCGGGGGTTTAATAAAGATGACCCTTGAGTCTGCAGAACCCAAGGGAAAAAAAGGCTAGGTGGCGAATGGTAAAACCAATGTTGGGCCATGCTGGAGGAGTTTTATTCAAGGCCAACTGTCAAGGGGTTCCCATTATAACCCAACCACGTAAGGAACGCAAAATCCGGGAACATAACACCGATATGACGGAAACAAGGGCGGCAAGAGTGGAACAAAACACCAAGCATAAGGCCAAGCCTTCCACCCTTTAACAAGTATATAGATGCATTAATTAAATAAGAGATATTGTGATATCCCAACAAGTAAACATGTTCCAACAAGGAACAACATCTCCATTTTCCAACAAGGAACAAACTTCATCTTCACCTGCAACTAACAACGCTATCAGAGGGGCTGAGCAAAGCGGTAGCATAGCCAAACAACGGTTTGCTAGGACAAGGTGGGTTAGAGGCTTTGTTCAACAATATGGGAGGCATGATAAGCAAGTGGTAGGTATCGCAGCATAGGCATAGCAAAAGAGCGAGCAACTAGCAAGCAAAGATAGAAGTGATTTTGAGGGTATGGTCATCTTGCCTGAGATCCCGCAAGAAAGAAGAACGAGTCCATGAAGAAGACAAACGGACGTAGTCGAACGAATCCTCACAACACGACGTTATCAGAACCAACCCGAAGAAGCAACACCGGAAAGAAGCAAACAAACATGGTAAACAACCATCACATAAGCATGACATGATGCACAATCAAGTATGATGCATGTCCGGTTTAATGAGGCATGGCATGGCAAAGTGCACAAACAATCCTACAAATTAAGTGGGGCACAATATGGAATTCCGTTGCATATTGACGAAACACCACGTGACTTATTTAGTTCGATCTTTTTTATGTACCCAACAATATTAAATGTTGCTAGCATGGCAAGAGGTGAAGCATAATGAAACTATCTATCTAGGCAAGTTTAAATGAGGCGGGAACAACAAAACAACAATTCCAGTAAAACCCCATATGCATATTATAGGTTTGGTACCGTTCTGCCCTAAACACAATTTTAGGGTTGTTAAACATGCAAAGTGATGCCACCATGTTAAACTAGACATTTCCTACCCCATTTACATATAAAGTTTAATAAAAACGGAGTTACGGTTATTTAGTTATGAAATAAAGCATTTTATCATGGCATGTGGGCAAAATTACACAAATAACCTTTTAAACATTTTTGACATGCATGAAAGTTGGATATAATTAATCTACACAAAATTCTAAGGACTTTACATATAAAGTTTGTATAATTTGAGTGCATGCATAATTAGTTATGAACAAAACAAAAGAGTGGCATTTATGTAAATATGCAATGCACTTGAAAAATACTAAAACCGGAGAAGTAAAAAAACATGCGTGGGCCGGATTGAAACACAGTGCAGCGGCCCAGGAGGAGATTTGGGCCGGCGGATGAGTGCAAAAATAACATAAACACAAAGCAAAAAATGGGGCCGGCTGGGACTTGATCCCACGAGCTACAGCATAGAGGAGGAGAGCGCTGACCAGCTGGCCTAACTGAGTGTTCATGATTACTAGAGGGCCATAGACCATTTTGAACAGGCAAACCCCCGATTTTGGAAACTCCATGAATGCCCAGCAACTTGCCGGCAACGACGGCAAGCAAAGTGGCGGCTATAGGTGCAGCAGAACACGAGTGGGGGTGCGGTTTTGGGTGCAGGTGCGGCGGGTGCAAGCGGAGCAGCTGCTGGAGTGAAGTTGCGTGTGTGCAGCATGGGCTCGAGAATGAGCTTGAGCACAAGCATGTCTCGGCCGCACGGCGAGGCTGCAGCTACAATGGCGAAGCGCGCGAGCGCGGGGCAAGGCAGGCAGCGTGCGCGCGTGGGTGCAAGTGCATGCGGGGCTACGGGCGCGTGCGTGCAAAGGGCGCGCATGCAATGGTGCATAGAATGACACAGAGGGGGTGCCGCGACCACTTCTACGACAGAGCATGGTGGCCGCGGGCTTCGCGTGAGCAGATCAATGCCGAGAAGATGCGAACGAGACAGGTAAAGGCCCGAGCGACGAGGCGAGGGGCGAGTGGTTGTGGGTGCTGCGCAAGACGTTGTGCATGCAAGAGAAGGAGCTGCGGGAGTGCAGCATCCACAGCTCGCGTGTGTAGCCATGGTGGTTGGAGCTGTGCTTGTGGAGATCGGCACCTAGCGGAAGCGTACGACAAGGAGGAGGGCGTGAGGGGAGCAGAGCATCATCGTGGGTTTGCTGATGATGACGGACTTGTCCGGGAAGCAGAGGAGATGGCATGGGGACGCGCCGATCGGGACGGTGTCCTCGGATCCGCGAACCAGAGGAAGCAGGGGAGGAAGACGAGGGTGCAGGTGACAACATCTTGACGTCCCGCGGCGCCTTAGTGGTCGGAGTCGACGAAGACGACGTCAGGGAAGACGATTCACCCGACGGAGGCGGCTGCAACTCCCTGGAGGCCTGCCGGTGACGAAGCCGAGCTCCTGCTTGGTGAAGAAGAAGAAGAAGAAGAAGATGGGGAAGGAAGAGGCGGGCGGTGGCAAGGGTCGAAGAGGGAAAGAAGGGAAACCTAGGGTACGAGGCGCTGGCTTAAAAGGGGTTAGGGCGACGGGACGGCGCGACGGTGCTCTCGTGCTCGCGGTCCCCATGGCGACGGCGAGAGGAAATGGAAAGGTTGGTGCGGTTCCACAGGGGGGCGCTGACAGGTGGGGCCGAAGCGACCACGTGGCGAGTGGCTAGCGGGGGTAGGCTCAGGCACGGGTGAGAATAGCACGAGAGGGAAAGGTGCGGGTGGCTGAGCGGGCTGGCGGGTGCACGCGGCCTGCTGGCACGCGGGGGTTGGCTGGGCCGGCCTGGGAGGCCGAGGCCTAGGTAGGCGGTTGCTGCTGGGTTGCACTGCTGCTGCTGCTTTCTTTTCCATTTCTTCAGACAGAAATACAAAAAGAAAGAGCGGGGGAAAAAGGAGAGGATATAGAGAAATATAAAAATATTCTCATGATCCTGAAAATGTACTCTATTTTAATAAAAGTGGTTTGGAGATTTTTAAAGGAAGTAAAATAATGCTAGTTTGAATTAAATTCAAACTTGAACCATTTTAAACCCTAACCAAAACAAATTCAATTGAGATGAAATTTGACAGAGAGGATAGGTATATGGTGTTGGAATATTGGTGAAAAGATTAACATTTATGGTGGAGGCAAAGTGGCACTTGCAAAGAATGGAAGAAAAGGGGAAGGAGGGAGAAGTGATGGTGCAATGGTTTGAGAGGGTGACAAGGGTAATGCACATGATGCTCATGCCAACAACATGAATGACCAAATGCAACATGGCAAGCACAAAGCTATACTTGATATGACCAAGATGCAACATAAGATGGCATAGGGAAGGATGACAAGTAATGACAACACAAAGCAATGGGAAACAAAGCAAACCCAAAATGAAACACACAAAGAGGAAAACCACATGGTATGGACATGACAAGGTTGGATACATTGCCAAATTTGGAAGTTTTACATATGGGGTGTTACAACTCTCCACCACTACAAGAGGATCTCGTCCCGAGATCTAAGGCTGGCACCGGAGAAAAACGGAGGAGGAAGAGAAGAGGTAAAACTAAATTGCTTCGTGTACAAACGAGTGAAACCAATGAACCTTGAAAAGGTTAAGCCTCTTCGAGAAAAGAATACAAAGAAGATGAACAAGGTGAGACACTCCGTTAGGAAAGAGGACCGAAGAAGAATAAATTCGGATAGCACTCCGGTTAGACCAAGATAGAGAAGAAATAAAGATGATATAATTTGGGTAGCACTCCGGTTGAAACAGAAGGCAAAAACTTGATAAAATGAAAAGAACTTGAGCAAAAAGAGCACAACACTCCGGTTAAATGGCTAAGCAAAGGAAAGAACATGATCTGACAGAACAAGAAGATGGGTTGAAGAGAGCAACATCACAATGCCTCCGGAAGAACTGAGAGGATGGAATGGAATGAATGGACGAGAAAACAATATCTTCTACCTCGAATGAGCTTGAAAGCATCTTGAAGAGAAAGGTCGAACGGAGTTGTTGGAAAAAAACCAGCAACGAAAAGAAAAAGGTTGTAGTGGGCTTATGGAGAACATCTCAAAGCTGAGGTGAAATTCTGCCACTCATGGAAAAAGCCTGGATTGATATGAACAAGGAGACGAGGAACTTATTTCACCGGGAGGATAAATGAAGAACTTGGGTCATTTATACGCACCATAACTAGCAACAATCCCTAGGGAAAGCTTTAGGTGAAATATAACCCAAGATAACTCCAATGACGAGATTGATGGATTTAAGACACCTCACTCTTAACAACATGTGAATCATGAAACATGAACTCAAATTATCAAGAATGACATAATACCACCTCCAATGATAAGGTAGAAAGAATTGCACTCTGGATGCAAGATGAAGAATGCTTGAGCTCCTTAGAAAAGAATCTCGATGAACACTTCGAGAAGGAATATAAATCCTTGATGAACCATCATGTAGAACCTTCATGAAGAACTCCGGTAAACAAAAAGAATAACGAAAATAAAGAGAAGTTGGAAACACAAGGTGAAACCTTGTAGTGATTTAGATGGATCTCCGTGATAATTAGAGCTTGGAACTCCGAGAAAGAAAGACGAGCACTTGAAACCAAGAATTTAATCAACGTGAACAAACTCCGGAAGAAAAGATTAACATAAGGATGAAACAAGAATAAGAATTACATTATGCTTAACCTTCACCAATTAAATTGATGACAATCAACGGATTTGACGTATTACTTATTCTCGTAGAAAGGATTAAGAGAGATATAGCGTAAACTTGAGAAGGTCTTCAATGAACAACCGGTAGGATTGGAAAGAACGAATGAATTAATATGACAACCATGGAAAAGAATCTTGAACGAACCACCATAAGAATTTGAAATGGAGGTAGCAAGCACAATTCACCAGAAAGAATTAGAAGATGAGACGAAGATACTTGAGTGAATTTAGATCCATGAGAACGAAGAGATCAGGAGCTGATTAGAGAAAAACTTGAATGGTGCACCGGTAATATTTAGAGAAAGATAGCTGATGGTTGAGAATGAATAAACCTGAATTGATGGACTCCGGATAATCAAACTGAGAAGACTCTTGAATTGCTCCAAATAGGCGAAAAGAACTCTCACAAATGAAAAACAATTATGAGAGGATGGCGGCAAGCTAGAATCACGAATCTTCAATAGAATGGATAAGGATTTAAGAGGAAATCTTCTTCAGTCTTCAAAGTATGAGAAAGACGACGAGAAACACCACCATGAATTGTTGAGATACTCCGGGATGAAAATTAGAAAGGTTGAGCCAAAGATGAAAAGGATTTAACAGATCTTGGAGAAGACATTTGACTGATGACAATTCATTCTTACGTCAAACCTCGAAATGAAATTTGAGGATAGCTCCGGGAAAAATAGAAGAGTCAGGTAAGATCCTGGAAAAAGACCTGTGGGTTAGGGCCCACTCAAAAGAAACACCATAGAACGATTACTCGAAACAGAGATAGCACCGGTTGGATAAAAGGCTTGAATGAGATAACATCCTCGAAAGTTCTTGAATGAATGCAAAGTGGAAACGCAAATCTTCGAGATATCTTGAGCACTTCGGAATAATTGAATAGCGAGAAATGGATGGAAAAGAGGAGAACCGGCATGAGAAGGTATTTGAAGCGAGGAAAAGGATATGATCGACAAGGCTTGAATTAAGACCACTGGAGAAGAAAAGAGAATGAAGAATAATCAACTAGTAGAGCATCTTCAAGAGAACCACCGGGTAAGAATGTTGATGGAAAAGAATGACGAGACTTCTCATCAATAAAAGAATACTTGAATAAGAAATCTGCGTCCTTGAAGAAATAAGGGTGGGAGGGCGGGAAAACAAAGGCAACCTTGGATGGAAGAAATGAACACCGTGAAGAACTAATTATTGATCTTGAGGGTGTTGAAAAAGATCGGATCCACTTGAAGAGAAACACGCCGGTTGAAAAGGATTGACAAGACAATCTCGATTATCATGAAGGATTAGTATTCTCAAAGAAATATGAGAACACCGCTTAGAAAGGGTATGGAATCAACACTTGACTTCGAAGAAACTCGAATACGACAACTCAAAACAAACAAGGATTGGCTCGCAGAATAAGCCGGAAATACCCGCCTGATCCTAAAAAGAATTAGTGAAATTTGAAAAGAGAAGAGTCAAAACTCTACGTCAGGATGCCTCACCAGAGCGACGAAGGGACTGGGGAGTAAAAAGAATTCCTAACTCTCCGATATATAATTCCTAAAAGACTCAAAACATTTTTCTAGACTCAACAACGCCAACGATTCGATCAAGCAGGGGGGCTCCTAAGGTCGGGGGAGGCTCTGATTACCAACTTGTAACGCCCTCGATGCGGCTATATCTCCCACGTGTGGAAGCATGACTTAGAGGCATAACCGCATTGAAAGCAATGTCGCAAGTGAGGTAATCTTCACACAACCCATGTAATACATAAGGAAAAGAGATACATAGTTGGCTTACAATCGCCACGTCACACAATACAATGATTAAAGCATTACAACATCCAAATACAATCAAGGTCCGACTACGGAACCAAAATAAAGAACAACCCCAAATGCGACAAGGTCCCCGATCGACCCCAACTGGGCTCCACTACTGATCAACTAGAAACGAAACAAGACTACGAACACGATCTTCAACAAGCTCCTCCTTGAGCTTGGTTGCGACACCTGCACAATAATCGTTGGTACCTGAAACTGGTTTTGGAAGTATCTGTGAGCCACGAGAACTCAGCAATCTCACACCCTCGCGATCAAGACTATTTAAGCTTATAGGTAAGGCAAGGTATGATGTGGAGCTGCAGCAAGTGACTAGCATATTTGGTGGCTAACATACGCAAAAGAGAGCGAGAAGAGAAGGCAAAAGCACGGTCGAGAAACTATGATCAAGAAGTGATCCTAGAACAACCTACGTCAAGCATAACTCCAACACCGTGTTCACTTCCCAGACTCCGCCGAGAAGAGACCATCATGGTTACACACGTGGTTGATGCATTTTAATTAAGGTCAACTTCAGGTTTTCTACAGCCAGACATTAACAAATTCCTATCTGCCCATAACCGCGGGCACGGCTTTCGAAAGTTCAAATCCCTGCAGGGGTGTCCCAACTTAGCCCATCACAAGCTCTCATGGTCAACGAAGGATATTCCTTCTCCCAAGATATTCCGATCAGGCTCAGAATCCCGGTTACAAGACATTTTGACAATGGTAAAACAAGTCCAGCAACACCGCCCGAATGTGCCGACAAATCCCGATAGGAGCTGCACATATCTCGTTCTCAAGGCACACTCAGATAGGTCAAGCTACGAGTAAAACCAACCCTCGAGTTTCCCCGAGGTGGCCCCGCAGGCTGCCTAGTTCGGACCAACACTCAAAGGAGCACTGGCCCAGGGGGGTTTAAATAAGATGACCCTTGGGCTCCGGAAACCCAAGAGAAAAAGAGGCTAGGTGGCAAATGGTAAAACCAAGGTTGGGCATTGCTGGAGGAGTTTTATTCAAGGCGAACTGTCAAAGGGTTCCCATTATAACCCAACCGCGTAAGGAACGCAAAATCCGGGAACATAACACCGATATGATGGAAACTAGGGCGGCAAGAGTGGAACAAAACACTAGGCAAAAGGCCGAGCCTTCCACCCTTTACCAAGTATATAGATGCATTAATTAAATAAGATATATGGTGATATCCCAACAAATATCATGTTCCAACAAGGAACAATATCTCCATGTTCCAACAAGGAACAAACTTCATCTTCACCTGCAACTAACAACACTATAAGAGCGGCTGAGCAAAGCGGTAACATAGCCAAACAACGGTTTGCTAGGACAAGGTGGGTTAGAGGCTTGGTTCAACAATATGGGAGGCATGATAAGCAAGTGGTAGGTATCGCAGCATAGGCATAGCAAAAGAGCGAGCAACTAGCAAGCAAAGATAGAAGTGATTTCGAGGGTATGGTCATCTTGCCTGAGATCCCGCAAGAAAGAAGAACGAGTCCATGAAGAAGACAAATGGACATAGTCGAACGAATCCTCACAACACGACGTTATCAGAACCAACCCGAAGAAGCAACACCGGAAAGAAGCAAACAAACATGGTAAACAACCATCACATAAGCATGACATGATGCACAATCAAGTATGATGCATGTCCGGTTTAATGGGGCATGGCATGACAAAGTGCACAAACAATCCTACAAACTAAGTGGAGCACAATATGCAACTCCGTTGCATATTGACGAAATACCACGTGACTTATTTAGTTGGATCTTGTTTATGTACCCAACAATATTAAATGTTGTTAGCATGGCAAGAGGTGAAGCATAATGAAACTATCTATCTAGGCAAGTTTAATTGAGGCCGGAACAACAAAACAATAATTCCGGTAAAACCCCATGTGCATATTTTAGGTTTGGTACTGTTCTGCCATAAACACAATTTTAGGGTTGTTAAACATGCAAAGTGATGCCACCAAGTTAAACTAGACATTTTTCTACCCCATTTACATATAAAGTTTAATAAAAACTGAGTTACGGTTATTTAGTTATGAAATAAAGCATTTTATCATGGCATATGGGCAAAATTACTCAAACAACCTTTTATACATTTTTAACATGCATTAAAGTTGGATATAATTAATCTACACAAAATTCTAAGCACTTTACATATAAAGTTTGTACAATTTGAGTGCATGCATAATCAGTTATGAACAAAACAAAAGAGTGGCATTTCTGTAAATATGCAATGCACTTGAAAAATACTAAAACCATAGAAGTAAAAAAAACATGCGTGGGCCGGATTGAAACACAGTGCAGCGGCCCAGGAGGAGATTTGGGCCGGTGGATGAGTGCAAAAATAACATAAACACAAAGCAAAAAATGGGGCCGGCTGGGACTTGATCCCACGAGCTACATCATAGAGGAGGAGAGCGCTGAAGCTGGCCTAACTGAGTGTTCGTGATTACTAGAGGGCCATAGACCATTTTGAACAGGCAAACACCCGGTTTTGGAAACTCCATGAATGCCCAGCAACTTTCCAGGAACGACGACAAGCAAAGTGGCGGCTGTAGGTGCAGCAAAACACGAGCGGGGGTGCGGTTTTGGGTGCAGGTGCACTGGGTGCAAGCGGAGCAGCTGCTGGAGTGAAGGTGCGTGTGTGCGTGGGTGCAGCATGGGCTCGAGAACGATCTTGAGCACGAGCATGTCTCGGCTGCACGGTGAGGCTGCAGCTACAATGGCGAAGTGTGCGAGCGCGGGGCAAGGCAGGCAGCGTGCGCGCGGGGGGCAAGGCAGGCAGCGTGCGCGCGCGGGTGCAAGTGCATGTGGGGCTACAGGCGCGTGTGTGCAAAGGGCGCGCATGCAACGGTGCATAGAGAGACACAGAGGGGTGCCGCGACCACTTCTACGACAGAGCATGGTGGCCCCGGGCTTCGCATGAGCAGATCAATGCCGAGAAGATGCAAACGAGACAGGTAAATGCCCGGGCGACGAGGCGAGGGGCAAGTGGTTGTGGGTGCTGCGCAGGATGTTGTGCATGCAAGAGAAGGAGCTGCGGGAGTGCAGCATCCACAGCTCGCGTGCGTAGCCATGGTGGCCGGTGTTGTGCTTGTGGAGATCGACACCTAGCGGAAGCATACGACAAGGAGGAGAGCGTGAGGGGAGCAGGGCATCACCATGGATTTGCTTATGATGACGGACTTGTCCGGGAAGCAGAGGAGAGGGCATGGGGACGCGCCGATTGGGACGATGTCCTCGGATCCGCGAAGCAGAGGAATCAGGGGAGGAAGACGAGGGTGCAGGCGACAACATCTTGATGTCCCGCGGCGCCATAGTGGTCGGAGTCAACGAATACGATGTCGGGGAAAATGATTCACCCGACGGAGGCGGCTGCAACTCCCTGGAGGCCTGCCGGCGACGAAGCCGAGCTCCTGCTTGGTGAAGAAGAAGAAGAAGAAGCAGGGGAAGGAAGAGGCTGGCGGCGACAAGGGTGGAAGAGGGAAAGATGGGAAACCTAGGGTACGAGGCGCTGGCATAAAAGGGGCTAGGGCGACGAGGCGGTGCGATGGTGCTTTCGTGCTCGTGGTCCCCATGGCGACGGCGAGAGGAAAGGGAAAGGTGGGTGCGGTGCCACAGGGGGGCACTAGCAGGTGGGGCCGAAGCGACCACGTGGCGAGGGGCTAGCGTGGGTAGGCTCAAGCGCGGGTGAGAATAGCATGAGAGGGAAAGGTGCGGGTGGCTGAGCGGACTGGCGGGTGCGCGCGGCCTGCTGGCGCGCGGGGGTTGGCTGGGCCGGCCTGGGAGGCCGAGGCCCAAGTAGGCGGCTCCTGCTGGGTTGCACTGCTGCTGCTGCTTTCTTTTCCATTTCTTCAGACAGAAATACAAAAAGAAAGAGCGGGAAAAAAAGGAGAGGAGCTAGAGAAATATAAAAATATTCTCATGATCCTGAAAATGTACTCTATTTAATAAAAGTGGTTTGGAGATTTTTAAAGGAAGTAAAATAATTCAATTTTGAATTAAATTCAAACTTGAACCATTTTAAACCCTAACCAAAACAAATTCAATTGAGATGAAATTTGACAGAGAGGCTAGGTATATCGTGTTAGAATATTGGTGAAAAGATGAACATTTATGGTGGAGGCAAAGTGGAACTTGCAAAGAATGGAAGAAAAGGGGAAGGAAGGAGAAGTGATGGTGCAATGGTTTGAGAGGGTGACAAAGGTAATGCACATGATGCTCATGGCAACAACATGAATGACCAAACGCAGCATGGCAAGCACAAAGCTATACTTGATATGACCAAGATGCAACGTAAGATGGCATAGAGAAGGATGACAAGTAATGACAAGACAAAGCAATGGGAAACAAAGCAAACCCAAAATGAAACCCACAAAGAGGAAAACCACATGGTATGGACATGACAAGGTTGGATACATTGCCAAATTTGGAAGTTTCACATATGGGGTGTTACACTCTATCCACTCCCCCTTGCATATACACACTCAAGACCACTCTCGAGACCACTCTCATTTCTCGTGCTATCTCTCCCACGCCCCCCTGCCGGCCCCTCTATCCATGCCTCTCTCAAATACGTAATACACACACATACCTCTCTAGGCCCTGCCAAATGCATCAACTACACATTCACACATGTTACATCATGTACCCCATTGATCTAAAAAGCCCTCTCTTCAAGTTTATTTCGCATGCAACATTCCTTTTGAATAAGTGTGGCCAAAAATGTTTTAGAATTTCTACATATATACAACATTACAAAGTTATATGGAGGAGTATGAGCGCTTGCATTGCATGGTGCCCACAATGATATTTATTCCACACTGTGAATTTTATATATTTTTATGCTATATATAAAGTTAGTCATAATAAAGAGAAACGAATAGCATCTCTCTCTCCATCGCATACCCCCCTCTCAGCCCATTTCACGTACTCACACAAACTATCTCCAGGTCCTCTAAAAGTAAGCCCCCAGCACAGTCACGCATGTTTCATCTTTCTATCGCGATATATATAGTGACGATCATTGTATTTGAAGCAAAAGCATGATACGTACATTGTACTTCAAAATCCACTCATTACGGTCACCATTTACGTTTTGTGGTTATTATACAGTCATGGGCTCACCGTACAACTCCGTATTTGCTCAAGACATGACTAGTTGACCAGTTAAATGCTCCACGTGGCACCTCTAGTGTTGCATCACATTATCTCACTACCATCGGGCCCACCTGTCGGCTTGTATCTACTCTACATCTACACTCTTATAAAATACTAGCAAGATACCCATGCGTTGCACGGAACATCAAGATGCATTTGTATGCGTAGTTTATCTTGTGGGAGAAAAGGATGAACAAGGGAAGGCCTTATTTGCAAGTGTGGAGAGGGGTGTGGGTATCTTTTTGCAAAATTGCCATAGTTTCATTCCTATCCGTCAGATATAGATCGGACGGCCTATATTGCAGGATGGCAGGCAGACGATCATCACCGACTATGCTTTTTATAAGAGTAGGGATAAAATACACTCTTATAAAAAACAGAGTTGGTGATGATGGTGTGCCTGCCATCCTGCAATATAGGCCGTCTGATTTATATCTGACGGATAGGAAAGAAACTATGACAAATTTGCAAAAAGGTACCCACACACCTCTCCACATTTGCAAATAAGGCGTTCCCTCGTTCATCCTTTTCTCTCACAAGATAAACTAGTCATACAAATGCATCTTGATGTTATGTGAAACGCACGGGATCTTGCTAGTAAGAATGAAAACAAACGACAAAAAAATATTGGACGGTGGTTCGAAGTCATGAGCACGGGCACAACGGACAAGGAGGCCTTGTATTGGTATGTTGATCCGTCTGTTTTAACACACAGGAGCTAGTGTGGTGATTATACACACACGCACGCATGCACATGAATTGCATGCATGCAACACTCACACAAACACATGCACCCACGCACGCATGCAACACTCACACATAGACACGCAGCCACACACGCAACACTCACACTCACACGCACACACGCACGCATGCATGCACACACCAGTACACCACATGACCAACACACACTATCACGCTTAAGTGCTCAACCTACACGTGCATGCGCACACATCAGGCCCTGACAGACACATACACAACTAGGTGATTCCCGCGCACGGGGTGGAGTCTTGTCACGCCTGCGTAAATTTTTGTTTATCTGACCTTTCCCTATGCGAACTGACAAGTGGGACCCACAAGGAACATGGTCAATTTAACTAGTCAACATGGTCCACACATACTATTTGGCTGGTCAATAGAGTGTAATCCGATGCTAAACCATGAGCAAGTGACCGTATAATCACCGCAAAACATATATAGTGACCGTAATCAGCTTATTCTGATGTTCGGTGAAGGTATTAAGCTTTTCTCTCTGTAGGCCCTCCAAAACTACATCTCTACATGTTCTTGCATGTTACATCTAACAAATATGCAATACAGCACTACTACTACTACACTCTAACACAATAAATCTTATGTGTTTTTAGTTTTACTAGATATCATATTGTTACTTAATTATTCAGTTTGCATACATTAAAATTGCCTTTGAAATGTATGGCCAGTATCATATACCGCACAGAAAAAATCCCGCCCTTTCCTGTTTAATCGGGTTTGTATCGATGGATTGTGCGAAACAGCAAAACTATAGTACTATTTATAGTACAAGCGACAGTTCACTGGGCCGTCGTGTCATGTACTCCTCCATAGTAAGAGTGGAGCACTCGCTTTCATAAATCTTCTAGCCCCTTTCGCCGACATGTGGGGCATTAAGCTACCGGTTCCACATGCCATATCGAATACAGTGCAGAGCAGCCGGGGTGAAGCACCCAGTCATGGCGCCAGCGTAGTAATGAGCAATGAGGCATCAAATCACAAAGTTGCACCTTTCCCGAAGTTAAGTTGGAGGGACAAAGTAATAATGCTAAAAAAAGAAGTTGGAGGGACGAAGCAACCATCATTTCACTCGTAGCTGAATCCGCTTCTCCCTCATCTTCTTCAAGTTAACCACGTGTTGCTTCTGCCGTTGTTCTGCCTCATGTGGGAAGCGGATCGGCTTGGTAAAGCACTGACACGTGGGACCTCATGTTAGCAAACCGCCAGGACAACATCCCCTAAAAATAAGAAACCTCCCCCGCCATCCGCGCGGCAATATCACCTCCTTTTTACTAATCTTGATTCTATATTTTTTTAGATCAATATGGTTGAGATTTGTATAGATAGCACACAGGAGCAAAACCAAGTGGTACAGTTAAGGGCATCCATAATGTGTAGCCAAATGTGAAAATAGCTTTTGGCATCGTGGGAACCATTGTGGACGGTGTTGCCAAAGCCAAAAGGATGGAACCGAAGCTCCCTGATTGATTGATTGATTGAAGGAATAGAAAAATGCAACGTCTCTCCTCTTTCTCCCGTGCTTGGATGCATGTATAGTATAGAGGATAGAGTCTACTCCCTTGTCCCTTCTATCACAAATCACAAAGAAGTGAGGCGTCAAATCACAAAGCACGGATGAAGCAACCATCATTTCACTCTTGGCTGACTCTGCTTCTCCAACGTCTTCTTCGAGAAACCATCTCACCGCACTAATCTGGACGGACGAGGCTATTGTGTATGAGTAGTACTAGTACATTTATGTGTCCTTTGGTTCAAAGGACTTCCTGGATGCAAATAAGGCAGTTGTCTCGGATTGCAGGCGGCACTTGCGAACGACTTACCGTGGTCTCCCTCAATGGTGTTCTCCGTCGAACGCACTTCGCCAAACCACAATGTTTGAGATATCGTCGACGTCACCGCAATGGGGAAGGAAGTCAAATATATTTCCTACCTCCATTTTTTGTACACAAGGCCAGTATATCAAATTTACAATTTGCAAAAGGCCACTAACACTAATCGAGGAAAAATTGATGGGGTTTGCCTCATACTAGCAACCAAGGAAATTAATATCCCCTGCATGCGGAAGTGAGAAGGTTGGTTTGCATGGCACTGCATTAATCAAGCGATGAGGAGTGAGATGGTTAGCTCTTTGGGCTTTGGAGAAAAAAACACACACTAATTGACACGTGAAACAAGGATTTGTATCGATTAATCCCGCGAAGGAAAACCCCACCTTTCTTTTTTAACACTAGTACTCCTAGTACGTAGTACTATGTACTTATCCTATTTGGGTCTAGGACTTGCATTGCCATACTTCGCCACACATTTTTGCCAAGCTTACCTAAAGTTTTCAAAATGAAAAGGAGGTACACTTGTGCACGACTGTCGCGGTCCCACCGCAACCTCACACGGTCGCTCCTGCACGCCGTGGTCGCACCGCACCCTCACATGCACAGTCACTCCTGCACGCCGCAAACCCAACCAAGGGAACACACCCTCACTGACACATGTTGTCGCATGTGAACAAACCAAACTCAGCCATCTTACCGTTGACACATAATTTTCATTCATAGAGTATGTTTATCCAACCACATGTTGGGGAGTATCCATACGGCCCGTGCGGTGGTCTGTTGGGGAAGAAGAAGAGGTGAGGAAGAAGGCTTAGGAGACGTAGGATATTCATCCAACCGCTTGAAATGGTAGACTGACCCAAGCCCGGCGACTTGCATAACAATATATGTTTTTACTACACAGCAAAAGATCCATAAAAACAACAACATAAAGAAAAACTATCACTACTCGCGGAACGAGACAGCCTCGTCGTCTTTGGCTGCCGGCGCGAATCAGCCATAGCTGCCGACGTGTGTCTCCGCACCGTGGTTGTCCTCGGCCTCTAGCTACTTGTTCACGCGGAGCGTGCGGGCGCTCTGCGAGGACGAGAGCACCGCCTGGTTCAATTCGAGGACGTCCGGTTCCACCTGCGGGAGGGCCTCGATGGCAGCGGCATCCATGCGCTCCACGTCGAGTCGAGCCTCCGCAGCCCGGTTCAAGTCTAGGACGTCCGGTTCCACCTGTAGGAGGGCCTCGACGGTAGCGGCATCTGCACGCTCCGCCTCAAGTTGAGCCTCCGCCGCCTGGTTCACATCCATGACATATGGTTCCGCCTGCAGGAGAGCCTCGATGGTAGCGGCATGCGTGTGCTCCTCGTCGAGTTGAGCCTCTGCCTCCCGGTCCTCCTTTAGTATTGCCAGGTTGAACCGCTGGTCCGCCTGCACCATGGGGGACTCGGACGCTGGCACGAAGTCGATGTCCATTGTCTCATACCCATCGGGGGCCTTCTGCGCCGCGACCTCCGCCATGAACATTGGATCGGCTTCCTCCTCCTTGTAGCTTGGCTCTAGAGAACTCGGGGATTGGTCCGCCGCAAAGCGAGCTTGGGAACAGAGGTCTCTGGCGCTGACCGCCGCCGTGATTTCTGCGTGGCGCTCCAGCGCCAGCATCTTGTAGTACGTGATCTTTGCGGCGCACCATGGCTTTCCGGCAAACTAGGGGATGCTTGATGCGGGCTAGGGGATCGAAAGGTTGGGGAAGGGGCTGGAGATTAGGTGTGGTTTTAGGCCAGTGGCTGGCGTAGGCCGAGCAGCGAAGGTTCTGGTGTGAATAGTGGTTCCGGTGACGACCGGTCAATCGGTTTTGACTTTACATCGCTCTTGTCGCGTTCGCGTTGCAGCCCAGCATGCTGGACCGTCCATGTCGCTCACCGAATGGAATGCGCTTCGTCTTGCGTTTTCGCTCGCTTGTGGGACCACAGTTGAGAGAAAACCGACATCCCTCCCCCTCCCCTGCCCGCGTCATTTTATTCGGAGGAAATAAAAACAGAGGGAGTATACTATGGATGAGGATCCCCTGACATGGCCGAACCCATTGAGTAACTGACATGCGGGGCCTAGAAAGCATGGGGTCCACTATTAAGTGACCGAAAGGGAGGGTAAGGCAGGGATACGCATGTGAAAGGAGCTTCCAATGATATAATTTTCACATTATACATCTGATGTACTATTAATCTTGTCAATAGTCAAATGCGGTTTTGAAAAACGCATTAGAGCATGGTTAATAATATAGCCAGTCGATGGCTATAAGGAACTGCCATGTCATCTATAGCCATCATCTATTATATGCACTCATACAATAGTGTGGGCTATAAGGATGGCTATTTCCTGCAAAAAAATTATAAGGTTGGCTATTGTATTAGTACTTTTTTCCATATCCTCTCCATCTCTTTCTTCATATTTATTGTACGTATTTAACTAGGAATGCGTATATAGCTAGGCTCTTGCATGACAAGTGGGACCCACAAGCTCACTCCCCTTACTTTTTCACATCTCTCTCCTCCACATAGGCCCTATATAAATGCAAGGAGGGAGTACAACTATCAGCACTGCATACTCTAGTACAGATGTTGTCAGTACTCCACTAGTACTATTGGACAGGGAGCTTAAAAAAAGTTACTATTGGACTGGCTATACGTGGCGAAATCCTAGTAGGAAGAGCATGCGCGAGAACAAGCACATTCACGTGGTTGAAAACAAATTGGAAACCATCTTGAGTACAAATCTAGGAGTACATACGAATCTAACAATATTGATTGGGCGTTGTTGAATGTTGATACTTTTTTTTATCAAAGTAGAGATACTTTGACTACACATAAAACCTATATGTAAACTAGAAAGGATAGGAGGGAGTATATTGTACGTTCAAAAATGAAACGAACATTGAATACCCTTTATATATGATTTGCGGCTGCTATGATCACCGGTTCAAAATTTTGAATCCGCCTTAGGTATCACACATGCCCCCACTCGTTCTCTCTTGATTTCATCTCATGGTCCGGAGATCGATTGAAAGAGGACTAGGGTGGTTACAATATGTTCCTGTCGCTTATGAATGTACAATATACTCCCTCTGATCCCCACAGACCCCCCCCCCCCACGAGGGTCATTTCTATCATAGAAACAGACCAAACCTTTATCTCCTTGCACGACACGCGATTGATCTCTGAACATCAATCGATCTCGTCAACATGTGTCGGGGCATGAACCAAATGGGATGTCAAAACTAAGATGTGAAGCGACACGTAGTGGAGGCAAAGTGAAACTTCAAATGAACCGTTTGTTTGTATGCATGTCAGACAAATTACAAATAAACATTGGAAATTCAAGCATGGTCTAGGCCCACATGCGAATGATACTCGGCAGAACATTCAAATGAGGAATGCGGGAGGATGGACTCGACCGGAGGGCGACATGATCGATGGAGAAGAGGGTTGGAGAGGAATGAGAAATAAGCAAATGCCACATGATTATACTTGAAAGGCTCAAATAAACAATAAGTTGTCTCACTTGGCCTACATAGTAAAAGGCCTAATGCACAACACGGAGCACTGACGCTCGAATATGGCCAGGAAAACAGGGAAACCGACATGTGGGGCACATCTGTCGGGACGACATAGTGCAAACTAGTCCAATGGAGGAGCTGGCCCATGACCTCGTCACCACCGGCAACCATTCATGTGGGTCGTGGGGGCCAACAACGTGGCACAGCTCCAGCACCGCCTCTGGACACGGCGACCGCGGTGAGCGACATGCTCATCGTCGCTATACACGGTCGGTTTCAGTGTGCCGAGGGTGGCGTTAGTGTTGTGGCACGACCAACAGTATGTTTGGTTTGTGCCCAAGGTTGCCCCATCAAATCATTGGGTAGCCAAAATTTTGGTTGAGGTTCTAGTTGCCCATGATATGGCCGACATCGGCAAGAAAAATGAACTAGAGTTGGCCAGAGTTCATTGGCATGCCAAAAAAATGGCAACCATCCATATTTGGGTCATGACCAAAACCTCCAAAAAAATGGTGACCATCCAAACAAAGACCAATCTTTGGGTCATGACCAAAATTTTGGTAAGGTGCACTTTGGCCACAATCCAAACACACCCCAACACCCGGCTCTTCGAGGATGCACGGGGCGCCGAGACGCGTCCGCAGAGTGGTGTAGCGTGACCAAATGCATCCTCAGGACCTGAGACCATGCCGGGTCGTCTTGCTTTTTCAATGACATGCGTCGATCGCATGTGAGCAAAGGGCATCACCAATGTTGCGACGACCGCAGCTGACTACCTTGCACACCAAAAACCCTCGTCCCTCGCACCGTCACGCGGTGTGTTCCCAGCCGGCGCCAGCTGCCGGCATTCATGTCGTCCATCCGTATGCCGTTGTTAAGAGGCTCGGTGCCCGAGGAACCAACACCGGTGACTTAATGACGCACCAGGATGCTTGGCCTCACCGGAATGTGCTACTTAAAGCAGCAATGCCCAGCTAACCTCCACACCATAGCGCATCATCCTCCTACTTGGCACCACATCTGCCATGACCGCAAGCGTGAACGCTCTACGGGAGAGCTTGTCTTCGGGGATGGAGCTCGAGGTCGCCGCCCTCGCTTAAGTAGCCGCACAAGCGGTTGCCACACTAGCGGCCGATGACGGGAGCACCGTCAGCCATGCATCCTACTTGCCGCCGTCCAACGTCCGGCACCCCCGAGGTCGAGGACTCCTCCGAGCATGAGTAGGGCATGGGAGGCGGCAGGGCATGGTGTGCCAACTGGCCGGTCCGTCACCCGTGTTCTACTTTTCCTCCCCGGAGACTGCACCTTCACTTCATGGGTCTTGAACCCTGCCCCCATACATGGAGATTGCAGATGGAGGACATCGGTCGCCGCCGTAGAATAGGTTTAAGGTCGGGTTTGTTTTATTTCTCTGTCCTATAAAAGTTTGAAATGTAATGAAAATCTGCCGTGTTTGCATTAATCTCGGCTGATGTATATGAACTTTCACAATAATATAGTATATTGTAGGAGTACTAGCAAAATGCACATGCGTTGCACGGAAGATCAAGATCTTGTGGGAGAAAAGGATGAACGAGGGAAGGCCTTATCTGCAAATGCACATTCACGCATTTCACATTTTTCTACATCTACGGGAACCTACGAAAGGGTTAACGTAAATTGCCTCTCTCTATCCTCCCCTGATTTTCATGGTGGTGGGCCCCTCCCTCCCCCCAATATAAAATCAACAGCTCACATGTTTCACATTATGTTAATTACGTAACTGGGACTACGTAGGTGTAGCATTACTCAACTAAGCCAACCTCCCAGCATATCGCGCGGGAAAAGACCCGGCCTCACCGTTTTAGTCGGGATTACCGAATTACTGGTAGTAGTATCGATGGATCGCGTGAAGCAACAATTTTTTTTGAGGGGGTGAAGCACCTAGTTTAAAAGGAAAAAAGGTGGTACACTCAGAGCACCCCTGTCTCGGTCGCATTGCACCCCACACACGTTCGGTCCTGCACACGGCTCACGCAAACAGAACGCGCTTCAGCTTGCCTCTTCACTGCCTTGTGGGACTGCACTTGGAGAAACCGACCATGTGCCAAACACCCCCCGCCCACCGCGCGAAAATCCTCCCCCACACAAAAATTCACCCCAAATCCTAGATTCAACCGCCCTTCGGCCAACTAGCCAATAATATTCCCCAAACCCCCCTCCCCACATCCCCCTCCACTCCATTCGCTCTGCCAAATCTGCCCTCCCCGCCATGCCGATACGTCGGCGCCA
>NC_041390.1:170998099-171008191 GCF_002162155.2 Triticum dicoccoides | reverse complement strand
TTCGGTCCTGCACACGGCTCACGCAAACAGAACGCGCTTCAGCTTGCCTCTTCACTGCCTTGTGGGACTGCACTTGGAGAAACCGACCATGTGCCAAACACCCCCCGCCCCCCGCGCGAAAATCCTCCCCCACACAAAAATTCACCCCAAATCCTAGATTCAACCGCCCTTCGGCCAACTAGCCAATAATATTCCCCAAACCCCCCTCCCCACATCCCCCTCCACTCCATTCGCTCTGCCAAATCTGCCCTCCCCGCCATGCCGATACGTCGGCGCCACGGTTCATCGAGGGGACGCATGGGGATCCTCTCGCTCCCACAATACGCTCTCGTTGACTGCCGTCCTCTAGCTGCGCCGCCACCGCTGGCGACGTTCTTGTGGAAGCGCACGGCGGTCAGCACCGCCACCGCTGGCGACGTTCGTGTGGAGACGCACGGTGGTCAGCTTGTCTCACGGTACGCGCATTCTAGACTAAGGCCCTGTGCATGTCAGTGTAGCACTGAATGTTAGCTGATAGATGCTGTTAATCTCACTGTTTGCCGAAGTAGTTTACAGTCAATATGCTCTTCTTAAGAAGCTTCCTTGCCCTGTTCTGCACTCAATCTGCTTAGCTAAGATGGCATGCCAAGGCCGATTAGTTGCTAAAATATACTGCCATATATTTATTGTGTCGTAGATTGCCATGGTCTAGTAGCCAATCTGTTAGGTGAAATAGCTCTACACCGTTTTATACTCGATCTTTGTTGCTACGATGGCCTTCGATAGTTCGATGGTTGTGTGTTCGGCCTCATTAACTGCTGAAACAGCCTGCCATAATTTAGCACTCAAATCTGTTTGCTGAATTAGCTTTACATATATTTCATTACTTAGATCTGCTCATCCAAATATCTTGCCATAGCTTTAGACATCGACCTAGGTATTTTATTATGGACTTCATAAAAAAGCATATATGTTTTTCCTGTAATATCTAGTAGAACTAATTTGTATTTCTAACATATGGACATGACTTGGATAACTTATGCTCGAAGATTCTCCGCTGCATATGTCGAGGGGGTTGAAAAATTCATGAACTTTATCAGAGCTGAGTACGCTGGTCTGAAATCAGATGTGCTCTGCCCGTGTAGAAGTTGTATGAATTCAGTTACAAGACCCCAGTCAACTGTGCAAAATCATCTACACTTGTATGGGATGCCGGTCACACATACTAGGTGGGTTCATCATGGTGAAGTTATGAATGTTAATGTTATTGACTACATGGAAGCAGAAGATCACCATCTTGATCTGCGTGATGCTCAGGTGGAATAGGAGGAGGAGGAGGTGGTGGTGGCGGAGCCAGTGAGTTTGACCAACATTGAAATAATGCTAGGAAATGCTCGTGCATTCCGTGAACTTTCACCTTTAGAAGAAAAACGGTGGGCCCGCATGTTGGAACAATGCAACATGGTTGTCACCCCAGGAAATAAGCTGTCAGTATTCTCAGTTATGGTCACCTTTCTTCAGGTGAAGACATCTGAGCGGATGACCAACAAATCATTCGATGCGATGTTGGCAGCTTTTCGCAAAACTTTCCCAGATGTGTCTGAGCTGCCACACACCTATAGTAAAATGAAGAATTTCCTTCGTGCAGTTGGAATTGGATATGATATGATTCATGTTTGTAAGAATAATTGTGTTCTGTTCAAGAAGGATTATGCCAACTTAAGTGAATGCCCGAAATGCAAATCATCGAGATGGAGAGATGTCGATGTTGTGAAGAGGATTCCTCATAATGTTCTGATACATTTTCCAATTACACCAAGATTAAAGAGGTTGTTTCATGATGTTGAAACAAGAGAGGATGTATTGTGGCATTCTAGGAACTAGGAGTACAGAGATCAGAATGTAATGAGCCATCCATCACATGGTAGTGAGTGGAAAAGCTTCAACCAGAAGCATGAAAATTTTGCTGCTTACCCGAGAAACATTAGACTTGGCTTAGCTTCAGATGGATTTAACCCATTTGGCCACCAGACAGCCACATATAGAATGTGTCCAGTGCTTGTTATTCCTTACAACATGCCTCCAAATGTCTGCACCAAAGAAGCAAACTGCATGATGGCCTTGCTCATCCCAGGTCCAAAAATTCCTGGAAAGGATTTTGAATTGTTCATGGAGCCTCTTGTGGAGGAACTTCAACAGCTATGGAGGGGTGTTCTCACTCGAGACCTATACAGCAGCCCACCAGCTGATTTCTTTCTGCGTCTTGTTATAATTTGGTGCATCCATGATTATCTGACTTTGGGCACTATGTCAGGGCGAACGACGCATGGTTACAATGCACGTGTTCGCTTGTGATAGGAATCCGCTGTCATATGCAATACTTAGCAAGATCAGTTACATTGGACACCGCCGTTTCCTTGCCAAGGACAAGCTGCATCCTAGAAAATACCGAAGACATGTGTCCAATGCAAAGCATGAAAACCGTGATGCGCCAAAGAGGCTTACCATCGATGAGTTGCAAGTGGAATTAGAGAAGGTCATGCATATTACACCAGGAAACCATCCTGATAATGGTAGCGGGAAAAGGAAGCGTGGCAGGGCACAAGAGAGATTATTGTTTACCCGCGGGTCCACTTTGTGGGACTTGGAGTATTGGAAAGATTTGGATCTGCGGCATAATCTTGATGTGATGCACATCGAAAAAATATATGTGACAACATTATCGGCAAACTTCTTAATATTGAAGGCAAGACGAAAGATACCTTAAAATGTAGGATTGATATGACACGCCTGGGTATCAGACAGGATTTGCAGGTGCAAGATGAAGGTAAACCACGGGATATGGCACCAGCTGTGTACGTCTTGGACAAGGTAAAAAGAAAAGAATTTTGCAAGGTCCTGTCACATGTGAGATTCCCACATGGATTTGCTTCCAACCCTGAAAGGAGAGTCAGTGCAGATGGAGACAAGGTACAAGGGTTGAAACTCATGGCTGCCACGTCCTACTTCAAAGGGCTTTACCTGTTATCCTTAGAGGATTGGGCCACCCTGATTTATACAGAGAAGTTGCTGAGTTGGGACAATTCTTCAGGGAACTCTTAAGTAGAAATATCAGGATAGATGCTTTGGAGCGTCTTAGAGACAAGATACCAACTATCCTATGCGACCTTGAGAAGATATATCCTCCAACCTTCTTTGATGTGATGGTGCATTTGGCTGTTCATCTACCTGATGAGGCACTACTTAGAGGTCCAGTACAGTATGGCTGGATGTACCTTATTGAAAGATGGCTAGGCACTTTCAAGGGCTATGTTAGGAATAGATCTAGACCCAAGGGATCCATTGTAGAGGCCTACATTGCTACAGAAGCATTGATGTTCTGCTCAAAATACATTGAAACAGCTGATCAATTTAGCAAAGACGTGGATGAAGACAATCCCGGACTCAATATTTTTGATTATTCTGTTCGAGTTACAGGGAAGAGTTGACAAGAGGAAAAACCTAAAGATTTGGACAAAATGGTTTGGTATGTGTTGAATAAATGTCCTGAGATACTACCTTATATCAAGTAAGTGCTAAGTACTACAGCTTATACATCGTAATCTACTAAACATGCAGCACCTTCTTATATATTTAGATGTTTGACGCGACCACTATGTTGTGCAGCATCTACAAAAAGGAGTTACTACCGCAAAATCCAAGAAACATTGACAAACTGGTTATGGTAGGATTTGCGAAATGGTTCAAGAGCCATGTAAGTTTTTGAATTGCACTACCAGTTTTTTTTAATATATTGAGTACATAAGCTGATCAGCTTGTCTATTTTCTAACCATATTTTAGGAAGATCCGGGAGGATGGGCAGGCAGTTGATGACGCCCTTTACTCACTAGCAATGGGTCCTGATACTCGGGTAAGACATTATGAATCTTGCGTTGTTGGAGATGTGCGCTACAACACCCTTGCACGAGTCGAAGGCAGGAAGACACAAAATAGTGCCATCATGAGGACGAATACGTATGACAAAGAGATAACTGAAATGTATGCTAACATAACAGACATTGTTCAGTTGCAGTATATCTCCAATTTCGAGGATCATCGGTGTGTGGTTTTGTTATGCTGTCATTGGTATAACCTATTTTCGAGGATCGCAAAACCCAGAGCTGATGATTATTTCAAATCCATCAATGTCAAGGCAGCGTACCAGACCAACGAGCCTTTTATTTTGGCAAATCAAGCAACATAGATATTTTTCTTGGAAGACATATTTGCATGTAGCGATGACTAGAGAGTAGTGCAAAGGTTTGAGCAGAGGAATTCATTTAATGAAGTTGCACAATAAGATGATGCTTACACTGCTCCTAATGTACAAGATAACACAGATGTTCCTAATATCTTTGGGAACCATCATGTCAATGATGTCGGCGAAAAGATTGCCTGTCGTGCTTTGGACATACAAGAGTTGATCAAGAAGAAGCCAATGTTCGAGGACGTTCAGGATGAAGAAGATGATGACACCGTGGGGAATTACGATTCAGACTGATACACATGGCGAAGATGTTGATGCTGCTACCGGGGATGATGATTACATTGCTTTTGTTGTATTTGCCTGTCAGAAGATGTCTTTTTATCTACTATGTGAAATTGTGTTTGCTATGACAACTGAAACCTGATGAACATGTTGTTTAGTATTTTCCTGTGAGAACATCACTTGTTATGTATGCTGATTTGTGTTTGGTGATTGTATGACGACTAAAACATGATGACATTGTTGTTTAGTTGTACTCATATTTGGCTGTGAAACTTGAATTTGATGACATAGTTTGCTATTGGACTGCAATTGGATCGAATGAGAACAAAGCTGACCCGACAAGTCCTCTACTAATTTATTTATTTATTACCAAAAGGGCCTCTGCTATTTATTTATTTATGAGCAAAAGGGGATACCCCCTGATTTCTGTTAATATAAATCATTAGATGTTCACTACACTACGCCCAGCCTGCTACACATGTTTCATTCATTACTAGTTTCAGCAAAGTGCTCGTGTCATAGCCACTGAATACATCACGAGTCCTACATACACTGCAAATAAAGAGACAATCATCCTATAGAGCACATCGATTTTGCCCATTATCTTCACAAGCTCTTTCATCTCCTCATTGCTGTCAAGGCCGTTCAGCAGATGTTGCTTGGCCATGATCAGAGGAACTGCATCTTTAACCTTATGCTCTGCATCTTCGTCTTCTGCCGTTCCTTCAATTATTTGTCCAACACCCCAACCTGCTGGTATTGGGATTCCTTGGCTAACCAAATAATCAGCATAGTTGCACTCCCCCACATTAGCAACTTCCCAGAAATACAAATTACACGAATCTTCCCTTTTCTGAAAGAATCAAATTGGAAGATCATCAACCAAACTATTAAAAAATCAGCATCTGAAAGCAGCAGAACAACACTTAAACATATTATTACCCCATGATTCAGGCATTTGTAGAAGACTCGTCTAGGGTTGAGGATTGTGGTTGAGACGCAACGGATGACTCTGCATGATTTGTAGCAGTGGCACCACACCAACGACAATGGGTTCCGATGAGCAACCGGCTGCGGTGCGCGTACCGGCGGGGGTGTGATGTGACCCACAGGCGATGGTACGGGTGGTGACTTGGCGCATATTTGGTTGTTGCCTACTGAAGAGCAGGTGGACGAGAAGCCAGCGGACATGGTTGCTACGGCCAGAGCTTCTGATGCTAGGCAGAGTAAGTAGAGAAGAGGAGAAGCGAACGTTGGATATGTCGGTTTCATTACTTGCAGAGTAGCATATCACCATATATAGTCATAGTCTAGGTTTGTATTCGAACCAGCTACAGGAGCACGCCTCTTTTTTTTCTAAAACTCTGCAACATCTCTTTATTGGTACACTAGCTTGTTCTATACGCCTTATCAAGTCTTTGATTCCTCCACCTGACATCTGGGACCCACCGGAAGGGCCTCTGTATTTCACGAAAAAACGTGCCCCCCGCTGATAGGTCGGACCCACCAGCTATCTTCGCATGCAAGGAAGTGCCTACTTATTACGCACAAAAAAATGAATACTCCCCTACCAGCTGGAACCCAACATCGTGGGAGGCTGACTTGTGGACCTACCAAGTTGACGAGGACGGAGGGCTTTGTCAACTTAGTCAATATGAACGATTCTAGCTCCAGTTACCATACGATGTTCATCCAACGACAGTAGTGCTTCTTCAATCTCTGGTCTTCTTGCTCCAGCTGCCCAAACAAGTGCCGGTCGTGCCGCGTGCTCCTACCTCCCGTGGCCGGCTGTGATGCCGCGGAGGCCTCACCGCCCCCTACTACTCCCACCACTGGCCAAGCCATCCCTCTACTCACCCACACCCCCTGTTATTCTGCGGCGATGACAGCCTCACACCGCAGCCGAACCAGTGAACCCTCATACTCCTCTCGGCGTGGGTATCCACTGTCACGTCTTCCCGGGCTCCGCGTCGTCCCCTTCTGAGGCCTCTCCGTTGTCCACCGCCTTGGTGCTCTCGGTGCGGCGTGGTCAATGTGGTCAATGGCGACTTCCATCGGAAGGGTACTGTACGTGGAGAGGCTGACAGCTGGGTCCACGGCCGCAGCTGGGTCCACGGCCACAGTCTAGTTTTTTTGTGATTTGCCAAGTAAGTCGCTTTGTCAGGCCTGTTGGGCTGCAAATCTTTCAAGACGAGGAGAGCTTCATACGGCTGGCCGAGAAAATGGTCTATCAGTAATGAGAAATGGGCTATACATTTTTAAAACACATCAAACCGGCAATTAGTTTCAAATTTCTTTTTTTCATTTCGAGATTTTAAATTGCATTGATTTTTATGCGTGGACAATTTGTTGGATTTTATATTGATATACATTTATTTTTTAAATCAGTTTGAATGTGACTCAAAATTTCGGGATTAAAAACAGTTCAGACCGCACCGAAATATGCAAAATTTCGTATAATTTTTTAACCGTGGCCACAATATGGGCTGTAATGTTAACAAAAAGAATATGGGATCCAAAAAAACTTTAAGAATTAGCAAATGGGATGTAAATTATTAGAAATAATGGCAGATGGGCTGTATGATGTTTTCCACAGATTTGAGGCTTTCCTAAAAAAAGGTTGACGCACAAGAAGTGAATGTTGGATGTCCATCCAACGGTCGTCGTGCTTCTTCAATTTCTGCTCTTCCTGCTCCAGCCGCTCAAACAAAGCGCTGGTCATGCCTCATGCTCCTGCCTCCCGTGGCCGGCTGTGCTGCCGCGCAGGCCTCACCGCCCCACCGTACTCCCATC
Source organism: Triticum dicoccoides (assembly GCF_002162155.2). Classification (NCBI taxonomy): domain Eukaryota; kingdom Viridiplantae; phylum Streptophyta; class Magnoliopsida; order Poales; family Poaceae; genus Triticum; species Triticum dicoccoides. The sequence goes on along the minus strand of NC_041390.1, from coordinate 171,000,890 downwards.
GCTGGCCTAGCCATCCCTCTACTCACCCATACCTGCTGTTATTCTCCGGCGACGGCAGACGAACCAATAAACCCTCATACAGTCATACTCCTCTCCGCGTGGGAAACAACTGCCAAGTCTTCCCTGCCTCCGTGTCATTCCCTTCCTAGGCCTCGCCGTCGTCCACCGCTCTGGTGCTCTCGGTGCGGCCTGGTCAACGTGGTCAACGACCGACATGCATCTGAAGTGGACCGTACGTGGAGAGGCTGACAGCTGGGTCCACGGCCGCACGCAAGGAAATGCCTCCTTATTACGCGCAAAATAGTGATTCCTCCACCTGACATCTGGGACACACCGAAAGGGCCTCTGTATTTCACGAAAAAAATGTTACCGCCACTGATAGCTTGGACCCACCAGCTATATCTTCGCACGCAAGGAAGTGCCTCCTTATTACGCACAAAAAATGAATACTCCCCCTGCTAACTGGGACCCAATATGCACGATTCTAGCTCTAGTGACCGTATGATGTCCATCCAACGGCCGTAGTGCTTCTTCAACCTCTGGTCTTCTTGCTCCAGCCGCACAAACCAGCGCCGGTCGTGCCTCGTGCTCCTGCCTCTCGTGGCCGGCTGCGATGCGGCGGAGGCCTCACCGCCCCCTACTACTCCCACCGCTGGCCAGGCCATCCCTCTACTCACCCACACCCCCTGTTATTCTGCGGCGACGGCAGCCTCACACCGCAGCGAACCAGTGAACCCTCGTACTCCTCTCCGTGTGGGCATCCACTGCCGCGTCTTCCCCGGCTCCGCGTCGTCCCCTTCTTAGGCCTCGCCGTTGTCCACCGCCCTAGTGCTCTCGGCGCGGCGTGGTCAACATGGTCAAGGAACGACTTCCATTGGAAGAGTACTGTACGTGGAGAGGCTGACAGCTGGGTCCATGGCAGCCGCAAGGAAGTGCCTCCTTATTACGCGGAAAATAATTATTCCTCCACCTGACAGCAGGGACCCACCGGATGGGCCAACATATTTGGCGAAAAAATGTTTCGCCCTGACTGGTGGGACCCACCGGACAGGCCAACGTATTTAGCAAAAAAAGTTCCCCCCGCTGTCACCTCGAACCCACCGGAGGTGCCTCCTTATTACGCACAAAAAATGAATACTCCCCCTGCTAGTTGGGACCCACCTTGGTAGGAGGTTGACTTGTGGGCCTACTAAGTTGACGGGGATGGAGTGCTTTGTCAACTTAGTCAATATGAACGATTCTAGCTCCAGTGACCGTACGATGTCCATCGAACGGCCGTTGTGCTTCTTCAACCTCTGGTCTTCTAGCTCCAGCCACCCAAAGCAGCGCCGGTCGTGCCGCATGTTCCTGCCTCCCGTGGCCAGCTGTGCTGCCGTAGATGCCTCACCGCCCCCTACTATTCCCACCGCTGGCCAGGCCCTGCAGCAATGGCAGCCTCACACCGCAGCCGAACCAGTGAACCCTTGTACTCCTCTCCGCGCGGGCTTCCACTACCACGTCTTCCCCGGCTCCGCGTCGTCCCCTTCCTAGGCCCCGCCGTCGTCCACCGCCCTGGTGCTCTCGGCGCAGCATGGTCAACGTGGTCAAGGAACGGCTTCCATCAGACGTGGACTATATGTGGAGAGGCTGACAGCTAGGTCCACGGATGCAGCAAGGAAGTGCCTCCTTATTACGGGTAAAATAATTATTCCTCCACGTGACAGCGGGGACCCACCGGACGGGCCACTGTATTTCACAAAAAAATGTTTCCCCCTGACTGCTGGGACCCACCAGCTACATCTTCGCACGCAAGGTAGTGCGTCCAGGCAAAAAAAATGATTCGCCCCCTGACTGCTGGGACCCACCAGCTACATCTTCGCACGCAAGGAAGTGCCTGACAATCGGGACCCACCTGGTCGAAGCGTACGTAGCGTTGTCATTCTGGTCGCGAACGTGTACGTACATGCTGGTCGATCTAGAGGCACGCATGTGTCGTAGTAGAGGCGCACACGTAGCATGTACACGTACGTACAACGGCTAGTGTGCAAGAAAGAAAATATGGCCACGTATGTACATACGGGCAGGGTCTCGGACGCCTACTCGCGCATACGTACGGCCAGGGCTCATGTACATGGCTGGGTAGGAACGGAGAAACAGTGTCGTCTCGTGTTTATGGGGAGCCAACCGGCTAGGTCGGAACGGAATGCCTCATCGTGTTCATCAGGAGGGCTTGGACGGAACAACCGATGGAAACGAGGCATGGCGTACCGCAGAACATAGGAAATGGCCTTGTGTTCGACCGGCCACGTTCGAAACGGGATCCTGTTCATTGGGAGGGGTCTGGCATACCACAAAACGGAGGAAACGGACCTCCTACGGTCGAAACGGGGGTCCTGTTGATTGGGAGGGGTGTGGCGTACCGCAAAACGGAGGAAACGGACTTGTGTTGGAGCGCGCTGGTCGAAACGGGGACCTGTTCATCGGGAGGGGTGTGGCGTACCACAAAACGAGACTCCACGAGATACTGTTCATCTCCACCGTCGACCCCCTCCAGCCTCCATGGGCTACTGTTCATCCACCGTCGACCTCCTCCAGCCTCCACCTGCGACTATTCATCCACGGGCTCCTGTTCATCCAGCCTCCACCGTGCGCTACTCCACCGGCTACTGTTCAACCAGCCCTCTCCACGGGCTCCTCTTCAACCACCCCTCCATAGGCTACTGTTCATCCTTCCCTCCATCGTCTACTGTTCATCCTGCCCTCCACGGGGTCCTGTTCATCCAGCCCCAACCGGCTCGATCGATCGGGGTAC
>NC_041390.1:170968706-170997789 GCF_002162155.2 Triticum dicoccoides | reverse complement strand
CAACGCTCATTGTTCATTCAAAGGCAGCATCAATCGGCTTCAGTTAGCAGTAGTAGAGAAGGAATCGCTCGATCGGGTTCAGTTAACAGCCATCGATCGATCGGGCGGGTTGAGTAACGTGTAGCCTGTAGTGCAATCGCTCGGGTTTAGTTAGAGCCCAACGCCTCCCTCGGGTTCACCTAGAGCCCAACGCCTCGCACACACGCGCGTACGTACGAGAGAAACGCACATCGCTCGGCCCCCGACCACCCACCGTAACTGGGGACTCCTCGAAGTTTTCCATGCCCTGGCTTCTACCACGGTTTTTTCCATCATGGACGGCCCATAGAATGTCATGCAGCTGCTTCTCCGGACCGCCCAAGACGAAAAGCCCATTTTCTGTGATGATTTTTTGTCATAGAAGTAGGACCCCACCACATCTATGATGATACCGGGTTTTTTCACAATTATCGTCATAGAAGTGTCATAAGTATGACAGAAAAAAATTCGTTCGGCCCAAAATGTCACGGATGTGTCTTTTTTTGTAGTGACCCCTCTCCCCCCCTCTCTCTCTCCTGTCTCTCTCTCTGTCCAACCTATTTCCCGTCCTTCAGTCATGTATGGATGTCGAATGATCTCCCTCAAGACATAGTTGGGTCTCTCCTTCTCAACACATATACGAGTCGTTCTACCTCTCTAGTTTAGGCCTCTGCCTCCTCCATCCTCCCCCCACACACCAATACATCGAGCACTCTAGTAATGTCTCCCTGCCACACACAAACTTGCCCTATGCCCTCCGATGTTCCGGTAGGTTAGTCCCCCTATATCTTTGACTTGCACACACACAATTTCGATGGCTCTCTTCATCGATCTCGCACCCACCCACTTGATCCTCTTCGACTCTATCGATATTTATGACCCCTCCCTCTCTTCTCGTGGATCGCGCCCTCTATATATGATATCGATAGGCTTCTATTTCACACACATTGCATGAGCCAATTTTTTGTTTGAGATGTCATCGACACATATTCCCACAAATACATTCACGAAATCACCCCAAACAAAAAACACTCACGAATGCACACGCCATCTGTCTAGGTTTGTATCTCTCTCACACACACCCACGTAGGTGGGGGACATGCACGAAGAGAAGAGGTGCACACACGGTGCACGTACTCCCGTCTCTTTCCCAACCACACCCGCGCGGGTACACGGTGGAGCTCATTTCTGTACGAAAAGGCAGCCCACGTGGTAATTTGACATCTGTACTGGTTGTCCACTTGATGGAGGATCGTCTACCACGGGTGAACCAACAAATTGCGACTTGACGCGTTATGTTAAAAAAGAGGCAAACCATGTGGGGCCTACCTTAGAGGCAATGCTCTATACACTCGGGATGCTCTGTTCGTATTACTTTTGATGTGTCCCGTCAACTTGTGGAACGAGGAGAAGCTTGCTTAGTATGGCGTCTCCCCCGCCGATGGGCGCGGTGGCTCGCAGGACGAGGTGAAGCTTGCTTACTACGCCTTAGACCCGCTTCCCCGCCCACGCGCGCGGTAGCTCGCAGGACGATGAGAAAATTTTACTACTACCTCCGTTTACTCCTCGTCCCTACCTTCGTTAGAGAGATTATCATATTGTTTGTAATATATGTCCTTTAGTAGATTTAAATATGAACTACTAGGACATACTCCAAACACTGATGTATATAGACGTATTTTAGTGTGTAGATTCACTCAATGTGCTCCATATGTAGTCAATATTGAAACAGACTTAATAGTATGCACTCTCCCTCGCACATGGTGGACATGCATCAATTCATTCGGTCTCATATAGCCAGAATGATATATACTGCAGTACCATTATTGCTCGTCTTCCCGAAGAGGCGAAGAGCCAATCGCAAGGTTAATATTTTGGAGATGCCAAGCGCAAGGTTTATAGGAGAACGAGTAGTAGTAGTACCAGCAGTACGTACCAGTGGTACGTACTGTACGAGGATGAAGGCAACAAGATGTATGTTTTGCGTGACAGTCTCTTCTTACAGGACGTGAAAGCACAAGTGCTCCCTGGGTGGTTTTGGTAATTAATGTCAACATATCTCTTGTTGGACTAATGTTTTTATCTAGTATATTTCAGACAAGTTCAACAGATGGAGTAGCGTGGAAAAGAAGATGTGGAACCCCTTGAAAATGGTAAGGACAAAAGGTTGGCTCAAGCTCTAAAGCTCAAGACTCTACATTTTGCTTTTAGTGATCCAAGATCACATTGAGTCCATAGGAAAGCCAATATTATTAAAAGGGGATGAGGTCTTTCTTAAAGGCTTGCTTGCTCAAAGTGCTTAGTGATATGCTCCAAAGCCCTCAACCACTTTCTCATATCCACATATGTCGCAAACCAAAAGTCAAACTTAGCCCCACCGAAATTTTCCATCCGGCGCCACTGAGTTCTCTTGACATAGCCATTGACACAAACCCTAATCAATTCGGTCACACTGGTGGGATCTTGGTCTCACCGAGATGGGCTTGCAAACTCTCTATTGCCTATTGCAATAATCTCGGTCTCACCGAGATATGCAATCGGTCCCACCGAGTTTGCTTGACCAAATCTTTGTTTCTCTTATTACCCAAATCAGTCCCACCGAGTTTGTGTAATCGGTCAAACCGAGATGAGGTTTTACCCTAACCCTATCATGTGGGTCCCACCGAGTTGATCATGTCAGTCCCACGGAAAAGCCTAACGGTCATATTATGAACTGAATCGGTCTAACCGAGTTTTCTGATTCGGTCCCACCGAGTTTGGTGATTTGTGTGTAACGATTAGTTTTTGTGTGGAGGCTATATATATACCCCTCCACCCACTCTTCATTCGTAGGGAGAGCCATCAGAACATGCCTACACTTCCATCATACATTTTCTGAGAGAGAACCGCCTACACTTGTGTTGAGATCAAGATATTCCACTCCAACCACATAAATCTTGATCTCTAGCCATCTCCAAGTTGCTTTCCACTCAAATCATCTTTCCACCAAATCCAAATCAGTGGGAGAGAGTTGAGTGTTGGGGAGACTATCATTTGAAGCACAAAAGCAAGGAGTTGATCATCAACACACCATCTATTACCTTTTGGAGAGTGGTGTCTCCTAGATTGGTTACGTGTCACTTGGGAGCCTCCATCAAGATTGTGGAGTTGAACCAAGAAGTTTGTACGGGCAAGGATATCGCCTACTTCGTGAAGATCTACAATAGTGAGGCAAGTCCTTCATGGGTGATGGCCATGGTGGGATAGACAAGGTTGCTTCTTCGTGGACCCTTCGTGGGTGGATCCCTCCATGGACTCACGCAACCGTTACCATTCATGGGTTGAAGTCTCCATCAACATGGATGTACGATAGCACCACCTATCGGACCCATGCCAAAAATCTCTGTGTCTCCAACTGCGTTTGCACACTCCAATCCCAAATCTTTACATTCTTTCAAATTGCACGCTTTACTTTCCGCTGCTCATATACTCTTGTCATGCTTGCTTGATATGTATTGTGAATGTTTAAACTTGTGCTAAAACTCTACCTTAACTTGAAGAAAATAAAAACTGCAACTTTTTTGTTAAGAGTCTATTCACCCCCCTCTAGACACCTCTTCACGATTCTTTCAATTGGTATCAGAGCGTTGGTCTCCATTGCTTTGGTTTAAACACCATTGGAGGAAGATGGATGAGTCTACATTGGGGAGTCTTAGACGTAGAGTGCCTATTCTTGATGGAGAGTACTTCCATGAGTGGAAAATTGAGATGCTTGAGATTTTCAATGATATCATTTGAACAAGTACATTACTAGCCCTTGTGCACCTCATGTTGATCCTTTGCATCCTACCCTTGATGAGTCTATTGACATGATCCATAATCTTAGAACTGTCGATTTAATCACTAGTGGTTTTGCCTAGAAACTTGCTTGCTAGCTTGCCTGCTCTTGATTGTGCCTACACCATATGGAGATTCCTTGAGGAACGATTTCCAAACTATTCCTTGAAAAAATTAGATGAGATCCTTCATAAGTCTATTGCCTTGAGTAAGATGAGTTCCAATGATCCCAAATTTGGTGATTGTCTATTTGAGCTTACTAATCTTACGAGTGCCAAAGGAGATGTTGAAATCATTAGCAATATCATCTTCGAAGCCATTAGGATTCATAAAGATGACTTTTGTGATGACCATTTATCTAATGAATTACCCTCTCTGGGAATTGATCCATCACAAGACGATGATGAACATGGATACTATGATGAGGATGATGATAGTGACCTTGATCTCGATGAGTCTATGAGACACTTTGATCTTATGGCTAATCTTCGCAGCTACATGGCTGGGGGAAAGGAATGGGTCCTTGATAGTGGATGTACCGATCATATGACCGGAGACAAGGATATGTTTCATGAGCTTGCTGAAAACAACGACCCTCGAAAGTATGTCACTTTTGGTGATAACTCAAAGGGTAAGGTGGTTAGCCTTGGTAAGGTGGACATCTCACATGATAGCTCTATACCAAATGTTATGCTCGTTGAATCTCTTGGCTAAATTTACTTTCCATATCTAGACTTGCTGACTTTGGTTTCAATGTCCTATTTACTGAAGTAGATTGCCAAGTGTTTCATAGAGATAATCATAAAATGGTCTTTACAGGTACACGTAGAGGTGATCTATATATTATTGATTTCACTAGAAAGGCTCAACCTAGAACTTGCCTAATTGCTAAATCCTCGAAAGGCTGGCTGTGGCATAGAAGGTTAGATCATGTGGGCATGCGAAATCTTGATAAGCTTATTAAAGGTGAGCATATCATTGGAGTAAACGATGTCATATTTGACAAGGATAGACTTTGTAGTGCTTGTCAAGCAGGAAAACAAGTTGGAGGAAGCCACCCCGTGAAGAACATCATGACCATGAGAAGACCGCTCGAGCTACTTCACATGGATCTCTTTGGTCCCAATGCCTACAAGAGTCTTGGTGGTCACTCATTTGGTCTAGTCATAGTCGATGATTTTTCAAGATTTATGTGGGTGTTCTTTCTTGCTGATAAAAAGTAGGTCCAAAAGATCTTTAAAAACTTCGCTAGGAAGGCCCAAAATCAATTTTAAGTGAATATTAAGAAGGTTTGGAGCGACAATGGAACAGAGTTCAAGAACGCAAATGTGGATACCTTTCTTGACGAAGAAGGGATTTCACATGAGTTCTCGGCTACGTACACGCCTCAACAAAATGGGGTTGTTGAGAGGAAGAACCGAACTCTTATTGAGATGGCAAGAACGATGCTTGATGAGTACAAGACTCCAAAACACTTTAGGGCGGAAGTGGTTGAGATAGCTTGTCATGCAACAAATCGCTTATATATTCACAATCTACTCGGCAAGACGGCATACGAGCTCCTCACCGGTACCAAACCCCAAGTTGGATACTTTCGAGTATTCGGCTCAAAGTGCTACATTCTTGATAAGCATCGTTGTTGTAAATTTGCCCCTAAATCTCATGAAGGTTTCCTACTTGGTTATGGATCAAACTCTCACACTTACCGTGTCTACAACAATTTCACCTGAAAGGTTGAAGAGACAGTAGATGTGAAGTTTGATGAATCTAACGGCTCGCAAGTAGAGCAATTTCCAATTGATGTAGGAGATAAAGATCCTTCGGAAGCAATCTAAGACTTGTCTATTCGCAAGATTCATCCAACGGAGATGAAGGAGAGTACCTCGTCCATCCAAGTGGAAGCATCTACCTCACGACAAGGTGAACCAAGAGTTGATACAGAAGCATCCACAAGTGGGACACACCAAGACGAAGAAAACGAGGAAGTACACCAAGATGAACCTCGTCAACCTCCTTCTCCACCATGACAAGGAAATGACAACGTCAACAATGAAGAAGTATAAGAAGAAGGACAAGATGACAAATAAGATGTTTCATCCCAAACAAAACAAAAGCACTCACAAGTTCGAGCGAGAGTCGCTAGAGACCATCCCGTCGAGCAAATCTACAATGATATCCAAACGGGAGAATCACTCACTCTAAATCTCGTTTAGCTAATTTTTGTGAACATTATTCATTCATCTCTAGCATTGAACCTATGAAGGTTGAAGTAGCATTGGAAGATCCGGATTAGATAAATGCCATGCATGAAGGAGTACAAAAATTTGAGAGAAACCATGTGTGTACATTGGTCGAGAAGCCCGACAACAACCACAACATCATCGGTACCAAATGGGTGTTTCGCAACAAGCAAGATGAAGATGGACAAGTGGTTCGCAACAAAGCACGTCTCGTCTCCCAAGGCTACACTCAAGTCGAAGGTATGGACTATGGTGAGACATATGCCCCCGTTGCTAGACTTGAGTCCATCCGCATCTTACTTGCCTATGCTAATCACCATGATATCACCTTGTACCAAATGGATATCAAAAGTGCTTTCTTAAATGGTGAAATTGAGGAGGAAGTTTATGTTAAGCAACCTCCCGGCTTTGTAAATCCTAAGAAACCTAATCATGTTTACAAACTTCACAAAGCTCTTTATGGTCTTAAACAAGCTCCTAGAGCTTGGTATAAATGCTTGACCAAGTTCCTTATTGAAAAAGGCTTTGAAATTGGAAAAATAGATTCTACTCTTTTTACTAAAAGGGTTAATGGTGAATTATTTGTGTGCCAAATTTATGTTGATGATATAATATTTGGTTCAACTAACCCTCATTTTAGTGAGAAGTTTGGAAAGCTTATTTCGGAGAAGTTTGAGATATCAATGATGAGTGAACTCAAATTCTTTCTTGGTTTGCAAATCAAACAAACTAAGGAAGGTACCTTTGTTTCTCAAACAAAGTACACGAAGGACTTATTCAAGAAGTTCAACATGCAAGAAAGCAAAGGTATGAAAACTCCCATTCCTACTACTGGACATCTTGACTTGACCAAGGATGGCAAACCAGTTGACCAAAAGGTTTATCGCTCTATGATTGGTTCACTGTTATATCTATGTGCCTCCCATCCTGATATCATGCTAAGTGTGTGCATGTGTGCACGATATCAAGCGCCCCCCAAAGAATGTCATCTTAAGGCTGTGAAAATGATTGTGAGATACTTAATACATACACCAAATTTTGGCATTTGGTATCCTAAGAGGTCTTCTTTTGATCTTGTTGGCTACTCCGATTCGGACTATGTCGGAGACAAGGTTGATAGAAAGTCCACTTCGGGTACTTGTCAATTTCTTGGTAGATCTCTTGTGTCTTGGTCTTCCAAGAAACATAACTCGGTATCCTTATCCACCGTCGAAGCGGAATACATTGTCGCTGGTTCATGTTGTGCTCAATTACTTTGGATGACCCAAACTCTTAAAGATTATGGGATATATGTGAAACATGTTCCTTTGCTCTGTGACAATGAAAGTTCCATTAAGATTTCTCACAACCCCGTGCAACATTCTCGAACTAAGCATATTGAAGTTCGTCATCATTTCATTCAAGATCATGTTGCTAAAGGAGACATTGATCTTAAGCATGTTCGTACCGATAAGAAATTGGCGGATATCTTCAGCAAACCACTTGATGAGAAAGTTTTTTACCGGTTGAGAGGTGAACTGATGCTTCAAACATGGAGTAGGAACTCCATTTGGATGCATGCAAGGCATGAGCCTATGACTAATCCTTGACATTTCTCTCATGATGATAATCACATGTCTTGGATATATTTGCACCCTTGCATGCTATCTAACCCTTGTAGGTACTTGGATGAATCTAAATCCATGAGATTGCAACTCACTCACATCTTGAGGAATCTCTACATCACCAAGTCTCTACTCCATGGGCGTTGAAGAAAAGGGAGCATGAAATCCTTCAGCATATCCTTTGACAAATTCTATATCAAATTTCATGTTTGTCATTTTGGATACACAAGTGCTCTTCCTTGCAAGACTAACTCATGTAGGTAGATGAACTCCAATTACAAGTGGTGCTCCCATCTCTTGATGAGCTACATCAACCTTTAGCAACCCACACAAGTTCAACTACATGATCACGTTCAACACCACCACCCAAGGTATGTTAGAGAAGCTTTACCCCGAGTCATGGGTCAAAGCAACTCAACAAGATGTGAATACATCAAAAGATTAAACGATAAATGGTAACCCCATTTTGAGCTTAAATTATGAGTATGACCTACGATCAAGTGTTCTCACTTGATTCCTCAGTCAATATACTCTAACATAGGTGACTCTATCGCCGACCAATTCTAGATGAAGTTCCCTAGTGTTTCTATGTTTTCTTGCATATTTATTTCCCTTCATCTAGATTTCTTTTCTTCTTCTTTGTTTTTGTTCTACATTCCCAACATCTAATTCATTGCAAATCCTTCAGTTAATTCCTTGCAGATCTTTGTCAGATCTTATTTGCCTAGTGAGCTGAGGTGACAAATGTTCTCTCTGTCTGGAACTCAGTCATACCGATTCGTTTCTTTCGGTCGCGCCAAACCATTTTGGTGCAACCGAAAAATATAACTCGGTGTCACTCATTTCACCATAGAGAAAACAATTTTCCACTTGTTCCTGCACTTTTTTTCCAGCTCCACTCGATGATTCTTTTCATCTACCAGCATCACAATCTATATGCTGCTTTGCTCTGTGACTCAAGGACCAAACCTATTTTTACTCACACTCCGGAAGATCCCTTCTTGGAAATTGATGTCAAAGGGGGAGAGAGATCACATCAAAGCTTATTCTCTTCAAAAGGGGGAGAGAAAAAAAGGGAGAGAGAGGTAATCACATCAAAGGCCCCAAATGCTTGGTGTTCAAGAGGAGAGAAGTCACATGTCTTTAAGAGGGGAAAGACATGTCTATGTTATGTTTATGTTTATGATCTGTTTTACTCTGATTATGTTTCCCTATACCCATTATCCAATACAAGATTTAGAGGGAGAAAGACTACTAGGGAAGGAAATCCTTGAAATTCATTGCATATCTTTATCCTTTGGGGACATGTCTACCTATAGAGTACCTAGTACTCACTCTCTACATGTCATCCCGGTCTTGGTACTCTTATGGTTCTTTCGTTTGCTCTGTCCAGTAGATGTTTCTGTGTTATCTAACCTTGTTTACTTAGGTTCATCTCTTCCTAAGCCAACTCGAGACCACAAGGTAAGTATATGCATCACACTCATGTGCATGAAGATTTCTTGCTAATGTACATATTGTTTGCAAGAAGGAATCATGAGCATGAAGTTACAACTTCATATATTCACATCATTTGCTCTAATGCATATAGCCAAGATACATGTAACACATTGCTTGCTTTGTCATGCTTATGCATTCACATGCTCTTACTTTCCATATTGACATGATTGCATACATGTATGGGGAGTCCATGCATGTTATATGTCTTTCCAAAGCTTTACTTGTTATTCTCTATATCTTTATCTAAAGCTTTGATGTATGTTGTTGTCAATTACCAAAAAGGGGGAGATTGAAAGCACAAGTGCTCCCTGGGTGGTTTTGGTAATTAATGTCAACATATCTCTGGTTGGACTAATGTTTTCATATACTATATTTCAGATAAGTTCAACAGATGGAGTGGCATGGACAAGAAGATGTGGAACCCCTTCAAAATGCTAAGGCCAAAAGATTGGCTCAAGCTCTAAAGCTCAAGACTCTACATTTTTCTTTTAATGATCCAAGATCAGATTGACTCCATAGGAAAGCCAATACTATTAAAAGGGGATGAGGTGTTGCTTAATGGCTTGCTTGCTCAAAGTGCTTAGTGATATGCTCCAAATCCCTCAACCACTTTCTCATATCCACATATGTCCCAAACGAAAAGTCAAACTCGGCCCCACCGAAATTTTCCATCCGGCGCCACTGAGTTCTCTTGACAGAGCCATTGCCACAAACCCTAATCAATTCGGTCACACCGATGGGATATCGGTCTCACCGAGATGGGCTTGCAAACTCTCTGTTGCCTAATGCAATAATCTTGGTCACACCGAGATATGCAATCGGTCGCACCGAGTTTGCTTGACCAACTCTCTGTTTCGCTTATTACCCAAATCGGTCCCACCGAGTTTGTGTAATCGGTCAAACCGAGATGAGGTTTTACCCTAACCCTAGCACATCGGTCCCACCGAGTTGATCATGTCGGTCCCACCGAAAAGCCTAATGGTCACATTATGAACTAAATCGGTCTGACCGAGTTTTCTGATTTGGTCCGACCGAGTTTCGTGATTTGTGTGTAACAGTTAGTTTTTCTGTGGAGGCTATATATACCCCGCCACCCACTCTTCATTCGTAGAGAGAGCCATTAGAACATGCCTACACTTCCATCATACCTTTTCTGAGAGAGAACCACCTACACTTGTGTTGAGATCAAGATATTCCACTCCAACCACATAAACCTTGGTCTCTAGCCATCTCCAAGTTGCTTTCCACTCAAATCATATTTCCACCAAATCCAAATCAGTGAGAGAGAGTTGAGTGTAGGGGAGACTATCATTTGAAGCACAAAAGAAAGGAGTTCATCATCAACACACCGTCTATTACCTTTTGGAGAGTCGTGTCTCCTAGATTGGTTAGGTGTCACTTGGGAGCCTCCGTCAAGATTGTGGAGTTGAACCAAGAAGTTTGTACGGGCAAGGAGATCGCCTACTTCGTGAAGATATACCCTAGTGAGGCAAGTCCTTCGTGGGCGATGGCCATGGTGGGATAAACAAGGTCGCTTCTTTCTGGACCCTTCGTGGGTGGAGCCCTCCGTGGACTCGCGCAACCATTACCCTTCGTGGGTTGAAGTTTCCATCAACGTGGATGTACGATAGCGCCACCTATTGGAACCACGCCAAAAATCTCCGTGTCTCCAACTGCGTTTGCACACTCCAATCCCATCCCTTTATGTTCTTGCAAATTGCATGCTTTACTTTCTGCTGCTCATATGCTCTTGTTATGATTGCTTGATATGTATTGTGAATGTTTAAACTTGTGCTAAAACTCTACCTTAAGTTGAAGAAAATAAAAACTGCAACTTTTTCTTGTTAAGAGTCTATTCACCCCCCTCTAGATACCTCTTCTCGATCCTTTTAGGACGTGCTAGACCTAGTGGACCTCATTGTTGCAATGGGACTACTCCCTATGATAGATGGCACGATTCAAAGTGGTGGGCAGCAGGCATAATTCAGAGCTACTTAGGCTAGTCGTAGTGGGAGTAACTTATGTAGTAACACGACACATCCCGAGAAAAATTTGCTTATGTGGCATGGAGTGAATGAGGGAAGAGATGCTTGTGGTAACATAATATGTTACTGCAACATAACACACCCCGAGGTAAAATGAGTCTATGTCTCAATTAATGAAGGTTTGTATGTTACCATCTATATGTTACTACCCATTATGAAGGTAGTAACATGGACTAGTAACAAAAGCATGTTACTAGTCTAAGTTACTCCCCACTATGACCAGCCTTAGTCTTAAACCCCATGAAGAAGTCCCATCGAAAGGAATAACCATCCTCTACACGTCCTCCTATGTAAAATGAGTAAATGAGACAAAAAGAGAAAGAGACAAAGTAAAAAAAATCACCAACCTTAGATCCAGCCCTATTGTATCAGTGAATGATATTTCTACGTCGTGATTGACATGGCTATATTATTAACCATGCTATCGAGGTAGAAGCGGATTTTTATTTATTCGCGGAGGTAGTAGTGGATGGATATTCAATGAGGAGTGAAATGAGGCTGCTTCCTCGGTCAAACATAGAGAATGGTGGAAGTTAGAAGCTTCATAGCATTGTACAAATTTATCTCGCTGATAAATTATAGTACGTACTATACTAGTACTCCCTCCGTTCTCAAATATAAGTCTTTATAGAGATACCACCAAGTGACTACATGCGGAGTAAAATGAGTGAATCTACACTCTAAAATATGCCTACATACATCTGTATGTTATATTCCATTTGAAATGTCTAAAAAGACTTATAGTATTTAGGAACGAAGGGAGTACTATGTAAAGAGTTAGGTGTCGCACGGTGTCCAGAAAATATGGTGATAATGTGAGGTGGGCCATGTAATCACTGAGCCTGCGTGTTTTCACTGCTCTCGCACTCCACCATGCTACGTCCATTTTGCATCATGCTTTTATATCGATATTTATTGCATTATGGGCTGTTATTACACATTATGTCACAATACTTATGCCTTTTCTATCTTATTTTATAAGGTTCACACGAAGAGGGAGGATGCCGGCAACTGGAATTCTGGGCTAGATAAGGAACAAATATTAGAGACCTATTCTGCACAACTCCAAAAGTACTGAAACTCCATGGAATATATAAAAAATATTGGGTGAAGAAAGCACCAAAGGGGGGCCACCCACCATCCACAAGGGTGGGGGCGCGCCCTACCCCCCTGGGAGTGCCCCCTGTCTCGTGGGCCCCCTGGTAGGCCTCCGGTTCCCATCTTTTGCTATATGAAGTCTTTCGCCCTGGAAAAATCATGGACGAAACACCGCCACCACGAAGCAGAACCATGGCGGAACCAATCTAGGGCTCCAGCGGAGCTATTCTGCCGGGGAAGCATCCCTCTAGGAGGGGGAAATCATCACCATCGTCATCACCATCAATCCTCTCATCGGGAGGGGGTCAATCTCCATCAACATCTTCAGCGGCACCATCTCATCTCAAGCGCTAGTTCTTCTCTTGTATCCAATCTTTGTCTCAAAACCTCAGATTGGTACATGTGGGTTGCTAGTAGTGTTGATTACTCCTTGTAGTTGATGCTAGTTGGTTTATTTGGTGAAAGATCATACGTTCAGATCCTTTATGCATATTAATACCCCTCTGATTATGAACATGAATATGATTTGTGAGTAGTTACATTTGTTCCCGAGGACATGGGAGAAGTCTTGCTATATGTAGTCATGTGAATTTGGTATTCGTTCGATATTTTGATGAGATGTATGTTGTCTCTCCTCTAGTGGTGTCATGTGAACGTCGACTACCTGACACTTCACCATTGTTTGGGCCTAGGGGAAGGTATTGGGAAGTAATAAGTAGATGATGGGTTGCTAGAGTGACAGAAGCTTAAACCCTAGTTTATGCATTGCTTTGTAAGGGGCTGATTTTGATCCACATGTTTCGTGTTATGGTTAGGTTTACCTTAATACTTCTTTTGTAGTTGTGGATGCTTGCAAGAGGGGTTAATCATAAGTGGGATGCTTGTCCAAGTAAGGGCAGTACCCAAGCATTGGTCCACCCACATATCAAATTATCAAAGTACTGAACGCGAATTATATGAGCGTGATGAAAACTAGCTTGACGATAATTCCCATGTGTTCTCGGGAGCGTTTTCCTTTATATAAGAGTTTGCCCAGGCTTGTCCTTTGATATAAAAAGGATTGGGCCATCTTGCTGAACCTTACTTAATTTTATTACTTGTTGCCCGTTACAAATTACCTTATCACAAAACTATCTGTTACCGATAATTTCTGTGCTTGTAGAGAATACTTTACTGAAAACAGCTTATCATTTCCTTCTGCTCCTCGTTGGGTTCGACACTCTTACTTATCAAAAGGACTACGATAGATCCCCTATACTTGTGGGTCATCAAGACTCTTTTCTGGCGCCGTTGCCGGGGTGTGAAGTGCCTTTGGTATGTGGAATTTGGTAAGGAAAAAATTATATAGTGTGCTGAAATTTACAAGCGCTTGTTACTATGGAAAGTAATCCTTTGAGGGGCTTGTTCGGGGTATCTTCACCCCGACCATTAGAGCAAAGAGTTTCTCGTCAACCTACTAAACCTACTGAAAATGTTTACTTTGATCCTTCGGGTATGATAGAGAAACTGCTAGCTAATCCTTTTACAGGAGATGGAACATTGCATCCCGACTTGCACCTAATCTATGTGGATGAATGATAACCCACAAATATAGGGGATCGCAACAGTTTTCGATAAGTAAGAGTGTCGAACCCAACGAGGAGCTAAAGGGAGAACAAATATTCCCTCAAGTTATATCGACCACCGATACAACTTTACGCATGCTTGATGTTCGCTTTACCTAGAACAAGTATGAAACTAAAAGTACTTTGTAGGTGTTTTTGGATAGGTTTGCAAGATAATAAATAGTACGTAAATAAAAGGTAGGGGCAGGTTAGATAAAGAAACAACTAAGTTAGTTTTAGTAAAGAGCTTTTTGTTACGAGAAAGTTATTTGTCCCTAGGCAATCGATAACTAGACCGATAATCATTATTGCAATTTTATATGAGGGAGAGGCATAAGCTAACATACTTTCTCTACTTGGATCATATGCACTTATGATTGGAACTCTAGCAAGCATCCGCAACTACTAAAGATCATTAAGGTAAAACCCAACCATAGCATTAAAGTATCAAGTCCTCTTTATCCCATACGCAAACAACCTACTTACTCGGGTATGTGCTTCCATCACTCACGCCACCCACCATAAGCAAATCATGAACATATTGCAAACCCTACAGATGGAATCCCTCACGCTTGCACGACACGGATAGCACCATAGGACAACACCAATAATAAAACATGCAACTCAAACCAATCACGATCATCAATTAACCCATAGGACAAAACAGATCTACTCAAACATCATAGGATAGCCATACATCATTGGGAAATAATATATAGCGTTGAGCACCATGTTTAATTATATATTACAGTGGGTAAAAGAGGGGTTACACCGCTGCATAGAGGGGGGAAGAGTTGGCGATGATGGTGGTGAAGATTGCGGTGATGATGATGGCCCCCGGTGGCACTCCGGTGCCACCGAAAGCGAGGGGGAGAGAGCCCCCTCCTTCTTCTTCTTCCTTGACCTCCTCCCTAGATGGGAGAAGGGTTTGTCCTTTGGTACGTGGTCTCCATGGCATGGGAGGGGCGAGAGCCCCTCCGAGATTGGATCTGTCTCTCTGTCTCTCTCTGTTTCTGCGTTCCCAGATTCTACCCTTTCACCGTTTCTTATATTCCCGAAGATCCGTAACTCTGATTGGGCTGAAATTTTAACACGATCTCTATCCGGATATTAGCTTTCTTGCGGCGAAACAAGGGAATCAACCACCTTACGGGGTGGCCACGAGGGTCAGGGGCGCGCCCAGGGGGTGGGGCGCGCCCCTCTGCCTCGTGCCTCCCTCGGGCACCGTCTCGCGTGGATTTTTATTCCCAAAAATCATATATATTCCAAAAAAAGCTTCGTCGGCTTTTATCCCATTTGGACTCCTTTTGATATGGATATTCTGTGAAACAAAAAACATGCAACAAACGTGAACTAGCACTGGGCACTGGATCGATATGTTTGTCCCAAAAACAGTATAAAAAGTTGCCAAAAGTATATGAAAGTTGTAGAATATTGACATGGAACAATAAAAAATTATAGATATGATGGAGACGCATCAGCATCCCCAAGCTTAATTCCTGCTCGTCCTTGAGTAGGTAAATGATAAAAAAGATAATTTTTGATGTGGAATGCTACCTAGCATAATCTTGATCACATATCTAATTATGGCATGAATATTAAGATACGAGTGATTCAAAGCAATAGTCTATCATTTGACATAAAAACAATAATACTTAAAGCCCACTAATAAAGCAATCATGTCTTTTGAAAATAACAAGGCCAAAGAAAGTTATCCCTACAAAATCATATAGTCTGGCTATGCTCCATCTTCACCACACAAAATATTCACATCATGCACAACCCTGATGACAAGCCGATCAATTGGTTCATACTTTTTAACGCACTTCAGCATTTTCAACCCTCACGCAATACATGAGCGTGAGCCATGGATATAGCACTATAGGTGGAATAGAATGGTGGTTGTGGAGAAGACAAAAAGGAGAAGATAATCTCACATCAACTAGGTGTATCAACGGGCTATGGAGATGCCCATCAATAGATATCAATGTGAGTGAGTAGGGATTGCCATGCAACGGATGCACTAAGAGCTATAAGTGTATGAAAGCTCAGACAGAAAACTAAGTGGGTGTGCATCCAACTTGCTTGCTCGTGAAGACCTCGGGCATTTGAGGAAGCCCATCATTGGAATATACAAGCCAAGTTCTATAATAAAAATTCCCACTAGTATATGAAAGTGATAACTCAAGAGACTCTCTATATGAAGAACATCGTGCTACTTTGAAGCACAAGTGTGGTAAAAGGATAGTAACATTGCCCCTTCTCTCTTTTTCTCTCATTTTTTGGGCCTTCTCTTTTTTATTTTATTTTTTTGCCTTTCTCTTTTTTTCTTCTTTTCGTCCGGTGTCTCATCCCGACTTGTGGGGGAATCATAGTCTCCATCATCCTTTCCTCACTGGGGCAATGTTCTAATAATGATGATCATCACACTTTTATTTACTTACAATTCAATATTACAACTCGATATCTTGAACAAAGATATGATTCTATATGAATGCCTCCGGCGGTGTACCAGGGATGTGCAATGATCTAGCGTAGCAATGACATCAAAAAACAGACAAGCCATGAAAACATCATGCTAGCTATCTAAGGATCATGCAAAGCAATATGACAATGAATGCTCAAGTCATGTATATGATGATGATGATGGAAGTTGCATGGCAATATATCTTGGAATGGCTATGGAAATGCCATGATAGGTAGGTATGGTGGCTGTTTTGAGGAAGGTATATGGTGGGTTTAAGGTACCGGCGAAAGTTGCGCCGTAGTAGAGAGGCTAGCAATGGTGGAAGGGTGAGTGTGCGTATAATCCATGGACTCAACATTAGTCATAAAGAACTCACATACTTATTGCAAAAGTTTATTAGCCCTCGAAGCAAAGTACTACTACGCATGCCCCTAGGGGGATAGATTGGTAGGAAAAGACCATCGCTCGTCCCCGACCACCACACATAAGGAAGACAATCAATAAATACCTCATGCTCTGACTTCGTTACATAACGGTTCACCATACATGCATGCTACGGGAATCATAAACTTCAACACAAGTATTTCTACAATCCACAACTACCCACTAGCATGACTGTAATATCACCATATTTATATCGCAAAACTATTGCAAGGAATCAAACATATCATATTCAGTGATCTACAAGTTTTATGTAGGATTTTATGACTAACCATGTGAATGACCAGTTCCTGTCATCTCTCTAAATAGATATAAGTGAAGCAAGAGAGTTTAATTCTTTCTTCAAAAGATATGCCCATGCTCTAACAAATATAAGTGAAGCAAAAGAGCATTCTACAAATGGCGGTTTTCTATGTAAAGAGAAACAGGCAATCCAAAGTTCAAATGGTATAAGTGAAGTACATGACGCATTCTATAAAGCCATACTCAAAAGATATAAGTGAAGTGCAATGAGCATTATCTAAATCAACCAAGGACTACCTCATACCAGCATGGTGTATAAAAGAAAAGTGAAAACTAAATGCAAAAGACGCTCCAAGATTGCACATATCGCATGAACGAAACGAATCCGAAAACATACCGATACTTGTTGAAGAAAGAAGGGATGCCTTCCGGGGCATCCCCAAGCTTAGATGCTTGAGTCTCCTTGAATATTTACTTGGGGTGCCTCGGGCATCCCCAAGCTTGAGCTCTTGCCTCTCTTCCTTCTTCTCACATCTAGACCTTCTCGATCATCGAACACTTTATCCACACAAAACATCAACAGAAAACTCGGTAAGATTCGTTAGTATAATAAAGCAAATCACTACTCTAAGTACTGTTGCAAACCAATTCATATTTTGTTTTTGCATTGTGTCTATTCTAGTATAACTTTTTCATGGCTTAATCCACTGATGTGAACCGATAGTTTCATCAAAATAAGCAAACTATGCATCAAAAACAGAATCTGTCTAAAATAGAACAGTCTGTAATAATCTCAACATTCACCATGCTTCTGATACTTGAAAAATGCTGCCAAAATTAGGAAAAATAAACAATTTGCATAGAAAGACATTTCAAAGGAATCCGAACTGTTTGACGCTCCAGTAAAAAATGTAAAATCGCACACTACAGTCAAAATTTCTGTCCTGCACCGTACAAACCATCAAGCAAATGTAAACATCCTAAAGGCAAACCTTGCCACATTATTTTTATAATACAATGGAATTTTACAAGGGGGTAATTATTTTTGTTGAAAAGTTTCTGTAATCAAGATTCACAAAGTTTTCATGCGCATGAACAAAGTTCAAGGCTAGCTCACACTTCAACATTGCTTGTCTTTCTCACATTCGCTTCTCTTTTTGAAAAGTTTCGGGCTCCCCTCTTTATTTTTGTTGTTTTTAAACTATATAAAAGCACTCAACAGAAGTAAATGACTCTCTAAAACTTCTAGGTTGTCTCCCTGGCAGCGCTTTCTTTAAAGCCATTAAGCTAGGCATATAGTGCTCAAGTAATGAATCCACCCGGATCCCAAGGTATATCAAAGCCAATTTTAATTAACAATGTTTTTTAATTTAGTAGTGAGCACAAAGTAACATATATCATGCAACAGCGAAGTCTAACTCTCTTCCTATGCATCGGCATGTCATAAAAGAACAATTCATGCACACATAGTAAAGGCCAATGCATAGTATAAACTGTTTCTTGCAATTTTATCGTGTTGGAAACATAGAGAGGTGGATATGTAGTTCCTCTCTCATAATAATTGCAAGTAGGAGCAGCAAGCACATGCATATTATATCTATCAAAATCATAATGTGTAATAGTAAAACGCAACCCATCAATATATATAATCCTTAATAAGGGTAAACTTCTCCGATATAGTGTAGTTGGGAGAATTCAAAAAGATAATAGGACTATCATGTGTGGGTGCAATAGCAACAATTTCATGTTTAACATAAGGAACTATAGCAAATTCATCTCCATAAGCATAATTCATATTGGCATCTTGGCCACAAGCATAGCAAGCATCATCAAAAAGGGATAGTTCAAAAGAATCAACGGGATCATAGCAATTATCATAGCATTCATCCTTCGGTAAGCATGAAGGAAAATTAAACAATGTATGAGTTGAAGAGTTACTCCCATTAGAAGGTGGGCACGGGTGATCAATCCGCTCTTCCTCCTTTGGTTCTTCGCTCTCCTCCTCATCTTTTTCATCCAATGAGCTCACAGTTTCATCAATTTCTTCTTCCATAGACTCCTGCAAAATATTAGTATCTTCTTGGACAGCGGAGACTTTCTCAATAAGCGCATTAATATAGGAATTATATTCATAATTATCATAGCAATATTTCAATATAGCGAAATTTTCAGGCCTATAAACATCATCATCAAAAGCTTCATACTTTTCAAACAAAGATTCAATTTCATAAGCACCCTTAAAAGCAACAAATTCTTCTATTTGTTCCACATCATAGTAATCATATATACCATTAGCATAAGAAGCTAAGGTTTTATTATCATTAAATTCACATAAAAAGGGAAGGTGTGGAGCCTTCATCCTAGATCAACAAGTATAATCATATCTCAAGCATAGTTGCCCAGCATACCAGTTTAATATATGAATTTGATCCCATAATAGTTTCCCTTTTTGTGTCAAGCGGTAATCCCTAAAGTATTCACGTTGATCCAATGTTACTCCCATTACATAATTGAATGGGGTTTTCTCTGGATTATTAAAGTAGTACATAATATCTTTCACATAACTAGCATCGAGGGTTTTAGGAGGTTCCCCATCTCCATGAGCACAAAGTACACGTAATTTTTTTGGTATTTCGTGTTCCATATCTATAACTAAAGATAAAGAACAACTAAGAACAACAAATAAAAATTACTTAGTGATAAAGCAAACAAGCACACACGAGAATATTCACCCCACGCTATTGCTCCCTGGCAATGGCGCCAAAAAAAGGTCTTGATAACCCACAAGTATAGGGGATCGCAATAGTTTTCGATAAGTAAGAGTGTCGAACCCAACGAGGAGCTAAAGGCAGAACAAATATTCCCTCAAGTTCCATCGACCACCGATACAACTTTACGCACGCTTGATGTTCGCTTTACCTAGAACAAGTATGAAACTAAAAGTACTTTGTAGGTGTCTTTGGATAGTTTGCAAGATAATAAAGAGTACATATATAAAAGGTAGGGGCTGTTTAGATAAAGACACAACTAAGATAGTTTTAGTAAAGAGCTTTTTTTACGAGAAAGTTATTTGTCCCTAGGCAATCGATAACTAGACCGGTAATCATTATTGCAATTTTATATGAGGGAGAGGCGTAAGCTAACATACTTTCTCTACTTGGATCATATGCACTTATGGTTAGAACTCTAGAAAGCATCCGCCACTACTAAAGATCATTAAGGTAAAACCCAACCATAGCATTAAAGTATCAAGTCATCTTTATCCCATACGCAAACAACCTACTTACTCGGGTATGTGCTTCTGTCACTCATGCCACCCACCATAAGCAAATCATGAACATATTGCAAACCCTACAGCGGGAATCCCTCACGCTTGCTCGACACGGAAAGCACCATAGGACAACACCAATAATAAAACATGCAACTCAAACCAATCACGATCATCAATTAGCCCATAGGACAAAACGGATCTACTCAAACATCATAGGATAGCCATACATCATTGGGAAATAATATATAGCGTTGAGCACCATGTTTAAGTAGAGATTACAGCGGGTAAAAGAGGGGTTACTGTGACGCCCGGATAATTAAGCTACAGTAATCTCATGCGAATGATGCCAGGTCATCACTCTTACTGTTACTAATCCTCATATGATCCGAGGCATAGGTCAAATTCAAATTCAAATTTAAGCCCAATTTTGAAATTTGTCAAACATGCAAATAAAAATGTTCAAGGTGTGGCAAATAATCCCTGGATATTTGTCATGTTGGAGCCAACCTCTTCTGAATTCCCAAAATGCCCCTGGAATTGATTTTTGGTTAGCAACAATTAAATCGACCGTTTCGATTTAAATAAATATCTAACCTTTTCAAAATAAACTAAAACTCCGTGTGCTGCCTTATAATACTGTCTAGTATTTATTTGATAAGTGGCACATTTAACAAAGCTCATTTGTTAGCCCAAAATAAATAATTAACAGTAAAAAAACTGAAAAGAATAAAAGAAATTGCAAAAGCAAAAGAAGAGGGACCACAACCCCTCCCCCCTTTGCCCACCTGGGCCTCAGCCTACCGGCCCACCCAGCTGGTCGGCCCACCAGGCCCACCTCTCCCTCTCCCTTATACTCCCACGCCCTAAAATATCTAGGCAACTCCCTCCCCACTCACCTCGATCCCCCACTCCCCACCCCTCCTCTGTTCCACCCGATCGGGACCGAGGAGATCGCCCGATCCCGTGACCCCGCCGCTGCCCTTCCCGGCGCCACCACGCCGGCGCTACCTGGCCGACGCCGCCTGGTGCTGCCCCATCGTTGTCGTCCTTCTCGTGGCCCCATCCTCCTCCCCGTTCCTGGATCCTGAAGGTCCTCCCCGCTCCGACCTCGTTGTCGGACGCCGCTCGCCGGAGCTGCTCCGCGTCGCCTCGCCTCCCCGTCTCTCCATCGCCGGCCACCCCGAACTTCCCCGAGCCCACGGCCATGTGCCCTACGTTCCCCTCGTGAGCGCCCCCTTTTCCCCATCGCCCAACAAGCCCGCGCCGGTCCACACCTGTCCGCCGCCGCGCTCGCACCCTGGCTGCGCCGTTCGTGCCCTGTTGGGGCCCTGCTCGCGCACGCACACGCCCGCGGCCACCCCGCCGTGCTTGCTGCCCTGCCTTCGCTATGCCCGTCGCTGTGCGCGCCCATGCGCCCCGCTCACCTGCCGCAGCTCCCGCGGCTGGCCGCGCGCGCCAGGCCCTAGGCCGTGCCGCGCCGGTGCCCCTGCTGCCTCGTCGAGGCCATGGCCTCCCCCGCACCCGTAGCCCCCCACTGCCGTCGCCGCCCCCCACTGTTCCGCCCGCGACGCCCAGGCCACGCCTGTTCGCTCCCTTCCCGCCGCGCTTGCCTGGCCATGGCAGCGTCCGGGCCCCTTCCCTGTGGCCGGCCCGGCCCCACCGCTCGCCGGTGCTGGCCAGCTGCCGGTGCCCCATCGCGCACTGGTGGCCATCACCGGCCACGGCGTCGCCCGTGTGTTCGGGCGGGCGCCCACGCCCACGCCCGCGAGCCGCACCCGATTGGCCCCTAGGCCCTATGACATGTGGGGCCCAGCCGCAGGAACATTTTTTAAAGTAAAATTTAAAAATAAATAAATAATATTTAAAATAATTAATTAATTAACTAATGAATTAATTAAGTTAATTAATCCTATTTAATTAATGTAATTAACCTGTTAGTTTGTTTAAATAGTAATTAATTAACCTAACCCTAATTAACCTAAACAGAGAATGACAGGTGGGTCCCATGGGGCACACACTGTTCTGGATAATGTTGATTTTAAATAATTAAATAAATTCTAAAAATGATTTAAATCTTTTAAAATTAATATAAAATAAACCGTAGCTCGGAAGGAAAAACTTTGTACATGAAAGTTGCTCAGAACGACGAGGCGAATCCGAATACGCCCTCCGTTCGTCTATCACACGTCCCTAGCATAACAAACGTTGAACTTTTCCCCTCTGGTTCATCTGTCTCATAGACGTCCGGAACCGGGAAAACTTTCCCGGATGTTTCCCCCTTCGTCAGTATCGCCTAGTGCCGCGTTAGAACACCTGTAGCACCACTTATTGTCTTGTTATGCATATGTTTGCGTGTATTTACTGTTTCTTCCCCCTTTTCTCTCTGGTAGACCCCGAGACTGCTGCTGATGCCCCTGTGATCGGCTACGTCGGCGATGACCCCTCCTTGCCAGAGCAACCAGGCAAGCCCCCCCTTTGATCATCCCGATATCGCCCATTCCATTCTCTCATGCTTGCATTAGATTTTGCTACTGTTATTGTTTGCTCCTATTCTGCTGCATAGCCTGTTTATTGTAACCCTATTGTTACCTACCTGCTTATCCTAAACTGCTTAGTATAGGTTGGTTAGAGACCCATCAGTGACCCCCCACTTGACCCGAATGCCCCGCTGTATTATCAGAAGACCGATCAACAGGATCGAAGACCAGGCCTCGACACCTCACGTCACATCACGCCCCTTTGTTGCTCGACTCTGCAGAGTTACCATCGAGTGCCGAGGGTGGAACCTCATACATCACTCCTGATGAGATCTCTGTAGAGTAGTTATTCGGTCGTGGTCATCGAGGGTGATTCCACCTTAACCACTTCCAATATGACTCTTTCGTGCAACCCCTCAAGTGTGAACCTTGGGGGTGATTCCTCTTACGTTCACCTTGATGATTACATCGAGTGGAATTCATCGAGGGGCATTCCTTGGGTTTTCCCCTTGATGTTTGGACACACGAATACTTGGACTTTACCACTGTTACTAAAGGCGGGTCGACCCTGAGGGGTACCCGCGCGAGCATAATTGCGAGTGATGTGGAGTTGGGTTGACCTAAAAGGTGCCCACGAGATACTTACAAGGCGTGGCCGGGCATTCTTAGCCCTTGCCGCAAGTACTCGAGATGGGGCAACGGGGTCACATCGATCGTGAGTCTCTGCTCGTTACCGCACGTTCCTAATCCACTATAATTTGGATATTTGATCCGAGGGGCCTCTGGCCTGATAGCACTAACCATCACGTGGGCGTAGTATGGGCGTTCTGCGTCGTATACATCAACCGAAGCTTAATAGACGTCAGCGACTGAGCGGCGCACGCCGGATTGGAACGTAAGCCTGCTCTTGTATTAAGGGGGCTAGTTCTGCTTCCGGCCGCCCTTGCAACGTGAAGGAGTTCCCGGGGAGATGGCCCATGACCCCTGAGGGCATAGGTTTAGTCCGGCGTGCTGGCCTCTCTATTAAGCCTAGGTCGGGTTGCGGCGTATTGTTTGGCCGAGGCCGGGCATGACCCAGGAAAGTGTGTCCGGCCGGAGTTAATCGAGCGTGGTGGGTAAGTTGGTGCACCCCTGCAGGGAAGAAAACATCTATCGATAGCCAGTCCTACGGTAACGGACACTTGGAGTTGTATCCCGATCGATACAACTAGAACTGGATGGTGATGAGAATTGGATTGTGATGACACTTGGATAGTATGGCTCTGGGATTGCTTTCTCGCAGGGAGTCGAGAAAGGATCTCTGGCCGAGGTTGATAACACTACTACTACTTTACTTTATGCTACTCTACTCCCTCCTGTTGCTGCAAGATGGTGGTTTCCAGAAGATGCTAGTCTTCGATGGGACTAGGCCTTCTCTCTATTCTGGCATTTCTGCAGCCCAGTCCACACATACAACCCATTCCTTTGATACAGTAGCATGCTTAGTTTAGATCTGATGTAAGTCTTGCGAGTACTTTGGATGAGTACTCACAGTTGCTTTGCTACTTCTTTTCCCCCATTACCGATTGTTGCGACCAGATGATGGATCCCAGGAGCCAGACGACGCCACTAATGACTACTGCTACCCCGAGTGTGCCTACTACTATGTGACGACCGCTGACGACTTGGAGTAGTTAGGAGGCTCCCAGGCAGGAGGCCTTGCCTTTTCGATCGATGTTGCTTTTGTGCTAGCCTTCTTAAGGCAAACTTGTTTAACTCATGTCTATACTCAGATATTGTTTCTTCCGCTGACTCTTGCGTATTCGAGCTTATCTATTCTATCCCTTGAGGCCCCTGGATTGTAATATAAAGCTTGTATTATTTTAATTTGTGTCTAGAGTTGTGTTGTGATATCTTGTCGTGAGTCCTTGACCTTGATCGTACACATTTGCGTGTATGATTAGTGTACGGTCAAATCGAGGGCGTCACAAGTTGGTATCAGAGCCAACTGCCTGTAGGTAGCCCCCTTTCCAACTCTTTGGCCAAAGTTGAGTCTAGTCACTGAAAAACTTTTACTAACATGGCTGCGTGTCTTACGGGCCCACGTCGACATTGGGTGGTATTAGGATCTTTTATTCCTTGTCTATACTCTGGGACTCTAACCTCTCTTGTATTCGGGTTAAATGATTTTGTTAACTCTAACTCTAGGTTCTCGTAAATACGTTCTCCCGGGGAGCCCCTCACCCCAGATGATTACTGGGTGCACCAGAAGACTCTGAAATACTCTTTGATGTTTTCCCGAGACCATTGTGCCCTCTGCCGTTACGATCCCTACCTCCATTAAATCCTTATGGGTAATTACCTACATTGTCTTTCATACAATTATTCCTTGTTGCTCTTGTTGTTACAAGATGCCCTAAAATACTCTCCGTTGCCCCGAGAATCCTTTGAGATTACTGCCTTGCAGTTATTTACCACATGAATACCCCTACGGATAATTCCTCACACTTATCGAGTATCCGTTCATCCCCAGTTGTTTGTATGATTCATAAGATTCTCGGAAATACTATTCGATCTTCCGAGAATTCTCTTCAAACTATTGCTCGGCAATTACTTGCCTGCTTACATTTTGGATGCTTCTCCTATGTCTAGCAATATTCATTAGTATCCTTTGACACCGTCATTTTGCTCCTATTGTTTCAACAGGTGAGCGAATGCGTGCAATCATCAGTTGATCCTTTTAGACGATCTTTCCGGCTCAGACATCACTCCGGACATGAGCTAGTTCTTGGCAAACCAAACCTTAATTGACTGTCGTTCTAATTCTATTCAACTTACCCATAATTTGATCAGAGCGTCTTCTTCTGATCCTTCATTTTGGAAATCCTAATTCCTTTGTTAATTAAACTTTGAATTAGTCGGTTGTTTCTATAATCTCATCTCCTTGCATTCTTTCTTCGTCTGATTAGGTACCGATACCCACATCAGCTCCGTTATGGGTCATCAGATCCTTTGTTGGACTACCATCCGATAGTGTCCTTCATACTAATCACCTTGTGAATTCTTCCCTGATACATAATGCCTTTGGTAAATTGTATCCCCTACTTTTACTACCATCCTCTGTTTTCGAGCTTGAGTTAATTACCTCCGAAGTTTTTGCAAATGTTCCTAAGATGCCCCGATGGGTTGAACTAATGCTTTCCCTAATTTGTGTGAACCCGAAAATTTCTATGGGTCATACTCTACTGGTGTTACGCCGGATAAAAAATTTCTACAATACAACTTCGTCAAAAGCGAGAAGTAAATGAGTGGTTATGCATTGAAGAAGTGGGAGTCGACCTTGAACTTTGTGTTCATGCCCATAAACACGATGTAGATCTTAACATAGAAGCTTCTCTTATAATCAAATGTTACCTTGGTATAAGCTCATCTTGCATCTGTAAATTGAATCTTTGCAATCGTGGTTCCGACCATATTTTCTCCTTGATCCCATTTCCCGGACAAGTTAAAATACTTGTCTTCTGCATATCATTTCATCTGTCCAACCTATATTTTGATCTACCTCGAGTATTGCCCCCTGTTATCTCGAGGATATTGTGTCATTGCACTACCTCTTGTGAATTCTCATTGGAATGATACTCCATCACATCATTCCTAGCCTGATCGGCTATATCATTATCAAGCTAATTTTAACTGTGCTATCCGGTCCTTCTTCCCACAGCACAACTTCCGACGATGAGCTAAGCTTACGTCGATCTTCCTCATCTTATCATTTCACCTCAAACAACAAGCTTGATTTCGAGCTTGTGTCTTACCCATGGTTCCAATAACCTTTCGCTTCATCATTCCTTTGACTGGATGTCGTTGCCGATCGATTACATCTTCATGGAATCTCTCGACAAATGTGTCGTGATCATCATCAACATTTTGAGCTTTTCTAGGATATCAATCAAATTAATGAGGAGAAATACAATCCTTCCCCTCGATGATTTATGTTATCATCGACAACATTCTTGCCTTCCCCAACACAAACTTGTTCATATAATTTTGGAAATACATCCTTTTTGGCATGTCAATGGATTGTGGTTGAGCCCGTCGGCCACACTCTTATCTTTTCCCTACTAAAATTGTATGACTTATTTTCTAAGTAGTTTCCGATGGATCCTTGGTGTATCCAAAGTCTGACCTTTGCTTGAAACCATGTCAATGCTATCTCGAAGCATGTCTGTGGTGATCCGATCTCCAATGAGAACATTTGAAGCACGATACTAAATTTTCTTTATCAATTATCCAAACACCGTTGTATGGGTAATGTCAGGAATTTTCTTCCCCCTTACCTAAATGGTTCTATACTTCTATCATGTCATGGATATCATGCTCTGCTTGTCCTTGGGAAGGATATACCCCTGAAATATGTGTTTAAACACATTTTTCCTTTCCATTGTTCTACTCAACCTGATGATCACATTTTCCTTTCCATTGGTTTGTTTGACCTTTCTGGTGATCTATATGATATAAGCAGAAATATTTCCCTGCTTATGTAAACACCTCGGTGTACAAACTGTCAGTAAGACCCTGTTACTATTGTGGACGACTTTCTAGTAGCTACCGATGGACGAGAACTTTGCCTATTGGTCCGCCTCGTTCAACAAGCAGGAAAATGGTTCTCTTCGTCCCTCGCCCTTGGTACCAACGATTGTTGCCGACATAACTGGCAGGCTACCCTCTGACATGCCTTGCTATCATGACTGTTCAAAATGAATAGCACCTTTCCTTCCTTTAACCCTCATGGTGGGCCCAGAAACCACAGTTCCATAGGATCGAAACCTGACTCTCCTGTACAACCTTGATGCCGAAATATTCTTTACACTTGGCTTCATATAATGTCACGAGCCACCTTCCGAGATATGATCTATTCACGATGCTCTAAGCCCTTTCGCACTCTGTTTCAGACATCGAACGGTTGTCTACCCGGGTGAAGCTTCTTATTGCACCTCCTTACCTTGCTCTCGATGACTTTCTTGAATTACAACTCAAGAGATGCCTCTATGCCATGTCGCGAGATAGCCCCTAGGTACCTATCTTGTGTTGAGCCCCGTCCTTTTGGAGTCTTTCCCCCTACTACACCCCTTAAATCTCGGGACGAGATTTATTGTAGTGGAGGAGAGTTGTGACGCCTGGATAATTAAGCTACAGTAATCTCATGCTAATGATGCCAGGTCATCACTCTTACTGTTACTAATCCTCATATGATCCGAGGCATAACACAAATTCAAATTCAAATTTAAGCCCAATTTCAAATTTGTCAAACATGCAAATAAAAATGTTCAAGGAGTGGCAAATAATCCCTGGATATTTGTCATGTTGGAGCCAACCTCTTCTGAATTCCCAAAAAGCCCCTGTAATTGATTTTTGGTTAGCAATAATTAAATCGACCGTTTGGATTTAAATAAATATATAACCTTTTCAAAATAAAATAAAACTTCGTGTGCTGCCTTATAATACTGTCTAGTATTTATTTGATAAGTGGCACATTTAACAAAGTTCATTTGTTAGCCATAATAAATAATTAATAGTAAAAAAACTGAAAAGAATAAAAGAAATTGCAAAAGCAAAAGAAGAGGGGCCACAACCCCTCCCCCTTTGCCCACCTGGGCCTCAGCCTACCGGCCCACCCAGCTGGTCGGCCCACCAGGCCCACCTCTCCCTCTCCCTTATCCTCCCACGCCCTAAAATATCTGGGCAACTCCCTCCCCACTCCCCTTGATCCCCCACTCCCCACCCCTCCTCTGTTCCTCCCGATCGGGATCGAGGAGATCGCCCGATCCCGTGACCCCGCCGCTGCCCTTCCTGGTGCCACCACGCGGGAGCTACCTCGCCGATGCCGCCTGGCGCTGCCCCGTCATTGTCGTCCTTCTCGCGGCCCCATCCTCCTCCCCATTCCTGGATCCGGAAGGGCCTCCCCGCCCCGACCTCGTCGTCGGACGCCACTTACCGGATCCGCTCCGGGTCGCCTCGCCTCCCCGTCTCTCCATTGCCGGCCACCCCGAACTTCCCCGAGCCCACGGCCCTGTGCCCTACGTTCCCCTCGTGAGCGCCCCCCTTTTCCCCGTCGCCCAACAAGCCCGCGCCGGTCCACACCTGTCCGCCGCCACGCTCGCACCCTGGCCGCGCCGTTCGTGCCCTGCCGGGGCCCTGCTCGCGCACACACACGTCCGCGGCCACCCCGCCGTGCTTGTCGCCCTGCCTTCGCTATGCCCGTCGCTGTGCGCGCCCACGC
>NC_041390.1:170909620-170968343 GCF_002162155.2 Triticum dicoccoides | reverse complement strand
ACTGCTCCACCCGCGACGCCCAGGCCACGCCTGTTCGCCCCCTTCCCGCCGCGCTTACCTGGCCATGGCCGCGCCCGGGCCCCTTCCCTATGGACGGCCCAGCCCCACCGCTCGCCGGTGCTGCCCCCCCCGACCTCACTGGCTGCCGGTGCCCCGTCGCGCCCTGGTGGCCATCGTCGGCCACGGCCTTGCCCGTGTGTTCGGGCGGGCGCCCACACCCACGCCCGCAAGCCGCGCCCGATTGGCCCCTAGGCCATATGACATGTGGGACCCAGCCCCTGGAACATTTTTTTAAAGTAAAATTTAAAAATAAATAAATAATATTTAAAATAATTAATTAATTAACTAATGAATTAACTAATGAATTAATTAAGTTAATTAATCCTATTTAATTAATCTAATTAACCTGTTAGTTTATTTAAATAGTAATTAATTAACCTAACCCTAATTAACCTAAACAGAGAATGACAGGTGGGTCCCACGGGGCCCACACGTCAGGTTGACCAGGTCAACGGTCAACGTTGACTGTTGGCGTCATGCTGATGTCATGCTGATGTCAGCATGCACTGTTCTGGATAATGTTGATTTTAAATAATTAAATAAATTCTAAAAATGATTTAAATATTTTAAAATTAATATAAAATAAACGATAGCTCGGATGGAAAAACTTTGTACATGAAAGTTGCTTAGAACGACGAGGCGAATCCGAATACGCCCTCCGTTCGTTTATCACATGTCCCTAGCATAACGAACGTTGAACTTTTCCCCTCCGGTTCATCTGTCTCACAGACGTCCGGAACCGGTAAAACTTTCCCGGATGTTTCCCCCTTCGTCAGTATCGCCTAGTGCCACGTTAGAACACCTGTAGCACCGCTTATTGTCTTGTTATGCATATGTTTGCGTGTATTTACTGTTTCTTCCCCTTTTCTCTCCGGTAGACCCCGAGACCGCTGCTGATGCCCCTGTGATCGGCTACGTCGACGACGACCCCTCCTTGCCAAAGCAACCAGGCAAGCCCCCCCTTTGATCATCCCGATATCGCCCATTCCATTCTCTCATGCTTGCATTAGATTTTGCTACTGTTATTGTTTGCTCCTATTCTGCTGCATAGGCTGTTTATTGTAACCTGCTATTGTTACCTACCTGCTTATCCTAAACTGCTTAGTATAGGTTGGTTAGAGACCCATCAGTGACCCCCCACTTGACCCGACTACCCCGCTCGATTATTAGAAGACCCGATCAACCGGATCGAAGACCAGGCCTCGACACCTCACGTCACATCACGCCCCTTTGTTGCTCGACTCTGCAGAGTTACCATCGAGTGCCGAGGGTGGAACCTCATACATCACTCCTAATGAGATCTCTGTAGAGTAGTTATTCGGTCGTGCTCATCGAGGCTGATTCCGCCTTAACCACTTTCGATACGACTCTGTCGTGCAACCCCTCAAGTGTGAACCTCGGGGGTGATTCCTCTTACATTCACCTTGATGATTACATCGAGTGGAATTCGCCGAGGGTGATTCCTTCGATTTTCCCCTTGATGTTTGGACACACGGATACTTGGACTTTACCACTGTTACTAAAGACGGGTCGACCCTGAGGGGTACCCGTGCGAGCATAATTGTGAGTGATGTGGAGTCGGGTTGACCTGGAAGGTGCCCGCGAGATACTTACGAGGCGTGGCCGGGCATTCCTAGCCCTTGCTGCAAGTACTCGAGACGGGGCGACGGGGTCACATCGATCGCGAGTGTCTGCTCGTTACCGCGCGTTCCTAATCCACTACAATTTGGATATTTGATCCGAGGGGCCTCTGGCCTGATAGCACTAACCATCATGTGGGCATAGTATGGGCGTTCTGCGTCGTATACATCAGCCGAAGCTTAATAGACGTCAGCGACTGAGCGGGGCATGCCGGATTGGAACGTAAGCCTGCTCTTGTATTAAGGGGGCTAGTTCTGCTTCCGGCCGCCCTCGCAACGTGTAGGAGTTCCCGGGGAGATGGCCCATGACCCCTGGGGGCATAGGTTTAGTCCGGCGTGCTGGCCTCTCTATTAAGCCTAGGTCGGGTTGTGGCGTATTGTTTGGCCGAGGCCGGGCATGACCCAGGAAAGTGTGTCCGGCCAGAGTTAATCGAGCATGGTGGGTAAGTTGGTGCACCCCTGCAGGGAAGAAAACATCTATCGATAACCAGTCCTACGGTAACGGACACTTGGAGTTGTATCCCGATCGATACAACTAGAAATGGATGGTGATGAGAATTGGATTGTGATGACACTTGGATAGTATGGCTCTGGGATTGCTTTCTCGCAGGGAGTCGAGAAAGGATCTCTGGCCGAGGTTGATAACACTACTACTACTTTACTTTATGCTACTCTACTCCCTCCTATTGCTGCAAGATGGTGGTTTCCTGAAGATGCTAGTCTTCGATAGGACTAGGCCTTCTCTCTATTCTGGCATTTCTGCAGCCCAGTCCACACATAGAACCCATTCCTTTGATACAGTTGCATACTTAGTTTAGATCTGATGTAAGTCTTGCGAGTACTTTGGATGAGTACTCATGGTTGCTTTGCTACTTCTTTTCCCCCATACCCGATTGTTGCGACCAGATGATGGATCCCAGGAGCCAGACGACGCCACTGATGACTACTGGTACCCCGAGGGTGCCTACTACTATGTGACGACCGCTGACGACTTGGAGTATTTAGGAGGCTCCCAGGCAGGAGGCCTTGCCTTTTCGATCGATGTTGCTTTTCTGCTAGCCTTCTTAAGGCAAACTTGTTTAACTCATGTCTGTACTCAGATATTGTTGCTTCCACTGACTCTTGTGTATTCGAGCTTATGTATTCTATCCCTCGAGGCCCCTGGCTTGTAATATAAAGCTTGTATTATTTTAATTTGTGTCTAGAGTTGTGTTGTGATATCTTCCCGTGAGTCCTTGACCTTGATCGTACACATTTGCGTGTATGATTAGTGTACGGTCAAATCGAGGGCGTCACAGTTACACCGCTGCATAGAGGGGGGAAGAGTTGGTGATGATGGTGGTGAAGATTGCGGTGATGATGATGGCCCCCGGTGGCACTCCAGTGCCACCGGAAGCGAGGGGGAAAGAGCCCCCCTCCTTCTTCTTCTTCCTTGACCTCCTCCCTTGATGGGAGAAGGGTTTCCCCTCTGGTCCTTGGTCTCCGTGGCATGGGAGGGGCGAGAGCCCATCCGAGATTGGATCTGTCTCTCTGTCTCCCTCTGTTTCTGCGTTCCCAGATTCTACCCTTTCACCGTTTCTTATATTCCTGGAGATCCGTAACTCCGATTGGGCTGAAATTTTAACACGATCTCTATCCGGACATTAGCTTTCTTGCGGCGAAAGAAGGGCATCAACCACCTTACGGGGTGGCCACGAGGGTCAGGGGGCGCCCCCCTGCCTCGTGCCTCCCTCGGGCACCATCTCGCGTGGATTTTTATTCCCAAAAATCATATATATTCATAAAAAATCTCCATCAGTTTTTATCCCGTTTGGATTCCGTTTGATATGGATATTTTGTGAAACAAAAAACATGCAATAAACATGAACTGGCACTGGGCACTGGATCAATATGTTAGTCCCAAAAACAGTATAAGAAGTTGCCAAAAGTATATGAAAGTTGTAGAATATTGGCATGGAACAATAAAAAATTATAGATACGACGGAGACGTATCACTGAAGTTTGTGGATTATTTAAGCTTGCAGGTATGCCCGAGGATGTTATCATGAAGAAGGTCTTCCCTTTATCTTTGAAGGGAAAGTCATTGACATGGTTTAGGCTATGTGATGATATTGGATCATGGAACTGCAACCGATTGAAATTGGAATTTCATCAGAAGTTTTATCCCATGTATGTGGTTCATCGTGATCATAATTATATATATAATTATTGGCCTCGTGAAGGAGCAATCATCGCTCAAGCTTGGGGGAGGCTTAAGTCAATGTTATATTCATGCCCCAATCATGTGCTCTCAAGAGAAGTTATTATTCAAAAAAATTATGCTCAGCTTTCTCTCAATAATCGTTGTATGCTCAATACTTCTTGTACTGGATCTTTTATGATGAAGACTATTGGATTCAAATGGGATTTATTGGAAAGAACTAAATGCAACTTTGAAGATTGGGAACTCGAAGAAGGTAAGGAGCCAGGTATAACACCTAAGTTTGATTGTGTTAAATCTTTTATGGATACCGATGCTTTTCGTGAATTTAGCACTAAATATGGACTTGACTCTGAGATAGTAGCTTCTTTCTGTGAATCATTTGCTACTCATGTTGATCTCCCTAAGGAGAAGTGACTTAAATATCATCCTGCCATTGAAGTAAAAGTAGTTTAACCTACTAAAGTTGAAGAAAAGACTATCACTTCTAATGTTGATCCTATTGTTCCTACCGCTTATATTGGGAAATCACCTTTCCCTGTTAGAATAAAGGATCATGCTAAAGTTTCAATTGTGGTTCGTAAGAGTAATACTATAACACCTACACCCCCTGAGCAAATTAAAGTTGGACCTAGTATTGCTATGGTTACAGATCTCTTGTCCGATAATATTGATGGGCATGTTATTTACTTTTGTGATGAAGCTGCTAGAATTGCTAGACCCGGTATAAACATAGACCTGTTGTAGGCATGCATGTTATTTCTGTTAAAATAGGAGATCATTGCTATCATGGCTTATGTGATATGGGTGCTAGTGCGAGTGCAATACCTCATTCTTTATATGAATAAATTATGCATGATATTCCACCTACTGAGTTAGAAGATATTGATGTTAAAATTAAGCTTGTCAATAGAGATACTATTTCACTGGTTGGGATTGTTAGAGATGATGAAGTCTTGTGTGGGAAAGTTAAATATCCTGCTGATTTTCTTGTTCTTGGTTCCCCACAAGATGACTTTTGTCCCATTATATTTGGTAGACCCTTCTTGAATACTGTTAATGCTAAGATAGACTGAAAAAAGGATATTATTTCTGTTGGTTTAGGGGATATGTCTCACAATTTTAATTTTGCTAAATTTCGTAGACAACCCCATGATAAAGAATTTCCTATTAAAGATGAAATTATTGGTCTTGCTTCTATTGCCATGCCTCCTAATGATCCTTTAGAACAATATTTTCTAGACCATGAAAATGATCTGTTTATGAATGAAAGAAGGGAAATAGATGAAGTATTCTTTAAACAGGGACCTAATTTGAAACACAACTTGCCTGTTGAAATTCTAGGGGATCCTCCTCCACCCAAGGGTGATCTCGTGTTTGAGCTTAAACCATTGCTTGATACTCTTAAATATGCTTATCTCGATGAAAAGAAGATATATCCTGTTATTACTAGTGCTAACCGTTCAGAGCAGGAAGAAGAGAAATTATTTAAAACTCTAAAGAAGCACAGTGCTGCTATTGGATATACTCTTGATGATCTTAAGAGCATTAGTCCCACTCTATGCCAGCAAAAAATAAAATTAGAGAAAGATGCTAAACCGGTTGTTGGTCACCAACGACGGTTAAATCCTAAGATGAAAGAAGTGGTAAGAAAAGAAATACTAAAGCTTGTGGAGGCAGGTATAATTTATCCCGTTGCTGATAGTCAGTGGGTAAGTCCTGTCTATTGTGTCCCAAAGAAGGGAGGCATTACTGTTGTTCCTAATGATAAAGATGAATTGATCCCACAAAGAATTGTTACTGGTTATAGAATGGTAATTGATTTCCGCAAACTAAATAAAGCTACTAAAAAGGATCGTTACCCTTTACCTTTTATTGATCAAATGCTAGAAAGATTATCCAAACATACACATTTTTGCTTTCTAGATGGTTATTCTGGTTTCTCTCAAATACCTGTGTCGAAAGAGGATCAGGAAAATACCACTTTTGCTTGGCCTTTCGGTACCTTTGCTTATAGACGTATGACTTTTGGTTTATGTAATGCACCTGCTACCTTTCAAAGATGTATGACTGCTATATTCTATGACTTTTGTGAAAAGATTGTTGAGGTATTCATGGATAATTTTTCTGTATATGAAACTTCTTTTGATGATTGCTTAAGCAACCTTGATCGAGTTTTGCAGATATGTGAAAAAACTAATCTTGTCTTGAATTGGGAGAAGTTCCACTTCATGGTTAATGAAGGCATTGTCTTGGGGCATAAAATTTCTGAAAGAGGTATTGAAGTTGATAAAGCTAAAGTTGATGCTATTGAAAAGATGTCGTGTCCTAAGGACATTAAAGGTATAAGAAGTTCCATTGGTCATGCCGATTTTATAGGAGCTTCATTGAAGACTGCTCAAAAATTTCCAGGCCTTTGACTAATCTCTTACAAAAAGATGTTCCTTTTGTCTTTCATGATGATTGTGTAGAAGCATTTGAAATACTTAAGAAAGCTTTGATTTCCGCACCCATTGTTCAGCCACCTGATTGGAATTTACCCCTTGAAATTATGTGTGACGCTAGTGATTATGCTGTAGGTGCTGTTTTAGGACAAAGAGTTGATAAGAAATTAAATGTTATCCAATATGCTAGTAAAACTCTAGACAATGCCCAGAGAAATTATGCTACTACTGAAAAAGAATTTATAGCAGTTGTATTTGCTTGTGATAAGTTCAGACCTTATATTGTTGATTCTAAAGCTACCTTTCACATTGATCATGCTGCGATTAAATACCTTATGGAAAATAAAGATGCTAAACCTAGACTTATCAGATGGGTTCTCCTACTACAAGAATTTGATTTGCATATTATTGATAGAAAAGGAGCTGAGAACCCCGTTGTAGACAACTTGTCTAGGTTAGAGAATGTTCTTGATGACCCACTACCTATAGATGATAGCTTTCCTGATGAACAATTAGCGGTCATAAATGCTTCCCATACTGCTCCATGGTATGCTGATTATGCCAATTACATTGTTGCTAAATTTATACCAACTAGTTTCACATACCAGCAAAAGAAAAGGTTTTCCTATGATTTAAGACATTACTTGTAGGATGACCCACACCTTTATAAAGAAGGAGTAGATGGTATTATTAGACGTTGTGTGCCTGAGCATGAACAGGAATAGATCTTACGCAAGTGTCACTCCGAGGCTTACGGAGGACACCATGCGGGAGATAGAACTGCACATAAGGTATTGCAAACCGGGTTTTATTGGGCTACTCTCTTCAAGGATGCCCGTAAGTTTGTCTTGTCTTGTGATGAATGTCAAAGAATTGATAACATTAGTAGACGTCAAGAAATGCATATGAATTATTCACTTGTTATTGAACCATTTGATGTTTGGGGCTTTGATTATATGGGACCGTTTCCTTCCTCTAATGGGTATACACATAATTTAGTTGCTATTGATTACGTTACTAAGTGGGTAGAAGCTATTCCAACTAGTAGTGCTGATCATAACACCTCTATTAAGATGCTTAAAGAATTTATTTTTCTGAGGTTTAGAGTCCCTAGATACTTAATGACTGATGGTGGTTCACATTTTATTCATGGTGCATTTCGTAAGATGCTTTCTAAGTATGATGTTATTCACATAATTGCATCTCCATATCATCCACAGTCTAGTGGTCACGTAGAACTAAGTAATAGAGAGCTTAAATTAATTTTGCAACAAACTGTTAATAGATCTAGAAAGAATTGGTCCAAGAAACTTGATGATGCATTATGGGCCTATAGAACTGCATATAAAAATTCTATGGGTATGTCTTCATATAAAATGGTTTATGGAAAAGCATGTCATTTACCTCTTGAACTAGAACATAAGGCATATTGGGCCATTAAAGACCTCAACTATGACTTCAAACTTGCTGGTGAGAGGAGACTATTTGACATTAGCTCACTTGATGAGTGGAGAACCCAGGCCTATGAAAATGCCAAACTGTTTAAAGAAAAATTTAAAACATGGCATGACAAAAGGATACAAAAATGGGAGTTTAATGTAGGTGATTATGTATTGTTATACAACTCTCGTTTAAGATTTTTTGCAGGAAAACTCCTCTCTAAATGGGAAGGTCCTAATGTTATCGAGGAGGTCTATCGTTCTGGTGCCATAAAAATCAACAACTTCGAAGGCACAAATCCGAGGGTGGTGAATGGTCAAAGAATCAAACATTATATCTTAGGTAATCCTATAAATCTTGAAACTAACGTTATTGAAACTGTAAACCCGGAGGAGTATATAAGGGACACCTTCCAGAACATTTCAGCCTCCGAAAAGGAAGAGGTATGTGGTATGGTAAGTAAACCGACTCCAAAACAGTTCTAATAGCAATTTTTCTCCATTTTGGAATGTTTAAGAAAATAGGAAAATAAGAAGCAATCCGGAAAGGACAAGAGGCGTCCACGAGGGTGGAGGGCGCGCCCTACCCCCTGGGCACGCCCCCTGCCTCGTCGGCACGTCATGTATCCTCCGGACTCCGTTTTCGTGCATGATACTTCTTTTAGTTGGTAAAAATTAATTATATAATCTTCCAAAGGTTTGGACCACCGTACCACGCAAATATCTCCTGTTTTGTTTCGAGTTGTTTTGCTGACAGATCTAGATCACCATGACGTCTTCAAGCGCCCCTAAGGACCAGTTGAGAGGGTCATCAACCCCTACCTCGCGGAGGTGCTGCAACACCCTCAAACCATTGAGTTGCGTAAGGGGGTGCTGCACATCCGCGATGTTGAGGGACCAAGGAGGACCGGAAGCATGGATACAAGACTCGAACCAATGGAGCAACAAGTTTTCAAGTGCCAGGGGATGGAGGAAGGCGGACCCGACGCCAACCACATGATGATCGCGGAGTTCACCAACAACCACAAGCTAGACGCCAGGAACATTGGGGAGACCATCCTCAAGCTTCACGAGAAAATCGAGCACCTCCAAGCCCAGATCTATGGCCTGCAAAACCAAAATTGTGAGTATGAATATAGATTCAAGAGGATGAGTTTTGCTGCAGATTTGAGGATCCCGGAGACACGATCATCCTTCTATGATGGTGAGCCTATGCCTTGGAATATGGAGGGCAAGCCTACATCATCAACAACTCCATCATCACTACCACCAAAGGAGAATTGAGTATCGGGTATGGGCACTCCCCTTGGCAACTTCCAAGCTTGGGGGAGTTCCCCGGTATCGTATCAGCATCACACTTTTATCTTTACCGTTTTCTTAGTCCGATCCTTTTGGTAATATCTTGATGTAGTATAATAAAGTTTTAGTATGATCTAGTTTGGAGTTTTGCTTTATGATCCTTCTATGTAATCGAGTCTATGAGCTATATAATAAAGATTAGTTTTGAGTCGAGGGCTTTGCTATCTTGCTATGATCTTGAGATAATAAAAGTAGGAATAAGAAGAAATAAAGAGATCATATTGATCTTATGGAGAGTAATGACTTTACATATAAAGAGTATGATGAATAAAAGTTGTTGAGAGTTGTCAAACATAGTTTTGGTCATTGTTGCAATTAATAGGAAGTAATAAATAAAGAGAGGTTTTCACATATAAATATACTATCTTGGACATATTTTATGATTGTGAGCACTCATTAAAATATGACATGCTAAAAAGTTGATGTTGGACAAGGAAGACAACGTAATGGGTTATGTTTTCTTATATCTGAAATAAATTATATTGTCATGGATCATCCAACATGTTGAGCTTGCCTTTCCCCCATATGCTAGCCAAATTCTTTGCACCAAGTGGAGATACTACTTGTGCTTCCAAATATCCTTAAACCCAGTTTTGCCATGAGAGTACACAATATCTACCTATGGATTGAGTAAGATCCTTAAAGTAAGTTGTCATTGTTGCAAGCAATAAAAATTGCTCTCTAAATATGTATGATCTATTAGTGTGGAGAAAATAAGCTCTATACAATCTTGTGATGTGGAAGAAATAAAAGCGACAGACTGCATAATAAAGGTCCATATCACAAGTGGCAATATAAAATTATGTTCTTTTGCATTAAGATTTCGTGCATCCAACCATAAAACACATGACAACCTCTGCTTCCCTCTACGAAGGGCCTATCTTTTATTTTTGTCCTATACTTTATACAAGAGTCATGGTGATTTTCACCTTTCCTTTTTAAATTTTATCCTTTGGCAAGCACTGTGTGTTGGAAAGATCCTAATATATATAGCTAATTGGATGTGGGTTTCATAAACTATTATTGTTGACATTACCCTTGAGGTAAAAGGTTGGGAGGCAAAACTATAAGCCCCTATCTTTCTCTGTGTACAATTAAAGCTTCATACCCATAAGTATTGTGTGAGTGTTAGCAATTGTGAAAGACTAAACGATAGTTGAGTATGCGGACTTGCTCAAAAGCTCTTATATTGACTCTTTCCGATGTTATGATAAATTGCAATTACTTCTAAGACTGAGATTATAGTTTGTTAGTTTTAAATGAAGTTTTCGATTCATACTTGACATCGTGAATAAATTGTTACTTTAGCATAAGAAATCATATGACAATATATATGTTGTTGTTATAAGAATGATCATGATGCCCTCATGTCCGTATTTTATTTTATCGACACCTCTATCTCTAAACATGTGGACATATTTTTTGATATCGGCTTCCGCTTGAGGACAAGTGAGGTCTAAGCTTGGGGGAGTTGATACGTCCATTTTGCATCATGCTTTTATATCGATATTTATTGCATTATGGGCTGTTATTGCACATTATGTCACAATACTTATGACTTTTCTCTCTTATTTTATAAGGTCCGCACAAAGAGGGAGAATGCCGGTAGTTGGAATTCTGGGCTGGACAAGGAGCAAATATTAGAGACCTATTCTGCACAACTCCAAAAGTCCTGAAACTCCACAGAAGTCATTTTTGGAATATATATAAAATATTGGACAAAGAAAGCACCAGAGGGGGGCCACCGACCATCCACGAGGGTGGGGGGCGCGCCCTACCCCCCTGGGCACGCCCCTTGTCTCGTGGGCCCCCTGGCAGGCCTCCGGTGCCTATCTTTTGCTATATGAAGTCTTTCTCCCTGGAAAAAATCATAAGCAAGCTTTCGGGACGAAACGCCACCGCCACGAGGCGGAACCTTGGTGGAACCAATCCAGGGCTCCGGCGGAGCTGTTCTGCCGGGGAAGCATCCCTCTGGGAGGGGGAAATCATCACCATCGTCATCACCATCGATCCTCTCATCGTGAGGGGGTCAATCTCCATCAACATCTTCACCAGCACCATATCATCTCAAACCCTAGTTCATCTCTTGTATCCAATCTTTGTCTCAAAACCTCATATTAGTACCTGTGGGTTGCTAGTAGTGTTGATTACTCCTTGTAGTTGATGCTAGTTGGTTTATTTGGTGGAAGATCATATGTTTAGATCCTTTATGCATATTAATACCCCTCTGATTATGAACATGAATGTGATTTGTGAGTAGTTACATTTGTTCCCGAGGACATGGGAGAAGTCTTGCTATAAGTAGTAATGTGAATTTGGTATTCGTTCGATATTTTGATGATATGTATGTTGTCTCTCCTCTAGTGGTTTCATGTGAACATCGACTACATTACACTTAACCATTGTTTGGGCCTAGGGGAAGGCATTGGGAAGTAATAAGTAGATGATGGGTTGCTAGAGTGACAGAAGCTTAAACCCTAGTTTATGCGTTGCTTCGTGAGGGGCTGATTCGGATCCACATGTTTCATCCTATGTTAGGTTTACCTTAATACTTCTTTTGAAGTTGCGGATGCTTTCAAGAGGGGTTAATAATAAGTGGGATGCTTGTCCAAGTAAGGGCAGTACCCAAGTACCAGTCCACCCACATATCAAATTATCAAAGTAACTAACGTGAATCATATGAGCATGATGAAAACTAACTTGATGATAATTCCCATGTGTCCTCGGAAGCGTTTTCCTTTATATAAGAGTTTGTCCAGGCTTGTCCTTTGATACAAAAAGGATTGGGCCATCTTGCTGCACCTTACTTACTTTTATTACTTGTTGCCCGTTACAAATTACCTTATCACAAAACTATCTGTTACCGATAATTTCAGTGCTTGCAGAGAATACTTTACTGAAAACTACTTATCATTTTCTTATGTTCCTCGTTGGGTTCGACACTCTTACTTATCAAAAGGACTACAATAGATCCCCTATACTTGTGGGTCATCACTCCGCTGTAAGAATGGAGAAAATTGAAATCTAGTAGTACCTCCTTTCGCCGAAAGCGTGGGACATCCGGTAGTCCTACCACCTCAGTAATAATGACCAATGAGCCGTCAAATCACATAGACCTTGCAGTAAGTTGGACGGACGAAGCAACCATCACTCTTGAATCCACTTCTCTCTTCAACACAGGCGCCAATGAGAGGTCGCATCTGCTCTGCCCGGGCATGAATGCGACACCTATTCTTTGGAGCGGCATTGACCGTTTCGGGAGGGAAGCGCGTGCGGGCGATGGAGGGGCTTTGGGTGGGCCAGGCTGGTCAGGAGCGGGCATGGCAGTTGTCCGCTTGTCCCAACCGGGCGCCCGGAAACGAGAGGGTGCACCGACTCTCACGGCTAAATTGTACACTACACACCATCTCTCTTTAGGGGTAGGTCAATGTGTCGCTCTCTCTAACACACACATGATGTTAAACACACACGCACACGCCCACACAGGTTCATAGAATAGGAATATCGTGCGAGTTACTTAGGGAGCGTTTGGATCCTTAGCAAGAACAGTTTATAGCCTAGACGGGCAAGGTTAGGCGTTTGGAACTGTTAAAATATGTTAGCTTTTGTGGGCCAGCTAGCTTGGGTGGGCTAGAAAAACTTTGCTAGCTCAGGAGAGCCAGATCGGCTCGCTTCCGATGGCAAACTTCGCGTACTATGGGGCTGTTTGGTTCCTAGCCACACCTTGCCACATTTTGCCACACCTCACCTTAGGCAAATTTGACCAAGTTAGGTAGGTGTTTGGTTCTGGCCACACCTAAGAAAAGAATATTTTTTATGAGCAGTGAACCCCACATGTCATAAACACAAAAAGTGTGGCAAGATTCCCTTAGGCAAGCCAAAGTGTGGCTAACAATTTGAG
Source organism: Triticum dicoccoides (assembly GCF_002162155.2). Classification (NCBI taxonomy): domain Eukaryota; kingdom Viridiplantae; phylum Streptophyta; class Magnoliopsida; order Poales; family Poaceae; genus Triticum; species Triticum dicoccoides. The sequence continues at coordinate 170,955,300 of NC_041390.1, read as the reverse complement.
CAACTCAACTAAGGCAAGTGTGGCAAAAATCATATGGCAATGTATGGCAAATATTTTCACAATCCAAACAACCCCTACCTCCGTCCTGGTTTATTGGTCCCCATTGTATTTCGTGTCAAATTTTGACCATAGAATGAACTAACAAAATGTTCATGCATGTAAAAAATTATATTAATTTGTATTTTGCGTACTAATATTTTTCTTCTTAATTTGTTTGTTTCACCCTATGACTTGTGGGACCCAACGTACTACGTGGAGAGAGGTAAGGTGACTAAGGCTGCATTATTTCTGTACGACCAACACTTCTTTAAATCCCAAAAGACCTTACCACCAAAGCCACATGACATGATTATGATTTAAATCCTGATGACTCCCACGCAAAAAAAACACGACATGCTTGTCACACGAATGCAGGAATATATAAAAGGTTACTTTCCTCTCGTTAAACATAACGTGAGGGTGGTGTAGCTGGTTAGCCTGTTCGCTCATCAAACTAGAGGTCTCGGGTTCAATAACCACACTTGAGCATAATTTTGTTTTTGTTCGATTTCTTTCTTGTTTTCTAGGGTTTGCACTCTTCACACTCTCTCTCCACTATATATATACACGCTGGAGCCTTAACGCTTGTAGTTGCTCTCTTCACACTCTCTCACCCTCTCCAGATCTAAACAAGACTTCATTGGCCTCTCTCTCTCCCCCTCACTGCTGGTCAAAGAGCCGACAGGATCCGTCTGTCGGGAAGGGAAGGAGGCTTAACACTATCGCTGTCGACAAGGGAGGGAATCCACTACCGGCGCAGCTGTTCTCTTTCACCCAGTGGCGGCGCGGGAGGGCCTCCGACCCCTTCTTCCTCACTGCCATACATAGTGTGGATAGAATGGCCTCTGGTCGCCCACCGAACCACACCCCAAGAACCTTAAGGTATAATTTACTTAATTCCACATGCACTGCTCTAGCTGCATGTGGGCTTTTTCCGCTTCTGCACTCGAACCTTGGTGTTGGATCAAACAGGAAAGTAGTGGGGAAAGTTGTATAGCATGAATCTAGGATGTGGTTCAAAGAGGAAAGGAATGGGGGGAATTAGTGGGGAAAGTTGTATCACATGAATCCAGGATGTGGTTCAAAAAGGAAAGGAAGGGTGGAAAGTAGTGGGGAAAGTTGTATAGCATGAATCTAGGACGTGGTTCAAAGAGGAAAGGAAGGGGGAAAGTTGTGGGGAAAGTTGTATAGCATGAATCTAGGACGTGGTTCAAAGAGGAAAGGAAGGGGGAAAAGTACTAGTACAGACTGGCTATCCAGCACCTATGTTGGTCGAAAAGGCAAAACAATGACAAACGTAGTACGCACATCTGTAAAGAACTGATCTTTTTGTTTTGGGGGAAAAGGCTGTAGAGTTTCAGTAGGACTAGATTTGCTGCACTCACATAGGGAAAGGTGTCTAAAGATAACAAAACTGGGACCAACACAAATAAGCTCCTTGGTTGTTTGTTCTTTGTTGCAACATATTGTGCATCACCCCTTCATACATCGGTAGATGCACATGGTGATGGTGAGTCCATTGTCACATGCAACTCTTTAGCTGTTGTTAATCTAAGGCCCTGTTTGGTTAAAAAGTCCTAGTACTTTTTTTAGTTCCGACTAAAAAGTCCCTAGTCTCTACCTGCTTGGTTCCAAGGACTATACATGGACTAGAGATCATTAAATGACATTCTAAAAGACCATGTTACCCCTAGTAATGAACTAATAGAGATAAGGTGCGATGCGGGGCAGGGGCAACTGTTGGAAAAAGTCCCAAAAAGACTCTCCCTCGGGGTCTTCTTTCTTTAGTCCCAAATGCCCACTTTTAGTCCTTAAAAGTTCCTCATGTTTGGTTTAGATGGGACTGAAATTGACTTTTTTAGTCCCTACACCAAAAAGTCCCTGTAAACAAACACCCTCTAATAATGCCGCTGGAAAATTGATGCAATGCCATAGTTAAAAGCAAATTACATGTTTAACAAATTTTATTGTTAATATAATCTCTCTGTTAATATGAATCGATGCCACCGTTTGAGAGATGCTATTGTCTTGCTTTCTTTCCCAATTAGATAAGTTAGATGCTTCTTTTTGTTGGCTTCTGTATCATCCACCATTATTGACCACTTGTTGTTTCCTTTGTAACTCTGTGTAAACAGGGTTATCTACTTCACCTTGTTGTTATTGTGATCTTTTGTTGCACTACACAAAACACTTTTGTTTTAAGAGTGTTTTGTGCAGTTTAACCAAAATGTCACACCGACATCATTGCCTGATTGCTTGATCTTAGTGGAACTGCACAAGAGGAGATCTTACTTCCTATCTCTGTTGGCAAATATGGTTCAAATCTTCTTCTTCTGAGTTATTTGAATTCCGCGTCATGAGAGGTCAGTACTAGCCTTCTTTCACATGATTGTGCAGTGTGCTTTCATATATTGTGCTACTTGTACAGTAACATTGCTTGATTTTAGTGAACTTCACAAATGGAGACACGACTTCCAATCTATATGTGCATCGTAATATCCCATTGAGGTAAGATAAGGATATTGCACAACTTTTGACCTGTATTTTGTCACTTTCATCAAAAAATTAATGTCGTTATTTAGTCCAATAATTGTGCTCCCTAATTGACATGCCAAATCTTACATTGAAGGCGGAGCTTGTCTGTTATTGAACTAAGTGATGAAGGGGAAGAACTAGCAGAAGAAAAACAAAAATCAACTCCCGGTGCTGTAATGAAGCACTGAAACTATGATGACACAAGTAATGATATAGTTTTGCATCTTAATTTATTGCTATGGCTAGAACGAGCAATTGTTTTTCCACTGATTTGATGCCACTCTTAATGTAAAATGTAATTATCTCTAGTTGTGCAAATAAGGATCTTCTTTGAAGGTACCATATATTTTAGTGGAACTGCACAAGAAGATGTTGGAAACATCAAACTAATTGAGGAGTATATAGTAAGCATGGCAACCACAGTAGATAACAACAGATGGTTCCGGAGAAGTGCTTGATCTATATGCTCTACACAATAAGCCTCCTAAGAAAGGTTGTTACTCCCCACGGATTTCATCCATATGATTGAGCTTTGTCATCTCTATTGGTGTTGTGCTACTGTTTAGATACTGTCATGAGAAAGTGGTATTGTCCTTGAGAAGTGCTTCATCTGTGCTGTTTTAAATAGTTCCTTTCCTTTTTTTCGAGCAAACACGGATACTGGCATTTAGTTGTCCTCTTGTCTTTGCACAACAGGATCATGCTCCTCGGAAGAAGAATATGGAGTACGTGAAGTGACTAGTTCCGATTATGCCAGGATGAAGAAGCCCTGTCTATATTTTCATCAGAAGGAGCAGTTGAAGGATGGTTACGTTACTCCCCACAAGACCAAACTAACTTCAACTCGGAAGGACTGACAGATCTCCATCTTTTTTGCTGTGATGTGCAAGTACAATCTTGTTCTAGGATTCTTTCTGATGAGTTCCATTTTTTTAACGTGTGCTCTACATGGACCATGTTGGTGCCTGTTTAAACTGTCAATTCATAGTACAGTTTGCTTTATACTAATCACTTATTTTGTATTTGTGCAAACAGGGGTGCTCAGCTTGATTTAAATAGGAACTGCACAAAATGTTCATGAATACATTGAATCATTCATTTCCACCACAAGAAAGGAGGTGCCGATATGTTCAAGGCGTTGCAACATATAAAGGCGAAATCATACAAGATACACGCGAATTTGGTTGATTTTGGTGGAACTACACAAAAAGAATAGCTAGTTTATTTAGTATGAGGTGCCATGTCAATGTCCGAACTGATGGAAAACCCTACCCATTCCACAATCGTAGGCATTTGATATTTTGGAATGGGAAAACCTTGTCAAAGTTTGCTCAGTGATGTACGCAAAACAACACGCATTTGGCATTCTGGAATGGGACAACCTTGACCAATTTTGCTCATTGATGTTAGCAAGAAGAGATGTGTTTGATATTTTCGAATGGGACGCCCTTTGCTATCAGCAGCATAGATCAATTTTTCTTTATTGTTTAGTTGTGAAGTAAATATTGGCTCAGAACTGTGAATCGCTGATATGCATAATCATCGATTGTTTTGAATGTCCTCTATGAACTGCCAGGCCTATGTGTTTGATTGCAATGTACAGGAATGCTAAAAAGCAGCTCAAACTCTTTGTACTCCCTTTGTTCCTTTTTACTTCCCATATTAGATTTATTTCAAGTCAGTTGATTGACATTGTGAATGTTCATACTTCTTGCTAAAAGAGTGGTCAAAGTAGAGATACTTTGACTGCAGACAAAACTTGTATACAGACTAAAAAGGACCGGACAGAGTACATGTGAAACTGTTGCAAATGAGGTGATCACCCTGGGAATAATCCTAGTACGTATTGTTTTGCATGTTCATCCAATACCAGTGATACAAGAATTCAAACTAATCGAACTAAATTCATTCATACATGGTTGGATTTCATATAAACATGCCGGATTTCATTACATTTCATACATTCTTCAACTAAAAAGGGGTGCACTGGAGGTATAATTAATTAACCAAATCTACCAACCTGTGTCCGGCTGAGCCGAATAGAAGCTTATTCTCCAGTGGACTGAGCTTTAGTGACTTAACTGCAGGTGTAGTTGTGTAACTGACATGTGGCCCAGATGCCTGTTGGGTCCACGTGTCAGTGACCCAACTGCACCAGCAGTTAAGTAACTGAAGTAGTGTCCTTCTGCAACATAGCTCTCCGACTCCACATCACCGCCAAGAAGCTAATCGGCCATCAATGGTCAACCCGCCTAGCTTGGTGATACGTCTCCAACGTATCTATAATTTTTGATTGTTCCATGCTATTATATTATCTATTTTGGATGTTTAATGGGCTTTAATATGCTCTTTTATATTATTTTTGGAACTAACCTATTAACCGGAGGCCCAGTGCCAATTTCTATTCTTTTGCCTATTTTAGTGTTTCACAGAAAAGGAATACAAATGGAACCCAAACTGAATGAAACCTTTGCGATGATCTTTCTTGGACCGAAAGAAAACCAGGAGACTTGGAGTGGAAGTCTAGAACTCCGTGAGGTGGCCACGAGATAGGAGGGCGCGCCCCCCACCCTCGTGGGCCCCACGGAGCTCCACCGACGTACTTCTTTCGCCTATATATACCCTTATACCCAAGAAACATCAGGGGAGCCACGAAACCACTTTTCCACTGCCGCAATCTTCTGTACCCATGAGATCCCATCTTGGGGCCTTTTCCGGTGATCTGCCAGAGGGGGAATCGATCATGGAGGGATTCTACATCAACACCATAGCCTCTCCGATGAAGCATGAGTAGTTTACCACAGACCTTCGGGTCCATAGTTATTAGCTAGATGGCTTCTTCTCTCTCTTTGATCTTCAATATGAAGTTCTCCTCGATGTTCTTGGAGATCTATTTGATGTAATACTCTTTTGCGGTGTGTTTGCCGAGATCCGATGAATTGTGGGTTTATGAACTTGATTATCTATGTATATTATTTGGTTCTTCTCTTAATTCTTATATGCATGATTTGATATCTTTTCAAGTCTCTTCGAATTATCGGTTTAGTTTGGCCTACTAGATTGATCTTTCGTGCAATGGGAGAAGTGCTTAGCTTTGGGTTCAATCTTGTGGTGTCCTTTCCCAGTGACAGTAGGTGCAGCAAGGCACGTATTGTATTGTTGCCATCAAGGATAAAAATAAGGAGTTTATATCATATTTCTTGAGTTTATCCCTCTACATCATGTCATCTTCCTTAATGCGTTACTCTGTTCTTATGAACTTAATACTCTAGATGCATGCTGGATAGCGGTGGATGTGTGGAGTAATATTTGTAGATACAGAATCGTTTCGATCTACTTGACACAGACGTGATGCCTATGTTCATGATCATTGCCTTAGATATCTTCATAACTATGCACTTTTCTATCAATTGCTCGCCAGTAATTTATTCACCCACCGTAATACATGCTATCATGAGAGAAGCCACTAGTGAAACCTATGGCCCCCGCTTATTATATTGCATCTCTTTTATTATCGCAGCTCATTTACTATTTTGCAATCTTTATTTACCAATCTATACAAAAAAATACCAAAAATATTTATCTTATTATCTCTATCAGATCTCACTTTCGCAAGTGACCGTGAAGGGATTGACAACCCCTTTATCGTGTTGGTTGCAAGGTTCTTGATTGTTTGTGCATGTACTAGGTGACTTGTGTGTTGTCTCCTACTGGATTGATACCTTGGTTCTCAAAAACTGAGGGAAATACTTACGCTACTTTGCTGCATCACCCTTTCCTCTTCAAGGGAAAACCAACACATGCTCAAGAGGTAGCAAGAAGGATTTCTAGCGCCGTTGTCGGGGAGATCTACGCCAAGTCAAGACACACCAAGTACCCATCATAAAATCTTCTCCCTCGCACTACATTATTTGTCATTTGCGTCTCGTTTTCCTCCCCCCACTTCTAAAATGATTTTCGAAAACCATTGCCTTTCCTTCGCCCTTCTTCCGTTCGTCCTTCTGTTTGCTCGTGTTACCATGCGCCTTCTATTAGCTTGCATCTTCGCTTGCTAAATATCTATTGTTATGGATCCTCATCCTCCTGCTAATCTTTTTAGAAGATCCAATTATGATGAACCAATTGCTAGTGATTTGAGTGCACTAGATTATATTTATGAGGTTTTGCTTGAAATTCGTGAATCTGAAAATTGTGATGAAGTGTTGAAAGACAAAAATTATAAAGTGATTCACGATAGTTCCTTGAATGAAAAGCATGATTGCAATGATGTTATTATAAATTCTCTTAATGTAAATTGTGTTAATGATATGCAAAACCTCAAGCTTGGGGATGCTAGTTTTGCTATGACTACTATTTGTTGCAATGATCATGATTCGGGTGATTCTTCTTATGATCTTGAAAATTTATTTAAGCCCCATGATGAATATGAGATTGATAATAAGGTTTGCAATAATATTGAAAGTGGGTTTGGAAGATTGTCAACTTTAGATCCCACATATTTGGATAACGTTCAATGTTATGAAGTTTTTGATAAAAGTGGGTATGGAGAGGTCATGACTTTATTTTATTATAATCCCACTATTTTGTAAGAGTGTCAACTTTGCATGCATGTCGATCATGAAGAGAAATTTGATGTGATAGATATATTGTTTAATTTGATTATGATACTACATGTAATTATTTTGAGAGAGGAAAATATGGTTGTAGAAATTTTCGTGTCACTAAATTACCTCTCGTTATGTTGAGATTGTTATTATTTCTTTCTCCTTCCTTGCATATGCTAGTTTTTGCTTGTCTTGATAATTTGTTTGCTTATATAATGCATATGCATAGGAAGTATGTTAAACTTAGATGTGATTTTCATATGCTTCATGATGCTCCCTTTGTGTTTCAATTTCTACCTTTCATGTGAGCATCATTAAAATTATAGATGCCTAGCTAGGGGCGTTAAACGATAGCGCTTGTTGGGAGGAAACCCAATTTTATTTTTGTTCTTTGCTTTTTATTCCTGTTTAGTAATAAATAATTCATCTAGTCTATGTTATGATTGAGTTTTTTATGTTTTAATTAGTGTTTGTGCCTAGTAAAGCCTTTAGAATCTTCTTGGGTGATTGTTGTTTGCTCTTGCTGATAAAAACAGAAAGTATGCGCTCACGAAAATAATTTTCATTTTTTACCAGAGAGCGATAAAATACCAATTCCAAATTCAGTAGATCAATATACAAATTTTACCGGTCATACTAGTTTTTCAGAAATTTTGGAGTTACAGAAGTATTCGAAACCTACAGATTGCTACAGACTGTTCTGTTTTTGACAGATTCTGTTTTTCGCGTGTTTTTTGCTTATTTTGATGCATCTATGGCTGGTATCGGGGGGTATGAACCATAGAGAAGTTGGAAAACGGTAGGTTTAACATCAATATAAATAAAGAATGAGTTAATTACAGTACCTTAAAGTGGTGGTTTATTTTCTTATACTAACGGAGCTCATGAGATTTTCTGTTGAGTTTTGTGTTGTGAAGTTTTCAAGTTTTTGGGTAAAGATTTGATGGATTTTGGAACAAGGAGTGGCAAGAGCCTAAGCTTGGGGATCCCCAAGGCACCCCAGGGTAAAATTCAAGGACAACCAAAAGCCTAAGCTTGGGGATGCCCCGGAAGGCATCCCCTCTTTCGTCTTCATCTATCGGTAACTTTACTTGAGGGTATATTTTTATTCACCACATCATATGTTTTTTGCTTGGAGCGTCTTGTATGATTTGAGTCTTTGATTTTTAATTTACCACCATCATCCTTGATGTACACACCTTTTGCGAGAGACACGCATGAATCGGAATTTATTAGAATACTCTATGTGCTTCACTTATATCTTTTGAGCTATACAATTTTGCTCTAGTGCTTCACTTATATATTTTTAGAGCACGGTGGTGGTTTTATTTATAGAAATTATTGATCTCTCAAGCTTCACATATATTATTTTGAGAGTCTTTTAGAACATCATGGTAATTTGCTTTGGTTATAAAATTGGTCCTAATATGAGATGGGCATCCAAGATGGGTATAATAAAAACTTTCATATAAAGTGTGTTGAATAGTAGGAGAAGTTTGATATTTGATGATTGTTTTGAGACATGAGGATGGTGATATTAGAGTCATGCTAGTTGAGTAGTTGTGAATTTGATAAATACATGTGTTGAGGTTTGCAAGTCCTGTAGCATGCACGTATGGTAACCCTTGTGTAACAAATTTGAAGCATGAGGTATTTCTTTGATTGTCTTCCTTATGAGTGGCAGTTGGGGACGAGTGATGGTCTTTTCCTACTAATCTGTCCCCCTAGGAGCATGTGTGTAGTGCTTGGTTTTTGATGACTTGTAGATTTTTGTAATAAGTATGTGAGTTCTTTATGACTAATGTTGAGTCCATGGATTATACGCACTCTCACCCTTCGACCATTGCTAGCCGCTCTAGTACAACGCAACTTTCGCCTGTACCATAAACCCACCATTTACCTTCCTCAAAACAACCACCATACCTACCTATTATGGCATTTCCATAGCCATTCCGAGATATATTGCCATGCAACTTTCCACCGTTCCGTTTATTATGACACGCTCCATCATTGTCATATTGCCTTGCATCATCATGTAGTTGACATCGCATTTGTGACAAAGCCACCATTCATAATTTTTCATACATGTCACTCTTGATTCATTGCACATCCCGATACACTGCCGGAGGCACGCATATAGAGTCATATTTTTGTTCTAAGTATCGAGTTGTAATCTTTGAGTTGTAAATAAATAGAAGTATCATGATCATCATTATTAGAGCATTGTCCCATGTGAGGAAATAAAAACAAGAGAAAGGCCAAATAAAAAAAGAAGGCCCAAAAAAGGAGAAACGAAAAAAAAGAGAAAAAGAGAGAAGGGACAATGCTACTATCGTTTTTCCACACTTGTGCTTCAAAGTAGCACCATGATCTTCATGATAGAGAGTCTCTTACTTTGTCACTTTCATATACAAGTGGGAAATTTTCATTATAGAACTTGGCTTGTATATTCCGATGATGGGCTTCCTCAAATGCCCTAGGTCTTCATGAGCAAGCAAGTTGGATGCACACCCACTTAGTTTCTTTTGTTGAGCTTTCATACGTTTATAGCTCTAGTGCATCCGTTGCATGGCAATCCCTACTCACTCAGATTGACGTCTATTGAAGGGAATCTCCATAGCCCATCGATATGCCTAGTTGATGTGAAACCATCTTCCTCCTTTTTGTCCTCCCCACAATCACCACTCTGTTCCACCTATAGTGCTATGTCCATGGCTCGCGCTCATGTATTGCGTGAAAGTTGAAAAGGTTTGAGATTACTGGAGTATGAAACAATTGCTTGGCTTGTCATCGGGATTGTGCATGATTTGAGTATTTTGTGTGACAAAGATGGAGCATGACCAAACAATATGATTTTGTAGGGATGAGCTTTCTTGGGCCATGTTATTTTGAGAGGGCATAATTACTTTGTTAATATGCCTAAAGTATTATTATTTTTATGTCAATAAACTTTTCTCTTGAATCTTTTGGATCAGAACATTCATGACACAATAAATAAAATTACATTGATAAATATGTTAGGTAGCATTCCACATCAAAAATTCTGTTTTTATCATTTACCTACTCGAGGACGAGTAGGAATTAAGCTTGGGGATGCTTGATACGTCTCCAACGTATCTATATTTTTTGATTGTTCCATGCTATTATATTATCTATTTTGGATGTTTAATGGGCTTTAATATGCTCTTTTATATTATTTTTGGGACTAACCTATTAACCGGAGGCCCAATGCCAGTTTTTCTTTTTTTGCCTATTTCGGTGTTTCGCAGAAAAGGAATATCAAACGGAATGAAACCTTTGCGATGTTCTTTCTAGGACCGAAAGCAAACCAGGAGACTTGGAGTGGAAGTCTGGAACTCCGTGAGGCGGCCACGAGATAGGAGGGCGCACCCAGGGGGGTAGGCGCGCCCCCCATCCTCGTGGGCCCCACAGAGCTCCACCGATGTACTTGTTTCACTTATATATACCCTTATACCCTAGAAACATCAGGGGAGCCACGCAACCACTTTTCCACCGCCGCAACCTTCTGTGCCCGTGAGATCCCATCTTGGGGCCTTTTTCGGCGATCTGCCGGAGGGGGAATAGACCACGGAGGGCTTCTACATAAACACCATAGCCCCTTCGATGAAGCGTGAGTAGTTTAGCACAGACCTTCGGGTCCATAGTATTGCGTGAGTTTATCCCTCTACATCATGTCAGCTTGCTTAATGTGTTACTCTGTTCTTATGAACTTAATACTATAGATGCATGCTGGATAGCGGTCGATGTGTGGAGTAATAGTAGTAGATGTAGAATCGTTCCGATCTACTTGACACGAACGTGATGCCTATATTCATGATCATTGCCTTAGATATCTTCATAACTATGCACTTTTCTATCAATTGCTCGGCAGTAATTTGTTCACCCACCGTAATACATGCTATCATGAGAGAAGCCACTAGTAAAACCTATGGCCCCCGGATCTCTTTCTTATTATATTGCATCTCTTTTATTATCGTATCTTGTCTACTATTTTGCAATCTTTATTTTCCAATCTATACAAAAAATACCAAAATTATTTATCTTATTATCTCTATCAGGTCTCACTTTCGCAAGTGACCGTGAAGGGATTGACAACCCCTTTATCGCGTTGGTTGCGAGGTTCTTGATTGTTTGTGTAGGTACTAGGTGACTTGTGTGTTGTCTACTACTGGATTGATACCTTGGTTCTCAAAAACTGAGGGAAATACTTACACTACTTTGCTGCATCACCCTTTCCTCTGCAAGGGAAAACCAACGCATGCTCAAGAGGTAGCACTTGGCTTCAATCGGAGGGTAGCAACGACGGCCTTACTTGGACCCGAGCGGTGGCGACCTACCGTGTTCTACTTTTCGTCGTATTCTGTGTGGCGCGGCCTCGTTGGCAGCGGGGCGGGGCCTTGACGAGGCCGACTATGTCCTCTATCTCGTTCCTGGCGGGGCAGCACCTCGGCGGAGCGGGGGAAATCCTCCCCCTCGTTGCTGACAGGGTGGGGCCTCGGGTGAACCGGCGGTGTCCTCTGCCTCGTTGTTGGCGGGGCGGGGCCTCGGCGGAGTAGGGCCTCGCCGAAGTCGACGAGGTCCTCCACCTTGGTGCCGGCGGGGTGGGGCCTCGGCGGAGCCTGCGGTGTCTTCTTCCTCGTTGTTGGCGCTGCGGGGCCTCGGCGGAGTAGGGCCTCGTCGACACTAGCGGAGCGAGGACTCGTCGGAGCCGGTATTGTCCTATGCCTCATCCTCGGTCTCGCCAAACAGCGCCTCGCCCGCTTCATTGCCCTCTTTGTAGGCGGCTATAGCCTCCTCCACCCGCATGCGGTATTGCCAGCACTCGAAGCGGCCCTCACAGGCGGAGCGGTATGAGTCGAGCAGCGCCTCCTGCTCTGCCCGCTCCGCGGTGATCTGCTCCTTCGCCTGTAGGTGCTCCTGGAGGAGATGATGGTTGTAGGCGGCATTGGCATGCGCCTCCCGGAACTGCTCCTCATGCTTCTGCCTCACCGTGTCCACGTATTGGGCACGGGCCTCGCCGATGGTAATGGTGCAATGCACCGGCAAGGATGGCATGGAGGAGGGGGCTGGCGCCGGATCGTCGACTACCGTGTTATCCAATGGGACGTCGTCGTCCTCCGGCTGCTTCCCAGCCAGCTAGTCGGCAGGAATGGCTGCCATCTCCTTGTGGTCCATCGTCCTCCCGTCCTGAAGAGCGCTGGAGCGCGAGGAAGCCATGGTGGGCAGTAGTGGTGTGGACAGGAGAAAGAGAACGAAGGCGGATTACTGTGGCTATGGCCGACACAACAGTTTATATAGCAATGGTGGGCGGCGGAGGGCCGGACATGTGGTGCCAGAGTAGCCGCGTCGGCAACTGCGTATCATTAATGTGGGCGGCAGACGGACGAACGGATGACACTCGTGTCATTTGAAGGCAGAGCAATCGCCTACACCGGGAAGTGGGGCGGGCGAGGGAGGCGGTATGTGTGGGCCACGACAGTCAGACTCGTGCTTGGCAACGGGTCCGTCTAGCAGCCGGACATGCTGGCTTGCCAGTGAGCTCGCAGAGCTAAGCGTCAACAATCAGACGATGGACGTAGCTTCTGACCAGGAGTCGGCGCCACTGTCCAAGCCAGTTCATGCCGTGTTCACCATAGAGCAGGCGTGGCCGCACTTCGGCGCCCTAATTGCAGAAGAGCTACAACGCAGGAGGACATGTGCTGCAACCTCCATCTCCTCAATGACCATCGGTGAACAAGCGAACGATAATGCCCTATGATCCTGGCTTCCCGAATGAGCAGCGGGCACTCTATCAGACCATCCATAGGGCCCGCGAGGCCCTCTCCGTTGTCCTTCGAGCTTTTGCGCTCGCCGTGGCGCCGCCGTCTCGCGTTGTCAACATGGTCAATGGACATGACGAATGAGGAGATGACTTTACTTGGAGAGGATGACAGTGGGGACCCATCAGGGCCATAGCCACACATACGCAAGTGCCTCCTTATTATATACAACTATAATATTCTTTTTGCTTCCTCCTAGTTTTCTGACATCATGGTCCCACACCATTGTCAACCTATGTAGTCAATAAACGAGATAATGGCACAAGGAGCGGCCGACAGCTGGGACCAAGTAGCTCGAGCAGTATTTTGTGTTTTTGAGGTGTGAGCACTGCAGAGATTTTCTTGAGCAATGTTTTCGTTGTTGTTCAGAGGAGAGCAGGGGATTAACTGGGCGGGCTATGGCTCGTCTAGCCCAGGCCAGATAGCTAGCCCAGATATTAATTTTTTTCAAGCTGAAAATGGCTAGCCCAGCTATACTTTTCTTTTAGGAATACCCAGGCAAGGTCAATTTGTTATTCTCCGCCCCGCTGGGCTGCAAATCTTTCCAAGGGGGATGCATTAGGCTTAACAAGGAAATGGGATTTAAGAAATAATAAATGGGATGGCATTATAAAAACTTTAAGTAACTATAAAAAATGCACCAAACACGTAATTAGTTTATAGTTTTTTTGGATTTTGAAAATTTTAATTTCATTAATTGTTGCGTGCGCATTGTTTCGTTGGAATTTTTATGTAATACAAATTTATATTGAAATTGTATTTAATCTAACTAGAAATTTCGGGATAAAAATATTTCGGATCCCATCAAAATGTGGGAAATTTTATTGAATTCTATTTTGAACGGTTGGTTGAAATTATTAATCGTTGTCCTAGCTAGAAAATGGGTTGTACTTTTAAAAAACTGTAAATGGGCTGTAGTAAATTCCATTAGAATTCAAAAATGGGTAGTACATTCTTGCAAATCGCAAATGGGCTATAAGTTCTCTGCCACACACTTGTGGGCCTACTAAGTTGACGCGTCCCCTAAAAAAAGTAAGTTGATGCGTATGCAAGGCTTTGTCAACTTATAGTCAACACATGGTTCTAGCAGCAGTGGCCATTGGATGTCCATCCAACGGATGTCGTGCTTCTTTTTCAATCTCGGATATTCTAGCTTCAACCGCCCAAAAAATGATTCCTCCCCCTAACATCTGGGGCGCACCATTTCGGAGGCTGACCTGTGGGCCTACTTAGTTGACGCGTACCAAGGGCTTTGTGAACTTAGTCAATATAAATGATTCTAGCTGCAGAGACCGTATGATGCCCATCCAACAGTCGTAGTGCTTCTTCAACCTCTGGTCTTGCTTCAGCCGCCCAAACCAGCGTTGGTGGGACTGCCTGCTCCCGCCTCCCGTGGCCGGCTGTGCTGCCGCACAGGCTGCACAGCCCCGTTCTACTCCATTGCTGGCAAGGCCATTCCTCTACTCACCCACACCTCCTATTATTTTCCGGGGATGGCAGCCGGACCAGTAAACCCTCGTACTCCCCATCGCTTGGGCAACCACTACTGAGTCTTCCCCGGCTTCGTGTCATTCCCTTCCTGGTGCTCTCAGCATGCCGTGGTCAACGTGGTCAACGAACAACATCCATCGGACGTGGACTGTACGTGAATAGGCTGATAGCTGGGTCCACGGCTGCACACAAGGAAATTCCTCCTTATTACGCGCAAAATAATGATTCCTGCACCTGACAGCACGGACCAACCAGACGGGCCACTGTATTTCATGAAAAAAACGTTTCCCCCTGACTGTTGGGACCCACCAGCTACATCTTCGCATGCAAGGAAGTGCATCCGTATTACGGGCAAAAAAATAATGATTCACCCCTGACTGCTGGGACCCACCAGCTACATCTTCGTACGCAAGGAAGTGCCTGACAGTCGGGACCCACCTGGTCAATTCGTACGTAGCGTTGTCATTCTGGTCGCGATTGCGTATGTACATACTGGTCGATGTAGAGGCGCGCACGTGTCGTAGTAGAGGCGCGCACGTAGCATGTACACGTACGTATAGCGGCCAGGGTGCAATAAAGAAAATATGATCACGTATGTACATACGGCTAGGGTCTCGAACGCCTACTCGCGCATACATACGGCCAGGGCTCGTGTACATGGCTGGTTCAGAACGGAGAAGTTGCGCCGTCGTCGTGTTCATGGAGAGGCAACGGAATGCGCCGTGTTCATCGGGAGGCAACGGAACACGTGTTGTTCATCGGGCGCCAACCGGCTTGGACGAAACAGCCAATGGAAACGTGGTCAGGCGTACCACAGAACGGAGGAAACGGCCTTGTGTTCGACTAGCCATGGTCGAAACAGGATCCTGTTCATCGGGAGGGGTCTAGCGTACCGCAAAAGGGAGGAAACGGACCTCCTATGGTGGAAACGGGGTCCTGTTGATTGGGAGGGGTGTGGTGTACCGCAAAACGGAGGAAACACACTTGTGTTGGAGCGCTACGGTCAAAACGGTGGTCCTGTTCATCGGGAGGGGTGTGGCGTACTGCAAAACGGGACTCCACGGGCTACTGTTCATCTCCACCGTCGACTGCCTCCACGGACTACTGTTCATCCACCGTCGACCTCCTCCAGCCTCCACCTGTGACTGTTCATCCACATGCTCCTGTTCATCCAGCCTCCACCGCGCACTCCTCCATAGGCTACCATTCAACTAGCCTCTCCACGGGGTCCTGTTCAACCACCCCTCCACCGTATACTGTTCATCCAACCCTCCACTGGCTACTGTTCAACCAACCCTCCACAGGGTCGTCCTGTTCATCCAACCCTCCACGGGCTACTGTTCATCCAGTGGCAACGACCTCTAATACCACGGGGTCCTTTTCATCCAACCCCCCATCGGGAATTGTTCATCCAAACCCCCCAACAACGCTCATTGTTCAGCAATGTTCGATCAGCTTCAGTTAGCAGCAGTAGCGAAGGAATCACTCGGCTTCAGTTAACAGCAAGGGATCGATCGATCGCTCTGGTTCAGTAACGCGTAGCCTGCAGTGCAATCGCTCGGGATAAGTTAGAGCCCAACGCCTCGCACCCACACGCATACGTGTACGAGAGAAAAACGCATCGCTCGGCCCTCGACCACCCACTGTAACCGGGAACTCCCCGATATTTTCCTCGCCCTCGCTTCTACCACGGGTTTTTACATCATTGACGGCCAAAAGAATGTCATGCAGCTGCGTCTCCGGCTTGCCCAGGGCGAAAAGCCCATTTTTTGTCATGATTTTTTGTCATAGAAGTAGGATCCCACCACATCTATGATGATACCGGGTTTTGTCACAATTATCATCACAGAAGTTTCATAAGCATGACAGAAAAAAATCGTTCGGCCCAAAATGTCATGGATGTGTCTTCTATTGTAGTGGTATCAATCCAGTAGGAGATACACGCAAGTCTCCAATCTATGCACCTGCACAAACAATTAAACACTTGCACCCAACGCGATAAAGGGGTCATCAATCCCTTCATGGTCACTTGCAAGGATGAGATATGATAGAGATAGATAGAAAAGACTAATAAACGTAAAACAAAGTGAAAACAAATAAATTGCAGCGAGGTATTTTTGGGTTTTTTGGTTTATAGATATGAAAATATATAATGAAAAATAGACCTAGGGGCCATAGGTTTCACTAAAGGCTTCTCTCTTGAAGGGAAATAATATGGTGGGTGAACAAATTACTGTCGAGAAATTGATAGAAAATCGCAAAGTAATGACGATATCCAAGGCAATGATTATGAATATAGGCATCATGCCCGTGTCAAGTAGATCGACTCCTACCTGCATCTACTACTATTAGTCCACACATCGACCGCTATCCAGCATGCATCTAGAGTATTAAGTTCATAAGAATGGAGTAACGCCTTAAGTAAGATGACATGATGTAGATGATAAACTCAACCAATATGAAGAAAACCCCATCTTTTTACCATTCGTGGCAACAATACAATACATGCCTCGCTACCCCTACTTTTTCACTAGGTGAGGACACTGCAAGATTGAACCCAAAACTAAGCACCTGTCTCATTGCAAGAAGAACCAATCTAGTTGGACAAACCAAACCGATAATTCGAAGAGAAATACAAAGATATCAAATCATGCATATAAGAATTCAGAGAAGATTCAAATAATATTCATGGATAAACTGATCATAAATCCACAATTCATCAGATCTTGACACACACCGCAAAAAATATTACATCGGATAGATCTCCAAGAACATCGAGGAGAACATGGTATTGAGAGAGAAGGAGCCATCTAGCTACTAGCTATGGACCCGTAGGTCTGTGGTAAACTACTACCGCTTCATCAGATGGGCAATAGAGTTGATGTAGAAGTCCTCCATGGTCGAATCCCCCTCCAGCAGTGTAACACTCATTATTTTGCCCTTTTCTTTTTCTGATGATTTTCTTGGATTTATTGATTTGATTTGTTTTTCTGTGGCTATGTGGTTCTGAAACTTGGGAAGATCATGCCTTCCTAGGTTTTATAGTGGTTTGTAATCCTCCTCATCATCCCAAGCTCATGTCATTTTCATCCTTGACCTAATCCAATATTCTTTTTCTAGGGAATATTCCTTTTCTATTAAAGGAATAATCCTTTGTGCCCTAGGTTGTGAAGAAACCTATATTTCTGTCACTCCCAAAATTCCCAGATAATTCTCATAAATTGTTTGGGTCCTATCTCGCTCAAATATGGCAAAACTTTTCATTGCCATATTTAAAAATCATCCTCCAATAATTATTTTCCTATTCTACCCTAAATTGAACTTTGTGAAGGAAGTGCTATTTATCTTTGCTCGATTGACTCCAAACTTTTTGGACATATTTTCCTGTCCATATCATTTCCCCATGCCAAAATTCAACTCAATTTGCGTAGTAAATATTCCTGAGCAAATTTTCAAAGTTCCTGTCTGAGGGAAGCCTTTGTGAAGGAAGTGCAAGCTAGGAATATCCAAATGCGTTGAAATTTTGCAAGTTCCTCCATATGATCAAATAATGACTCTCCACAAAATATGAGCTCATGTAACTAATCTATGTGAGCCCAGCTCCAAATCTTAGTTTCTGGTCAGATTTTCAGTTTGTGAAGAAACTATATTTTATCTTGCTTCATTTAAGCTAAAAATTTTCGACGACATTCTCACGTCCGTATCAACACCCTCCACCAAGGTTTGGCTCAATCCATTACTCCGTTTGCCCTGTGCAACTTTTCCAAAATTCTGCCCAAAGAGAAGGCCCAAACAAAATAAATAAATAAATAAGAGAAAAAGAGAGAAGGGGCAATGTTACTATCCTTTTTCCACACTTGTGCTTCAAAGTAGCACCATGATCTTCATGATAGAGAGTTTCTTATGTTGTCACTTTCATATAGTAGTGGGAATTTTTCATCATAGAACTTGGCTTGTATATTCCAATGATGGGTTTCCTGAAATTGCCCTAGCTCTTCGTGATCAAGCAAGTTGGATGCACACTCACTTAGTTACTTTTGTTGATCTTTCATACACGTATAGCTCTAGTGCATCCGTGCTACCTCTTGAGCTTGCGTTGGATTTCCCCGAAGAGGAAGGGACACTAGTAGAAAAATGGTCAAACGTGAAGCACATTAGTGCCGGTTTGTATTTGAGCCGGCACTAATGTACACATTAGTGCCGGTTCCAACGGATAGCCGGGCCGCTTTCATTAGTACCGGTTCGTGGCGAACCTTTAGCACTGGTTCGTGCCACGAACCGGTACTAATGAGAGTGGTGGCAGGATGTTGCCAGAGTGGGGCCCCTCCAGCACCTTTAGTACCGGTTCGTGCCACGAACCGGTACTAAAGGTCGTCCTATATAAACCCTTCATCCACCAGCACTCTGTTCTTCCCCTTTCCCCTCTCCGGCCCTCTCCTCTGTTCTTCCCTTCTTCCTCTCGAGTTCATCACAAAATTTGCCCAAAATTTGTCAAGATTTGAAGGCCCTCATCCATTCAAATGATCACAAAGGTTAGCAACTTTGTCCTTTCATCTCTCATTGCTAGATTAGCTCTTGCATTGGTTTATATAGTGATTAATTTGTGAGTTTAGTAATTTGGGAGGATATATATATATATATATATATATATATATATATATATATATATATATATATATGTGCTAGTATTTGATTTATATGCAATTTGAGGTCAAAAATAACACTTAGTTTGCATATGTAGGTGTGGTTTACTTAGTGCCTTCTAAATCTCCATCGTAGCCACCGTCGATCGCCCGCACCGTCCTGTCGCCGGCACCACCTTGTGGTGAGCCTCTTGTTCATGAAATTTTATATAAAATTTGATGTTTGTGTGATTTGGATATATAGTTACTCGTATAATTATCTTACCCGTACGTTGTTTGTTATACATATAGTGCCATGGTTTTGATATCCGTCCCTGTCGGCCCTAGTCCTTGTTATGATTCGGATGTGGTATGTATATTCTCTTTTAAAACTAGTTGCATTTTGTGTTTATGACAAATTATGCCCATTAAGTTGACATAGAAATTTTTTCTAGGAGGTATCTGAACCGCAAATTCCAACCGACCCTATTGCCGAGAGGTTAAATTTAGTTGAAAGAGAAAATGAGTACTTGAAAGAAAAATTGAAAAGAATTGAGGGGAGAAGATGGAATTGGAGTTGCATGTTGCCGATGTCGTCGATGATCACAAGATCAAGATGGAGAAAATGCGCTTGAAGATTAGAAAGATTAGAAAATATGCCATCGATAGTGAGGCTTGGTATCATTATGCTGTTGGATCCATTGTTACCTTAGTTGCGATCTTGATCGTATTTTTTGTTGCATTTAAATGCTTTAGCTAGAGAGTTATTTGTTTGTTGCATTTAAGTGTTGTATGAACTTTATGTATGAACTTGTATTAATTTGGTCTATTCGGTGTTGTGTAATGAAGATGAGCCGGCAATGGATGTATGATGACCGATGCTCTCCCCAGTTCGTTGAGGGCGTGCATACTTTTCTGCTTGCGGCTGAGGCAAACAAGCGGGCGGATGATTTTATGCCTTGTCCATGTGCTCGCTGTAAGAATGGTCACAATTACTCTACGTCAAGAACCATTCACGTTCACCTGTTTAAGACCGGTTTCATGCCCCATTATAATGTTTGGACCAAGCACGGAGAAAGAGGGGTTATGATGGAAGACAATGAAGAAGAAGAGGATGACGACAGCTATCCTGGCCATGGGTTCCCTGAATACGATGATACAACAATGGGGGAAGAAGCTGAGCCGGTAATGCGGGAAGAAGCTGAGCTGGCAATGCTGGAAGAAGCTGAAGAAGAGGCATCAGATGAGCCCGTTGATGATCTAGGTCGGGCCATTGCCGATGCAAAGAGAAACTGCGCAAGTGATTTGGAGAAGAAGAAGTTGCAGCGCATGTTAGAGGATCACAAAAAATTGTTGTACCCGAATTGCGTAGGTGACAAGAAAAAGCTGGGCACCACAATGGAATTGCTGCAATGGAAGGCAGAGAATGGTGTATCTGACAAGGGATTTGGAAAGTTGCTGGTAATGATAAAGCATATGCTTCCAAAGGACAACGAATTGCCCGAGAGTACGTACGAAGCAAAGAAGGTTGTCTGCCCTCTAGGGTTAGAGGTGCAGAAGATACATGCATGCCCTAATGATTGCATCCTCTACCGCGGTGAGTACGAGGATTTGAACGCTTGCCCGGTATGTGGTGCATTGCGCTATAAGATCTGCCGCGATGACCCTGGTGATGTCGAGGGCCGGTGCCCCATGAAGAAGATTCCTGCCAAGGTGATGTAGTATGCTCCTATAATACCAAGATTGAAACGTTTGTTCCAAAACAAAGAGCATGCCAAGGCGATGCGATGGCACAGAGAAGACCGTAAGAAAGACAGAAAGTCGAGAGTACCCGCTGACGGGTCGCAGTGGAGAAAAATCGAAAGAAAGTACGGGAAGGAGTTTGCAGATGACGCAAGGAGTGTATGGTTTGGTCTAAGCACAGATGGCATTAATCCTTTTGGGGAGCAGAGCAGCAACCATAGCACCTGGCCTGTGACTCTATGTTTGTACAACCTTCCTCCTTGGTTGTGCATGAAGCGGAAGTTCATTATGATGCTAGTGCTCATCCAAGGCCCTAAGCAACCCGGCAACGACATTGATGTGTACCTAAGGCCATTAGTTGAAGAACTCTTACAACTGTGGAATGGAACAGGTGTACGTGCGTGGGATGAGCACATGGGGGAAGAATTTGACCTAAAGGCGTTGCTGTTCGTGACCATCAATGATTGGCCTGCTCTCAGTAACCTTTCAGGACAGACAAACAAGGGATACCGTGCATGCACGCACTGTTTGGACGGTACTGACAGTATATATTTAGCTAATAAGAATGTGTACCTGGGACATCGTCGATTTCTTCCGAGTAGGCATCCCGTAAGAAAGAAAGGCAAGCATTTCAAAGGTGAGGCGGATCACCGGACGAAGCCTCGCCACCGTACTGGTGCTGATTTACATGATATGGTCAAGGATTTGAAGGTGGTCTTTAGAAAGGGTCCTGGTGGACAACCTGTTCCGAATGACGCTGACGGACGCGCACCCATGTGGAAGAAGAAATCTATATTTTGGGACCTGCCCTATTGGAAAGACCTCGAGGTCCGCTCCGCAATCGACGTGATGCACGTGACGAAGAATCTTTGTGTGACCCTGCTTAGCTTCTTGGGCGTGTATGGTAAGACAAAAGATACACCTGAGGCACGGGAGGACCAGCAATGTATGCATGGAAAAGACGGCATACATCAGGGTCATGCAAGCTACGCTCTTACCAAAGAAGAGAAGGAAATCTTCTTTGAATGCCTGCTCAGTATTAAGGTACCGTCTGGCTTCTCGTCGAATATAAAGGGAATAATAAACATGGCAGAGAAAAAGTTCCAGAACCTAAAGTCTCATGACTGCCACGTGATTATGACGCAACTGCTTCCGGTTGCATTGAGGGGGCTTCTACCGGAAAATGTTCGATTAGCCATTGTGAAGCTATGTGCATTTATCAATGCAATCTCTCAGAAGGTAATCGATCCAGAAATCATACCAAGGTTACAGAATGATTTGGTGCAATGTCTTGTCAGTTTCGAGTTGGTGTTCCCACCATCCTTCTTCAACATCATGACGCACGTCCTAGTTCACCTATGCGAAGAGATTAACGTTTTGGGTCCTGTATTTCTACACAATATGTTCCCCTTTGAGAGGTTCATGGGAGTCTTAAAGAAATATGTTCATAACCGTGCTAGGCCAGAAGGAAGCATCTCCAAGGGCCGTCAAAATGAGGAGGTCATTGAGTTTTGTATTGACTTTATTCCTGACCTTAAGCCGATTGGTGTTCCTGAATCGCGACATAAGGGCAGACTGGATGGAAAAGGCACGCTAGGAGGGGAACAAATAGTATGTATGGACGGACATTCTCTCACTGAAGCACACTACACAGTTCTACAGAATTCCGCCTTGGTGGCTCCGTATATGGATGAACACAAGAATTTTCTACGCTCCAAATACCCGGAGCGGTCTGATGACTGGATTACACGTGAACAAACCAGGAGTTTCGCCAGCTGGTTGCAAGCACGTACCATGCATGACACCTCTATTGAAGATGACCTGTACTTGCTGTCCCAGTTACCATCTTCGAATATAATGACATTCAAAGGGTACGAGATAAATGGTAATATTTTACACGATCGCCCAAGATAAGAAGAGCACCAACCAAAACAGTGGTGTCCGCTTTGATGCAGAAACCAAGACGGGAAAGGAAACATATTATGGTTATATACAGGACATATGGGAACTTGACTATCGACGTGGTTTGAAGATCCCTTTGTTTCGGTGCAAATGCGTCAATATGACACAAGGCGGGGTAACGGAAGACCCGCAGTACGGAATGACAACAGTGGATCTCAACAATCTTGCGTATGCAGACGAACCATTCGTCCTAGCCAATGATGTGGCAAAGGTTTTCTATGTGAAGGACATGTCTACCAAGCCAAGAAAAAAAAAGATAAGGAAGCGAATGCATCGTACGATGAGTCAAAGCGGCACATAGTTCTTTCTGGGAAGAGAAACATCGTGGGAGTGGATGACAAGACAGACAAGTCAGAAGATTATGAAAAGTTTGATGAAATTGCTCCATTCACAGTGAATATTGACCCGAGCATCCCGTTAAATGATGAAGATTTTCCATGGCTACGACGCAAAGGGACACACACGAAGAAAAAGTTTCACACCCAAAGATCTGGGATGTGATCGGCTTAACTATCATCACTTTCTTCTGTGTTTCACACCCAGGAGGGAATCTCTGTAATAGTTAGGGTAGCTAGTTATGTGTTTTGGCATTTGAAACGCGAAGAAATTTTATGTGCAAGCAAATTCTTTCATGCATTTATTGATTTTTTCAGCTAAATGACCCTGAAATTGAAAAGCATTTCAAATGAACTCAGAAAAGGATGAAAGTTGGCATGGTATCATAATTTCACCCACATAGCATGTGCCAAAAAGTAGAGAGAGTTACCGCAAAAACTGGATGCACTTCGTGTACAAAATGGACAATCTGTTTCGAAGTATCAGGGTTTCGGACGAAAACTCATCCGTTACAAAGGCATTTCATTTTTAAATAACTTAAGCATTACCAAATTGAATATAATGATAAAACACACTAATATTAAACATAAGAAAAAAGAATCACTGGAAAATGTATTTTTAAAGTTAAGTTATTCACAAACTAGTGATTCACACAAATTTCAAATAATTCAAAATTTAAACTATTCAAATTTAAAAACTACCGGCACTAACTGAAAGTTTCTAAAAACTATCAAAAATATTCACAAAGAAACTCTAAATACAGCAAAAAACAACTAAAAATAAATAAAACAAAATAAATAAAGCAGAAAAGAAAAAACTAAATGAAAAAAGCCCACCTACCGGGCAACAGCGGCCTGCATACGACTAGAAATCCAACCTGTTGTTGGGCCAGGATGCAGGCCCGCAAGCCCAATAGGCCCCAGGGGGCAGAGTAGCAGAGGTAGGCCCAGAAGGCCTGCTTTAGAGAGGAGCTTGAGACAGCAGTGGCGGCAGGGCTTATAAGCAGGTGTGAGCGCCCTTCGGCTAGCGAGGTGGGACTAAACTTCTGCGCCCCTCGCCTGGCAGCGCACCCCCTTTAGTACCGGGTCGTGGAACCAACCGGTACTAAAGGGGGGCCTTTAGTACCGGTTGGAGCCAGGAACCGGTACTAAAGGGGGGTGCTTCCCCCCGCTTGGCCTGGCCAAAACAGGCCTTTAGTACCGGTTGGTGGCTCCAACCGGTACTAAAGGTGTCCCCTATATAAGAAACACTTCGAAAATTTTCAGTTTCTCATCTCCCACTTCTCTCTGCCGCCGCCCCGTCCCGCACCGTCGCCGCCCCCGTCGCGCCGTCCCCTCGACTCCGCGACGCCCCCGTCCTCGTCACGTCGTCCCCGTCGACTCCGCGGCAACCCCGTCGCCGTCCCGGTCGCTGATCCCCTCGCTTCGCCATCGCCGTCGCCTTTGGATCGACCTCGCCTCGCCGTCGCCGTCGCCTCGACCTTGCCCGCGCGCGCTGTGAGCCCCTCCCCCGGCCCCTCTCCTCCCTCCAATCGATCGTAGCGCACACCGGCGCCGGCGCCGGCGCCGACCGTAGCGCACACACACGCGCGCGCGCACACACACTACATGCACACACACACACTACACACACACTAGACGCGCACACACACACAATTTTTCTGTTTTTAGCTTTTAGTTTTTTCTGTTTTTCTGTTTTTCATACAAAGTTTTAGATGAATTAATTAATTAGATTAGATTAATGTCAAATAGTATGTAGAAATGTTAGTTATAATATATATAATGTCAAATGTTATAGAAATGTTAGTTATAGAGAAATGTTTGAAATTTTGGAAATGTTAGTTTTAGCTAGCTAGATGAATTAGATTAATTTCAAATTGTTAGACGATGATCGATGTTTTTTTAGTTTCTTA
This sequence comes from Triticum dicoccoides, assembly GCF_002162155.2. NCBI lineage: Eukaryota > Viridiplantae > Streptophyta > Magnoliopsida > Poales > Poaceae > Triticum > Triticum dicoccoides. The sequence goes on along the minus strand of NC_041390.1, from coordinate 170,930,216 downwards.
TATTTTTAGTTATAAAATTTAGAATTTGCATATATGAAATCATCACAATCCATCATTTACAAAATGTTACTTTACTTTTGTGGCATATAGTATTTTGTTGTCGACGATGCCCGGCCCGCATCCTCGCCGTCGACACGTCCGCGACGACGTCCTGCTTCAGAGGACCCATGTCTGGGACTGGGCTCCGCCGGGCTGGCACTGGGAGGTGCTACCTTCAGGGGCGCGATGCTTGATGATGAACCCGGCCCCGGGTCCCGTCGTCGACCCTCATCTCCTTTGGTGGCATTCGCGTGGGCCACTTTCGGTGCGGAGGGAGCCGGCCCCGCAGGGGGTGGTACGTCGCCGTGTCAGGGAGGAGGACGAGCACGTCCATCGCTACATGGCTGCTATGGACGTCAGGTTCTCCAATACCTGGCAGGTTCTTTGGGGAGATCACCCGAGCTATGATCCAGTGATGGTTCTTTCTCTTTGGGTGTCCACCGCCCGCACCTCAGGAACCGCGAGTGGCCTAGATTACTCTGTAGTATTCGATCTTTATTAGCTTGCTAGCTAGCTACCTAGTGATGTATTCAATATTATATCTATTATTCGAGACGATGTATTCGAGATTATATCTATTATTCGAGATTATACTAAATTGTTTTATATTTCTTTTGGCATAGTTAAATAAAAGCTATGGCGGACAATACCAACAGAGAGAGAGAGAGAACAGACCATGTTCGATATCATAAGCGGGCCAGATGATGATCAGAATGAAGAAGATTTTGACGGCTCCGAATTTCTAAACAACACCGGAGAGGGTGATATGATATTCGATCGCGACGACCGAGAAGATGAAGTCATGAACTACGACGAAGAACATGTTGATCCTGAAACAACAAACACCGGCGAGGTATATATATTTATATAAGCAGGAATCTGGTGATCATCGCATGTTTTAAATGAGTTGAAGATATATTAACGAATCGATCTTTCTTCTTTCAGCCATCCGGATCGAGCAAATCTTCAGGCAAAAGGACGAAACGAGGCCCGAACAAAAAGTACAATATCGAGGCATTCAAACCTAATGGCGAACCATTAGCGCCTAAGAAGATTGCGGACAAGTTCGTTCGTCAGTGCGGAGTTCTTGTGAAGGACCAACTCCCGATCTCCCTTCAAGAATGGAGAAAGCCAGCAAATCCACGTCCAGATGTTACTTTTGTCGACGAGAATAAAAAAAATCTGCTTTGGGATATTCTCATGGAACATTTCACCCTACCAGATAATTTCATAGAAGCAGATGTGCGGAAAGTCAAGGACGCTGCTTTTAGGAAGATGGCGGTTGCATTCAAGAACCACAAGAGAATGATGTGGGAGAAGTACGTCAAGGGAGGAAGGAAGACTCCAGTATTCGAGGGGATACTAGAGAATCAAAGTGCTCATTGGGACGATTTCGTGAAATTCAAGGATTCAGAATTAGCTAAGGAACGGTCGAGAATAAACAAGAAGAATGCCGAAAAAAAGGATAAGTTCCATAAGCTGGGGCCAGGTGGCTACGCGGTGGCAATGCCTAAGTGGGATAAGTCTGAGAAAGAGATGGAGGATGCAGGTGTCACTCCGGTTACTAAGAGCTGCCCCCCCAGGTGCAGGACTTGGTTCTATGCGCATGGGGGGGAGTTGGACCCGAAGACAGGCAATGTTTTGACGAAGGCATGTCTGAATGGAGCCGGCGATGCGCTACTTGTTGCAATAGAAGAGGCTCAATCGGGGGTGTTCCAGCCCAACATAGAGAACGATGAGCTTATGCGTGCCTTGGGTAATCCTGAACACCCGGGAAGAGCACGAGGCAAGGGCGCTCTTCCGTGGTATGAGGGGTTTTCGGACTGGAACGCCAACTACAGAACCCGTGCAAGAAAGAAGATTGCGGAGGAGAAGAATAGGAAGATGGAGGAGGAGCAGAGGAAGCGGGACTATGAAGGCCTTCAAGGCCTAGAAGCAAGTCAAGCGGAATTGGCAGCTAAATTCCAGCGGCAGCAGGAGCAGATCGACTCACTTAGCCAGCAAAGGGGGTCTCAGCATCTGCAGCAGCTAGCGGATGATCCAACATTGGATACCACCGCCCCATCCATGCCGAGAAGCAGCGTGGGTTCCACCCCGGGCGATGCAGTAGTGCTGGATAGATACCCCGTGGATGACATCACGGAGAACACTAACTGCGAGCTACACTTCAAAATGAAGAACATATCCATGAAGGTGGCGGACGCCGTTGCTTTTTCAAATTCCCCCGAGGCAACCTTCCATTGCAACCCGATTCCAGCGGGCTATGCTCGTGTCTTGGTTGATGAGGTGGTAGACCCATATTCGGAGCTACAACTTGACATTCCTGGAGGTGACGATGAGCACACATTGGGAGAGGCCATACATCGTGTCATCCTATGGAGAAAGGATTGCATCATCTTTCGAAGGCCACCGACACCGCGTCACCCGACTCCTTGTCGAAGTCCGCCACCGAGTCAGCAGACTCCCACTCCTCCAAGTCCACCAACGCGTGAGGCCACTCCTCCCCCTCCAAGTCCGGCAAAGTGTCAGGCCACTCCTCCTCCAAGTCCGACACAGTGTCAGACGTCCACTCCTCCATGTCCGGCACAACCTCAAGCCACTGCAAGTCTGGCACAGCTTCAGGCCACTCCTCCTCATCCAACTCAGCCCCGTCAGCCGTCTCCGCCGCCTCAGCAGTCGCAGAAGAGATACCCCGCAGCTATGGTGCGTAGCGGTACAAGTCGAGGTCATAGTACAGGAAGTACAGGCGGAGGCAAGCGATATAAATATGGTCCAAACCTCACTACTCCTCTTCCTGTGAGGGCTTACGACAGGACCGAGGAGCAAACCAATGCCATAGTGCAGGCAGAAGTCGACGCCCATTTTGGACCGAAACCGCCACCGCCGCCAAGGGAGAAAGTGCCTGTGGAAGTAGTTGACCACTTCATTCGTATGGCTCAACCACCAGATCCTAAGCCTTTTGACTCAGACTATGAGCGCCACATCAGGAAGTTACATCGACGACGTCTACAGAAGGAGGCGAGCTCGAGCTTGAGCAAACAACAAGCAGCTGTCAAAAAATGCGGGAAAACCGTTGCCCAGCTGGGAAAACAGGCGGTGCAATCGATCCCCCCGCTTGTTGTGCCGCCAACAACACATGATAGTACGCGCGCCCAATATTATTGTGGCCAAATAGTTACGTTCCCGAGGTGGGTGATGTGGTAATAACCGAGGAGGATATAATGCAGGCTGAAGAACTCAAGATCACTGTTGGACAACTCCTTGAGATCGAGGACATGCCTGGGATTATAGAGGAGGAAATAAAACGGAAATATGTCCGGGGCCAACCTTTGGTCGAGCCAGAAGATGTCAACAAGCTCCCAACGAGAATGTATGAATTGCATCAATGGTACATGGACATTACCAAGAGATCCAATCGACAGTCCCTCATGGTGAATGTCAAGAAGGATGATTACTACCATGAGAAAGCTGTGGCCGTTGAGTATCCTGAACTGTTTCAGTTATACAATCAAGACGCGCTCGACAAATCTATCGTCAGTTGCTATTGTCTGTAAGTGATTTCTTTCCGTAATTTAAGTCTCAAGCTAGCTGTAGTGATCCTTTTGATCAATCATTACCTGTAATTATCCTCACTATATTCTTTTCTGTGGTATTATGCAGGATGAAGATGTATGAAATGAGAAAAGGTGGACGCTATAGCATTGGGTTCATTGACCCAAACACCGTTAATGAATACACATGGAAAATGAACAAGCATCAAGAAAAAGAGGTAGAGAACAGCATGCTAGAGTTCTTGAAGCGCCTCAAATACAATGAAGATATACTACTTCCTTACAACTTCTAGTGAGTCACACTTTCTTGTACTACAAATTCTCTATTTTTGCCTACTAGCTAGCTACATGTTTTTGCTTACATATGCCCGCTTAATTAAGACATGCAAACGTGTGTGCCTGCAGATTTCTATGGATCTTGTGTATCATTAAAGTTGACGCTGGAACAGTTGAAATACTGGACTCGCTACTCAAAGCAAATAGTGACTATAACATCTTGTTTGGGATAGTCAACAGGTAATTTCAATCATTATTAACTATATATCTCGGCCTATTTAGTTCGTCATTAATTTCATGATATGAACTATTTAATAACCCCTTTATTCATTTTCATTGTCGGCGGGCAGGGCTTGGGCAAGGTTCATCAGCGTCACGGAAGGCGAATGGAAACCAAAGCTGAAATGGTTTTGATCCAAGGTAAGTAATTAAGTAGTACTAGCTAGCTAGCTAGCTGCCATCTCTTTAATTATCATGCTTGATTAATTATTATCTGATCAAATTAAATTCCATTCTCGTAATAAAGGCCCTGAAGCAGGCGCAGGGGACTGATCTGTGTGCATTCTGCGTTTGCGAGAACATTCGCATGATGGCGTCAGAAAGGAGCAGATCTCAAAGACAGGAATGGGTACGCTTGTCAGAACACTATTCACAATTTTTACACCATTATCGATATCTAGTCACACAACTAATACACATGCATATTGATCTCCTTCTTAACAGTTCAAAGAGGTGCGGGACAAGCTCCTACCAACGGAGCGCGTAGAAGCACTTCAAGAGGAAATAGCGGGATTTTTGCTCGACCAGGTCATAAATCCGAAGGGAGAATACTATTACCCGCTACCGCCCCCGTGAACCACTTCCAATTGTCATCGTGCTCCGAAGGCACCAATTTGGCTAATGCCACTGGCTCCGAAGTCAACATGCATATGTAGGAGAAATTGTATATAGCTATACATGTGTGTATGTGTAAATTAATATGGTGGTTTGTGAGACATTGATGATATATATATATGATTGGTTCTACTAGAAATTCTATATATATATATGCATAACATGTACAATGTGTAGTACCGTAAAATACTAGCAAACGAAAAAGAATTAAAATGGAAAACACAAAATTAAATGAAAAAGAAATCATAAAACCAAAAACCCCACAACCATTTAGTACCGGTTGGTGTTACCAACCGGTACTAAAGGGCTCCCGGCCCCCGGAGCTAGCTCGTGCCACGTGGATCCCCTTTAGCACCGGTTCATGCTGAACCGGTACTAAAGGGGGGGCCTTTAGTGCCGAAACTTCAGTGCCGGTTCCATAACTGGCACTAAAGGCCCTTACGAACCGGTGCTAATGGTCTGTTTTCTACTAGTGGGATGATGCAGCAGAGTAGCGTAAGAATTTCCCTCGGTTTTTGAGAACCAAGGTATCAATCCAGTAGGAGGCCACGCTCAAGTCCCTCATACCTGCACAAAACGATAGCTACTCGCAACCAACACGATTAGGGTTGTCTATCCCTTCACGGTCACTTATGAGAGTGAGATCTGATAGATATAATATTTTTGGTATTTTTGGTATAAAGATGCAAAGTGAAAAGTAAAGGCAAAGTAAAAAGCACAGAAAGATTAAAGTGATGGAGATTGATATGATGACAATAGACCCGGGGGCCATAGGTTTCACTAGTGGCTTCTCTCAAGAGGATAAGTATTCTATGGTGGGTGAACAACTTACTGTTTTGCAATTGACAGAATTGAGGATAGTTATGAGAATATCTAGGCATGATCATGTATATAGGCATCACGTCCGTGACAAGTAGACCGAAACGATTCTGCATCTACTACTATTACTCCACTCATCGACCGCTATCCAGCATGCATCTAGAGTATTAAGTTAAAAATAGAGTAACGCTTTAAGCAAGATGAAATGATGTAGAGAGATAAATTCATGTAATATGAAATAAACGCCATCTTGTTATCCTCGATGGAAACGATGCAATACGTGCCTTACTGCCCCTTCTATCACTGGGAAAGGACACCGCAAGATCGAACCCAAAGCTAAGCACTTCTCCCATGGCAAGAACTACCAATCTAGTCGGCCAAACCAAACGGATAATTCAAAGACTTGCAAAGATAACCAATCATACATAAAATAATTCAGAGAAGATTCAAATATTATTCATAGATAGACTTGATCATAAACCCACAATTCATCGATCTCAACAAACACACCGCAAAAAGAAGATTACATCGAATAGATCTACACGAGAGAGGGGGAGAACTTTGTATTGAGATCCAAAAAGAGATAAGAAGCCATCTAGCTACTAACTATGGACCCGAAGGTCTGAGGTAAACTACTCACACTTCATCGGAGAGGCTATGATGATGTAAAAGCCCTCCATGATGACGGCCCTCTTCCGGCGGAGCTCCGGAACAGGCCCCAAGATGGGATCTCGTGGATATAGAAAGTTGCGGCGGTGGAATTAGGTTTTTGGCTCCTGTTCTGATCGTTTGGGGGTACGTACGTATATATAGGAGGAAGAAGTACGTCGGTGGAGCTTTGAGGGGCGCACAAGGCAGGGGGAGCGCCCTAGGGGGGGCGCCCCCCACCCTCGTGACCGCCTCTCTGATGCCTTGGCGTAGGGTCCAAGTCTCCTGGATCACGTTCGGTGAGAAAATCACATTCCGGAAGGTTTCATTCCGTTTGGACTCCGTTTGATATTCCGTTTCTTCGAAACACTGAAATAGGCAAAAAAACAGCAATTCTGGGCTGGGCCTCCGGTTAATAGGTTAGTCCCAAACATAATATAAAAGTGGAAAATAAAGCCCAATATAGTCCAAAACAGTAGATAATATAGCATGGAGCAATCAAAAATTATAGATACGCTGGAGACGTATCAATCCGTTGCATGGAAATCCCTACTCACTCACATTGATATCTATTGATGGCCATCTCCATAGCCCATTGATATGCCTAGTTGATGTCAGACTATCTTCCTCCTTTTAGTCTTCTCCACAGCCACCATTATATTCCACCTATAGTGCTATATCCATGGCTCGCGCTCATATATTGCGTGAAAGTTGAAAAAGTTTGAAAAGGATAAGTATGAAACAATTGCCTGGCTTGTCATTGGGTCTGTGCATGATGGGAGCATTTTGTGTAAAGGAAATTAAGCATGGCCAGACTATATTGTTTTGTAGGGATGAGCTTTCTTTGGGTATGTTATTTTGGGAAGACATAATTGCTTGGTTAGTATGCTTGAAGTATTATTATTCTTATGTCAAGATTAAACTTTTGTCTTGAATCTTTCTGATCTGAACATTCATGCCACAATAAAGAAAATTACATTAAAATTATGTTAGGTAGCATTCCACATCCAAAATTCTGTTTTTATCATTTACCTACTCGAGGACCAGCAGGAATTAAGCTTGGGGATGCTTGATACGTCTCCAACGTATCTAGGATGTCTTTATGCATTTATATGCTATTTTATATGATTTTTGGGACTAACCTATTAACATAGAGCCCAGTGCCAGTTTATGTTTTTTCCTTGTTTTTTAGTATCGCGGAAAAGGAATATTAAATAGAGTCCAATTGAGCTGAAAATTTACGGAAATCATTTTTGGACCAGAAGAAGCCCATGGAGCATCAATGATTGACCAGAAGAGTCCTGGGGCCACCACGAGGGTGGGGGGAGCGCCCTACCCCCCTGGGCGCGCCCCCTGCACCATGGCCGCCTCGTGGACCCCCCCTGACATGTTCCCAACGCCAACGCCTCTTATATATCCCCAAACTTCCAGAAAATAACCTTAATCGGGAGTTCTATCGTCGCAAGCCTCTGTAGCCACCCAAAACCAATCGAGACCCCATTCCGGCACCCTACCGGAGGGGGGATCCATCACCGGTGGCCATCTTCATCATCCCGACGCTCTCCATGACGAGGAGGGAGTAGTTCACCCTCCGGACTGAGGGTATGTACCAGTAGCTACGTGTTTGATCCCTCTCTCTCTCTCTCGTGTTCTTGATTCGACACGATCTTGATGTATCGCGAGCTTTGCTATTATAGTTGGATCTTATGATGTTTCTCCCCCTCTACTCTCTTGTAATGGATTGAGTTTTCCCTTTGAAGTTATCTTATCAGATTGAGTCTTTAAGGATTTGAGAACACTTGATGTATGTCTTGCATGTGCGTATCTGTGGTGACAATGGGATATTCACGTGATCCACATGATATATGTTTTGGTGATCAACTTGCGTGTTCCGTGACCTCGTGAACTTATGCATAGGGGTCCGCACACGTTTTCGTCTGGACTCTCCGGTAGAAACTTTGGGGAACTCTTTGAAGTTCTTTGTGTTGGTTGAATAGATGGATCTGAGATTGTGTGATGCATATCGTATAATCATACCCACGCATTAGGGTTTTAGTTGAGTTGTGTCTTAAGGTGTTATTCTAGAACGAACTCCAGGATAGATCGAACGAAAAGAATAGCTTCATGTTATTTTACTATGGACTCTATAATAGATTCATCCGAAAGAATAACTTTGAGGTGGTTTCGTACCCTACAATAATCTCTTATTTCGTTCTCCGCTACTAGTGACTTTGGAGTGACTCTTTTTTGCATGTTCAGGGATTGTTATATGATCCAATTATGTTATTAATGTTGAGAGAACTTGCACTAGTGAAAGTATGAACCCTAGGCCTTGTTTCAATGCATTGCAATACAACTTCTGCTCACTTTTATCTTTAGTTACCTTGCCATTTTTATATTTTTAGATTACAAAAACCTTTATCTACCATCCATATTGCACTTGTATCACCATCTCTTCGCCGAACTAGTGCACCTATACAATTTACCATTGTATTGGGTGTATTGGGGACACAAGAGACTCTTTGTTATTTGGTTGCAGGGTTGTTTGAGAGGGACCATCTTCATCCTACGCCTCCCACGGATTGATAAACCTTAGGTCATCCACTTGAGGGAAATTTGCTACTGTCCTACAAACCTCTGCACTTGGAGGCCCAACAACGTCTACAAGAAGAAGGTTGTGTAGTAGACATCAAGCTCTTTTCTGGCGTCGTTGCCGGGGAGGTTAGCGCTTGAAGGTATATCTTTAGATCTTGCAATCGAATCTGTTACTTGTTTTATCACTAGTTTAGTCTATAAAAGAAAACTACAAAAAATGGAATTAAGGTTGCCTCGTATGCTTCACCTTTTTAATGTCTTTCATGAAAATAAGGATTCCAATAATTGTGCCAAAGTGTTAGAAGAAGAATGTTTTAAAATGTTTGGCACTAAATCTTTGGATGATGAGCATGATTGCAATGTTGTTAGTATGAATTCTTTGAATATCCATGATGCTAATGATATGCAAAGCCACAAGCTTGGGATGATATGTTTGATGAAGATGATATTTTTAGTCCCCCGAGTTTTGATGAGCAAATTTATTATGATGATAGCATGCCTCCTTTTTATGATGATTATGTTGATGAAAGTGGTTTCGGAGAGGTCATGACTTTATTTAGTGATGAATCCACTATTTCAGAAGAGGTTCCAATTGATTATGAGAACAAAGTTGCTATCTATGATGATTATTGTGATGACATGTATGCTATAAAGAATAATGATAACAAGAAACTTGTCATCTTGATTTTAATTTTCAATTGGATTATGCCTCACATGATAGTTATTTTGTTGAGTTTGCTCCCACTACTATTCATGAGAAGAAATTTGCTTATGTGGAGAGTAATAGAAATTCTATGCTTGTAGATCATGAAAATAATGCTTTATGTGATACTCATATTATTGAATTCATTCATGATGCTACTGAAAATCATTATGAGAGAGGAATATGTGCTTGTAGGAATTGTAATAATATCAAGTTTCCTCTGTATGTGTTGAAAATCTTGAAGTTATCCTTGTTTTACCTTCCTATGCAAGTTGATTCTTGTTCCCACAAGTTGTTTGCTCACAAAATCCCTATGTATAGCAAGTGGGTTAGACTTAAATGTGCTTTTCATATGCTTCATGATGCTCCTGTTATGTTTCAATTCTTATCTTTTATGTGAGCATCATTGAAATTATCATGCCTAGCTAGAAAGGAATTAAAGAAAAGCGCTTGTTGGGAGACAACCCAACACATTTACCTACTGTTTTGTGTGTTCACATGATTAAGATACTGTAGTAATCATGTTTTATAGCTTTTGTTTTAATAAAGTGCCAAGTAGAGCCTTTAGGATCTTCTTGGGTGATTGTTGTTTGATCTTGCTGATAAAAACATAAAGTATGCGCTCACGAAAATAATTATCATTTTTTACCAAAGAGCGATAAAATATCAATTCCACCTGCAGTAGATCAATATACTTTTTATCCTGGTCGTTCTATTTTTTCAGAAATTTTGGAGTTACAAAAGTATTCAAAACCTCCAGATTGCTACAAACTGTTCTGTTTTTGACAGATTCTGTTTTCTATGTGTTGTTTACTTATTTTGATGAATCTATAAGTAGTATCAGAGGGTATGAACCATAGATAAGTTGGAATACATTAGATATTACAGCAATATGAATTTAGAATGAGTTCATAACAGTACCTTGGTGGTGATTTATCTTCTTATACTAACGGAGCTTACGAGTTTTCTTTTAAGTTTTGTGTTGTGAAGTTTTCAAGTTTCAGGTGAAGATTCGATGAACTATGGAATAAGGAATGACAAGAGCCTAAGCTTGGGGATGCCTGAGGCACCCCAAATAAATATTCAAGGACAACCATGTAATGACCAGACCTCAAATAGTCTGATCTCTGTGCATCAGTGTCATCCCTGGATCGGTAATGCTGACACGCACTGTACTTGAGGATTTATAACAGAGTAGCAATCACACACTTATTACATCGAATGTCTCAAAAGAGAACTTATTATAATAAATATGGCTTAAGGCCATCTAATACGATAACAACGGAAGGCTTGGAAGATAAAGTGAGTCCATCAACTCCAACGACATCACTGAGTGAAAGACCATGAACTAAGGCACCTTACTCGTCGTCTAAAAAGTCTGCAACATGAACGTTGCAGCCCGAAAACGGGTCAGCACATGGAATATGCTGACAATGTAACACAAGAGATTAATGAACAGAATAATGCTATCACTACACGAATATTTGGCTGGTGGAGGCTGTATGGTTAATATGTTTTGCGGAAAGCCAATTTTCCCTACAACAAAGGATTAAATTTTATTTAACTATCATGGTGGTTGTTAAACATTGAGAAGGTTCACCCAACTCAATACCAATTAAGCATCATCATTAAAACCCAATCAAATTATATTAAGAGTGATGAGATCCACATCATAATCCAAGAACTAGATACTCAAGATGTCCATAACCAAGGACACGGCTAACCATGATTAGTTTGTACACTCTGCATAGGTTTGCGCACTTTTCCCCACAAGACTCGATCTCCTCCGTTGGATTTCTCGCACTACATGATGTTTGAGAAACGGATGACCGAGACACAGTTTTTCCAAAGAGGTCCCCTTAACCGATAGATAGGCCGGTACACCTACAATCCCCTACATCTGCTAGCCCATCATGGAAAGGTTTCCCACAACTTACTCAACTATGCCAGAGCCCATAATGGCATGTGGCTGCACACGAAAGTTTCTAGCATGAATAATCATATGATCCCTTTGAGCCTGTGTGGCACTCCATAGGAGAATCACACGGTACCCCGGGATTTCCAAAAATACAGGCAACACTGGGTTCCCCAGGTGCCTCAATCCACCCAGATGTGTATTAAAGTTGCCACCTTAAGTTAACCATTAATTAACAATACTCACATCTATCATGAATACACTCAAACCCAAACCACGTCTACGAGCATAGCATAGCAATATAAGCAACATAGAAGTAACTCCCATAGGTTTGATAATGAACAGGTGAATAGGTACTACCTCATCTACTTCCCAAACCCTCAATTTAATCAGATCCTAATCATGCAATTGTTTGAGTATTGATCTAATGCAATAAAATTGGGTAGTAAAGAGGTATGATCAAAGTGTTACTTGCCTTGCTGATGATACGTGAAACCTAGAGACTCGTAGTAGCACGCTTCGCACTCCGGGTACTATATCGCAATCAAACAAGCATAAAATAAGAAATCAAGCACAGATGCACGGGTAAAACTCAAATAAGAAGATCTAACCAGAAAGTTCAACTTAAGAACTCCGGTTTGCAAAAAGAATCAAATCAAACGAAGCAACGGAACTCAAACTGCGAAAGAAACAGGCTTTGATTACTAATCTGGACTGAAGTCAAATTTTACAGTACCAAAAAATTGTTTAAGTTGATTAAATAGAAAGAGGGCTTCAAGACGAAAATGTAAACTAAAATGAAAATTGGATCAGAAATCGCGATCGAAAATAATCGCGGAAAACACTGGAAAAAGAAAAACTGACGAACAGGCTAACGAACGAACGTTCTCTATCTGCGGCTAAACGGTGAAAAAAGTTCGTTAAAATGAACGTACGGAACAACGTCCTCTAAATAACTAAACTGGAAAAAAACCGAACGGGATCTGGAAAAAACAGATCTATGGTTTTTTCTAAAAAAACTGATCGGTTTTTTTCGAGAAAACTGGCGGCGGCTACCTCGACGAGACCCGGCAAGGGCGGCGGCAACTCCGGCGGCAATGGCGCGCTCCAGCGGGCGTCGGGCGGGGCGGCAGCGCGGGGCTAGCGGGCGGCGGCTCGGGCAGCGGTGGCGGCTCGGGCGGCGGGGCTAGGGCTCGGCTAGGCTGGGGGGTCCCGGGTGGGCCATATAAGAGGCTGGCTGGATGAGTCCGGGTCGGATACGGCCCGGCTAAGTCGGTTCACTTTTTTTAAAACAATTCCATGCAGAAAAACAAAGAAAAGAAATGATAAACGGACTCCAAAAATCCTGAAATAAATTTTCTCCGTCCTCTAAAAATCTACCGGACAAGGTGAACATTTATTTGGGACTCTAATGCAATTTTGAAAAACGCATATTTTTCCTAATTCAAATAAAATAGCGATAAAACTCTGAATAAAATTCTTATTTGATTTTAATATTAAATCTTTAATATTTCTTTATTTTGAGGAAGTAATTTTATCCTCTCTCTTTTATTTTTATAAAAGAAATATTCGAAGAGAAAATAATTAAAATCAAACGATCCTCTTTTCACAATTTGAGAAAAACGCAAATATGAAAATAACGAAATTCCCAACTCTCTTTGTGGGTCCTTGAGTTGCATAGAATTTCTAGGATCAAGCCAAAAATGCAATAAAATATGATATGCAATGATGATCTAATGTATAACATTCCAAATTGAAAATTTGGGATGTTACAAACCTACCCCCCTTAAGATGAATCTCGCCCTCGAAATTCGGGTTGGCTAGAAAATAGGTGAGGGTAATCCTTTCGTAGGTCTTCCTCTCGTTCCGAGGTGGCTTCATCTTCGGTATGGTGACTCCACTGAACCTTGCAAAACATGATAACTTTGCTGCGTGTAACTCGGCTGGCAAACTCGAGAATCTTGACTGGCTTCTCCTCGTAGGTCAAATCGCTATCTAACTGAATCGCTTTCAGCGGCACTGTATCTCTCAGAGGGATATCAGCCATCTCTGCGTGGCACTTCTTCAACTGAGAAACGTGGAACACATCATGCACTCCTGACAATCCTTCAGGCAATTTAAACTTGTAAGCAACTTTTCCCATACATTCCAAAACTTTTTATGGTCCCACAAAACATGGTGCTAACTTTCCCTTAACTCCAAAATGCTTCACTCCTCGGAGTGGTGATACACGAATATACACTCTGTCTCCGACTTCGTAAATTGTCTCCTTGCGTTTAGAATCCACATAACTCTTCTGCCTGGACTGGGCTACCTTGAGTCTATCACGAATCAGCTTAACCTTCTCTTTAGACTCTTTAATCAAATCTAGTCCAAACAACTGTCGGTCTCCAACTTCCTCCCACAACAACGGTGTCCTGCACCTCCTTCCATACAATGCTTCGAAAGGGGTCATCTTCAAACTAGCTTGATAGCTGTTGTTGTAAGAGAAATCTGCGTCTAGTGCACAAGCTCTCAACATGTCCTCTAAAATCTGATTGACTCTCTCAGTCTGTCCATCTATCTGCAGGTGAAATGCTGTACTGAACTCTAGCCTGGTTCCCAAAGTTTCATGCAACTGATTCCAAAATTTTGTGGTAAACTGGGTTCCTCTATCTGATACAATGGTCCTCAGAACTCCATGCAAACATATGATTCTGGTCATGTATATCTTTGCCAACTTAGCACTGGTGTAAGTGGTCTTCACTGGGATGGAATGAGCTACTTTCGTCAAAGGATCGACTTCAACCCATATCGAGTCATAGCCTGAATGAGTCCTGGGCAATCCTGTGATAAAATTCATACCTAGCTTGTCCCACTTCCATTCGGGTATCAGCAATGGTTGTAGCAATCCTGCTGGCTTCTAATGCTCTGCCTTCACTCTCTGACAAACATCACAAACTGCTACATACTCCGCAATATCCTTCTTCATTCTGGTCCACCAGAAACTATCCTTCAAATCCAGGTACATTTTAGTATTTCATGGGTGAATCAAATATGGCGAATCATGGGCCTCATGCAAAATCAGCATCCTGATCTCCTGATCATTTGGCACATAAACACGGTCCTCAAACCATAAGGTATCATGCTCATCCTCACGAAATCCTTTAGCCTTTCCTTTGCTCATCCTTTCCTTTATCTCGGCAATCTCCTTGTCCATCTTCTGAGCTTCTCTGATCTTATCCATCAAAGTAGATTGAATCTCCAATGCTGCTACATAGCCTCTTGGAACTATCTCCAAACATAGCTCGCGAAGATCCTCTGCTAACTCCTTGGGTAACTCTCCGGTCATGAGTGTATTGACATGACTCTTGAGGCTCAACGCATCGGCTACTGTGTTAGCCTTTCCAGGATGATAGTGCAACTTCATATCATAATCCTTAATGATTTCCAACCATCTCCTCTACCTGAGATTCAACTCCTTCTGCGTGAAGATATACTTCAAACTCTTGTGATTCGTGTATACCTCACAATGGTTTCCGATGAGAAAATTTCTCCAAGTCTTCAACGCATGCACTACGGCTACTAACTCCAAACCATGCGTAGCATAATTTAACTCATGGGGTTTAAGCTGTCGTGAGGCATATGAAACAACTCTTCCTTCCTGCACAAGCATGGCTCCAAGCCCTTGACAAGAAGTGTCGCAATACACTTCATAATCCTTGTGTTGATCTGGCAGAATCAACAATAGTGATGTAACCAAGCGTTTCTTCAACTCCTGAAAATTGGTCTCACATTCCACAGTCCATTTGAACTTGATGTCCTTCTTTAACAACTCCATCATAGGATTTGCAATCTTCGAGAAATTCTCAATGAACCTCCCGTAGTATCCTATGAGTCCAAGAAAACTCCGAATCTCTCCAACTGATGTTGGTGCCTCCCAATTTGTCACAGTGACCACTTTGGTAGGGTCTACTGCTATTCCTTCTCGGGATATACCATGTCCAAGGAATCCAACTTCCTTCAACCAAAACTCACACTTGCTGAACTTGGCCTATAGCTGATGTTCTCTGAGCTTCCCAAGTACTAAACGCAAATGCTCCTTGTGCTCCTCTTCATTCTTCGAGTAGACCAAAATATCACCAATGAAAACCACAACGAACTTATCCAAAAACTCCATAAACACCTAGTTCATCATGTTCATGAAATAGGCAGGTGCATTAGTCAGGCCAAATGGCATAACGGCATACTCATATAGCCCATACATCATGGTAAAAGCTGTCTTAGGTATATCCTGATCTTGAATCTTCAGCTGGTGGTACCCTGATCGCAGATCGATCTTGGAAAACACCTTAGCTCCTTGCAGCTGTTCAAATAAATCATTGATCATCGGCAGTGGGTACTCGTTCTTGATCGTTAGTTCATTCAATCCACGATAATCAACAACCATCCTCAACGATCCATCCTTCTTCTCCACTAGAAGCACTAAGGATCCCCAAGGTGACGTACTTGGGTGAATATAACATTTATCCAGTAACTCCTTAATCTGCTTCTTAATTTCCTCTAAATCCTGTGCGGGCATCATGTACGGTCTCTTAGATATAGGCCATGTGCCTGGCAAAAGCTCAATCAAAAACTCCATGTCTCTATCCGGTGGCATGCCTGGCAACTCTTCTGGAAATACATCCGGGAAATCCTTCACCACTGGTACTTCCTCCTGTACAACTCCTGATAAGGAATTTACTTGCGTCCTATTCGGCACATGCCGGGATACATACTTGATCCTTCTTCCTTCTGGTGTGGTGAGCAAAATCGTCTTACTGGCGCAATCGATGTTTCCTCCATACATCGATAGCCAATCCATACCCAGAATCACATCCAAACCTTGCGACTCCAAAATTATCAAGTCTGAGGGGAAAACATGCCTACCTATGGTCAATGGCATCTAAAAACATCCTTGGCTTGCCATATACTCTGCTCCTGGCGAGCTCACTAAAATAGGTGTACTAAGAAATTTGGTGGGCAGTTTATACTCATCCACAAATCCCCTTGATATGTATGAATGCGATGCACCAGTATAAAAAGAACGACTACAGTAAATGACTTAACCAAAAACTTACCTATTACTGCATGTGGCTGGGCTTCAACCTCCTCCACGTTAACGTGGTTCACTTGTCCCCTGTTGAAAGGGTTGGGCTTCTTTCCAGAACTTCCATTGCCGTTTCCATTCTTAGCTTCAGGACATTCATTGGCGTAATGTCCAGTCTTCTGACACTTATAGAAAGTAACATGGCTTAGATCTTTCTTGGCGGGTGTTGCTGGGTTGGAACGGTTCTGTCCGTTGCTTCCTCCATTACCATTCCCATTCTTGGACCTACTACGGTTCTGTGAACTTCCTCCATTGTGAGTGTGGCCTCCATGGTTATGGACAAGTCCTCCCGAGTTTGGGGTAAAACGGGGTCTCTGCTGAGCTCCAGAATTATACTTCCCTTGTCCATACTTCCTCTTGCGGTTGTCAATCTGCTGCTGCTTCCCTTCAATCATGAGAGCTCTATCTACCAACTCCTGGTAATTATTGAAATTTGCCACCATCAACTGCATGCCCAGCTCATCATTCAGTCCTTCCAGAAACTTCTCCTGCTTTGCTGCATCTATAGCGACATCAGCTGGGGCATCACGTTCTAGCTTACTAAAGTCATCCACATACAGGACAATGGTGCGTCCTCCTTGGCGTAAGTTGCGAAACTCACGCTTCTTCATGGCCATAGCTCCTGCTGATACATGGG
The DNA here is from genome assembly GCF_002162155.2 of Triticum dicoccoides. NCBI lineage: Eukaryota > Viridiplantae > Streptophyta > Magnoliopsida > Poales > Poaceae > Triticum > Triticum dicoccoides. The sequence goes on along the minus strand of NC_041390.1, from coordinate 170,913,011 downwards.
CAGTGCGAAAGGCGTGCTGGAACTGGTCCCATGTAACATTGTCTATAGGAAAAGTGACTGTGTAATTCTCCCACCATGAGGCTGCTGGTCCATCCAATTGGTGCGCGGCAAAACGCACCTTCTCAGCATCTATATATCCTGCAGTGGTTAACTCCCTTCCAATCCTGCGGAGCCAATCATCTACAACTATCGGCTCGGTGCTGTTGGAAAACACCGGTGGCTGCAACCTCAGGAAACGGGTTAAGTTGTCAACTGGGGGTGGTGGTGGGTTGTTGTTGTTATTGTTGCCGTTGCCTTGGTTCTGAACTAACAACTGCATCAGGGCATTCTGCTGCTGGATCAACTGAGGGAGCTCCGGTGGAAAGGTAAATCCGTGGTCATGTCTCGGAGGCATTTGAGGGTTTAGAGGGAAGAGAATAGAATAGAATGAGGTCTAGTGAGAAAACACTACCCATATGCACATGAGACAAACACAATCATATCACTTCAATCAATTCAAACAAGGGCATACAATCGGTCTAACTATCGTTACAAAGTGCTCAGACTAATCTATATACATGGGGGAATACTACTACTGATATAGTGGTCGACTAGAAAAATTGATCGGTGGAAGACTCCATAATATCCCCTCCAGCTTCACAAACATAGTCATCATTGCTATCGTCGGGGTCCGAATCAGTGTCGTCGATGATGATGTAGTTCTACGGGCAAGTAGAATCGTCGTCTTCTCCTCCTGGTGCACGGTCTCCCATGAATACTCCTAGCTTCCTTGTCAGATCATCATTCATCTCCACTAGTATCGTCATTTCCTCCTCGTATCCATCGTGTGTAGACTTGAGTTCTTCTTAAAGCTCCGTGATCCTGGTCATCGCCTTCTTCAGATCTATCATGCCTGCGCACATCTGGTTCTCCTGGCGACGAATGTGCTGGTCTAACTCCTAGATGAAAGCTACACTGGATCTATCCTTCCTAGTGCTGATCATCTCCCATTGCTCATCTCGGCGCCCACAAATCTGGTAGGTAGTATCCTTGAGATCCTTGTGGTAAACTTCTCCAATGCGTCCCATGGTGATGTGGGCTGCCATACTCTTTCTTAGACTCCAGGTTGGTGCATCAAAGGAAAACTCTATGGGCTCAGTGACTGGCGTAAATGTCCTTGCTGGAACTTTAACTTGAATCATCCAGCGCTCCTCTTCTGGTAAAGTGGTGTTGTAAGTCCTGGTGAAGCTTGGTATTCCGATGTTCAGGTACCTAGTGACTTCCTTCAAGTGGCGTCCAAAAGGTGTGTCTTCATCCGGTTGTGCAAACTTGTTCCTTGTTTCCGCCATCCTAAAGAGTAGAAAATGGAGAGGAGTTAGAAATGAGAAGAGAGTAGTGATCTAGGGCTTTAGATTAATTTTCGTGTCCTACAGTCAGCGTGTGCTCTGATACCATCTTGTAGCGACTAGACCTCAAATAGTCTGATCTCTGTGCATCAGTGTCATCCCTGGATCGGTAATACTGACACGCATAGTATTTGAGGATTTATAACAGAGTAGCAATCACACACTTATTACATCAAATGTCTCGAAAGAGAACTTATTACAATAAATATGGTTAAGGCCATCTAATACGATAACAGCGGAAGGCTTGGAAGATAAAGTGAGTCCATCAACTCCAACGGCATCACTGAGTGAAAGACCATGACCTAAGGCACCTTACTCGTTGTCTGAAAAGTCTACAACATGAACGTTGCAGCCCGAAAACGGGTCAGCACATGGAATATGCTAGCAATGTAACACAAGGAAGTAATGAACGGAATAAGTCTATATTTGGCTGGTGGAGGTTGTATGGTTAATATGTTTTGCAGAAAGCCAATTTTCCCCTACAACAAAGGATTAAATTTTATTTAACTATCATTGTGGTTGTTAAACATTGAGAAGGTTCACCCAACTCAGTCCCAATTAAGCATCATCATTAAAACCCAATCAAATTATATTAAGAGTGATGAGATCAACATGATAATCCAATAACTAGATAGTCAAGATGTCCATAACCGAGGACACGGCTAACCATGATTAGTTTGTACACTCTGCATAGGTTTGCACACTTTTCCCCACAAGACTCGATCTCCTCTGTTGGATTTCTCGCACTACATGATGTTTGAGAAACGGATGACCGAGACACAGTCTCTCCGAAGAGGTCCCCTTAACCGATAGATAGGCCGGTACACCTACAATCCCCTACATCTGCTAGCCCATCATGGAAAGATTTCCCACAACTTGTTCAACTATGCCAGAGCCCATAATGGCATGTGGCTGCACATGGAAGTTTCTAGCATGAATAATTTTATGATCCCTTTGAGCCTGGGTGGCAGTCCATAGGAGAATCACACGGTACCCCGAGATTTCCAAAAATACGGGAAATACTGGGTTCCCTAGGTGCCTCAATCCACCCAGATGTGTATTAAATTTGCCACCTTAAGTTAACCATTAATTAACAATACTCACATCTGTCATGAATACACTCAAACCCAAACCACGTCTACGAGCATAGCATAGCAATATAAGCAACGTAGAAGTAACTCCCATAGGTTTGATAAGAAACAGGTGAATAGGTACTACCTCATCTACTTCCCAAACCGACAATTTAATCAGATCCTAATCATGCAATTATTTGAGGATTGATCTAATGCAATAAAACTGGGTAGTAAAGAGGTATAATCAAAGTGTTACTTGCCTTGCTGATGATCCGTGAAACCTAGAGACTCGTAGTAGCACGCTTCGCACTCCAGGTACTCTATCACAATCAAACAAGCATACAATAAGAAATCAAGCAAAGATGCACGGGTAAAGCTCAAATAAGAAGATCTAACCAGAAATTTTAACTTAAGAACTCCGGTTTGCAAAACGAATCCACTCAAACGAAGCAACAAAACTCAAACTACGAAAGAAACAGGCTTCGATTACTAATCTGGACTCAAGTCAAATTTTACAGTAGCAAAAACTTGTTTAAGTTGATAAACAGAAAGAGGGATTCGAGACGAAACTCTAGGCGCTTGAATCACCTGATTCTGATAAACGAGCGAAAAGATAAACTAAAACGAAAATCGGATCAGAAATCACGATCGAAAATAATCACGGAAAACCTTGGAAAAAGAAAAACTGGCGAACAGGCTAGCGAACGGACGTTCGTTGTCTGCGGCTAAACAGTGAAAAATGTTCGTTAAAACGAATGTATGAAAGAATGTCCGCTAAATAACTAAACCGAAATAAAAACCAAACCAGATCTGAAAAAATAGATCTAGGGTTTTTTTTTAAAAACCGATCGTTTTTTTTTGAGAAAACCGGCGGCGGCTACCTCGACGAGATCCGGCGAGGGCGGCGGGAACTCCGGCGGGCGTCGGGCGGGG
>NC_041390.1:170753024-170908942 GCF_002162155.2 Triticum dicoccoides | reverse complement strand
AGCGGGCGGCGGTGGCGCGTGGTAGCGGCGGGCGGCAGCGGCGGCGGCTCGGGCTGCGGCGGTGGCTCAGGCGGCAGGGCTAGGGTTCGGCTGGGCTGGGGGGTCCCGGGCGGGCCTTATAAGAGGCCGGCCGGACGAGTCCGGGTCGGGTACGGCCCGGCTAAGTCGGTTCACTTTTAAAAAAAATCAGCGCAGAAAAACGAAGAAAAGAAATACTAAACGAACTCCAAAAATCCTGAAATAAATTTTCCCCGTCCTCTAAAAATCTACCGGACAAGGTGAACATTTATTTGGGACTCTAATGCAATTTTGAAAACCGCATATTTTTCCAAATTCAAATATTATAGCGATAAAACTCCAAATAAAATTCTTATTTGATTTTAATATTAAATCTACAACATTTCTTTATTTTGAGGAAGTCATTTTATCCTCTCTATTTTATTTTTATAAAAGAAATATTCGAAGAGAAAATAATTAAAATCAAACGATCCTCTTTTCAAAATTTGAGAAAAACTCAAATATGAAAATAACGAAATTCCCAACTCTCTCTGTGGGTCCTTGAGTTGCATAGAATTGCTAGGATCAAGCCAAAAATGCAATAAAATATGATATGAAATGATGGTCTAATGTATAACATTCCAGATTGAAAATTTGGGATGTTACAAACCAAGAGCCTAAGCTTGGGGATGACCCGGATGGCATCCCCTCTTTCGTCTTCGTCCATCGGTAACATTACTGGAGGCTATATTTTTATTCACAACATGATATGTGTTTTTCTTGGAGCGTCATTTTATTTTCTTTTGTTTTGCTTGTTGTTTGAATAAAATACCAAGATCTGAAATTCTTAAATGTTAGAGAGTCTTGCATAATTATTCAACTACTCATTGATCTTCACTTATATCTTTTGGAGTAGTTTGTCGTTTGCTCTAGTGCTTCACTTATATCTTTTAGAGCATGGTGGTGGTTTTATGTTATAGAAATTATTGATCTCTCATGCTTCACTTATATTATTTTAAGAGTCTTTTAGAAAAGCATGGTAATTTTCTTTGGTTATAAAATTAGTCCTAATATGATGGGTATTCAAGATGGGTATAATAAAAACTTTCATATAGAGTGCATTGAATAGTTTAATACTTGATAATTGTTTTGAGATATAAAGATGGTAATATTAGAGTCTTGCTAGTTGAGTAATTGTGAAATTGATAAATACTTGTGTTGAGGTTTGCAAGTCCCGTAGCATGCACTTATGGTAACCATTGTGTGACAAATTTGAAGCATGAGGTGTTCTTTGATTGCCTTCCTTATGAGTGGTGGTCAAGGACGAGCGATGATCTTTTCCTACCAATGTACCCCCCTAGGAGCATGCACGTAGTTCTTGGTTTTGATGACTTGTAGATTTTTGCAATAAGTATTTGAGTTCTTTATGAGTAATGTTGAGTCCATGGATTATACGCACTCTCAAACTTCCACCTTTACTAGCCTCTCTTGTGCCGCACAACTTTCGCCGGTTCCATAAACCCATCATTTACCTTCCTCAAAATAGCCACCATACCTACCTATTATGGCATTTCCATCGTTCCGTTTATTATGACACGCTTCATCATAGTCAAATTGATTTGCATGATCATGTAGTTGACATCGTATTCGTGGCATGGCCACCATTCATAAATTTTCATACATGACACTCTTGATTCATTGCACATCCTGATACACCGTCGAAGGCATTCACATAGAGTCATATTTTATTCTAGGTATCGAGTTCTAATTCTTGAGTTGTAAGTAAATAAAAGTGTGATGATCTTGATTATTAGAACATTGTCCCATTTGAGGAAAGTATGATGGAGACTATGATTCCACCACAAGTCGGGATGAGACTCCGGACGAAAAAAATAGGCCATAAATAAGAGAAGGCTGAAATGAATAAGTAAATAAATAAATGAGAGAAAAAGAGAGAAGGGGAAATGTTACTATCCTTTTACCAAACTTGTTCTTCAAAGTAGCACCATGATCTTCATGATAGGGAGTTTCTTATGTTGTCACTTTCATATACTAGTGGGAATTTTTCATTATTGAACTTGGCTTGTATATTCCAATGATGGGCTTCCTCAAATTGCCCTAGGTCCTCGCGAGCAAGGAAGTTGGATGCACACCCACTTAGTTACTTTTGTTGAGCTTTCATACAATTATAGCTCTAGTGCATCCGTTGCATGGCAATCCCTACTCACTCACATTGATATCTATCGATGGTAATCTCCATAGCCCATTGATACGCCTAGTTGATGTGAGACTATCTTCCTCCTTTTTGTCCTCTCCACAACCACCATTCTATTTCACCTATAGTGCTATGTCCATGGCTCGCGCTCATATATTGCGTGAAAGTTGAAAAAGTTTGAAAAGGCTAAGTATGAAACAATTGCTTGGCTTGTCATCGGGGCTGTGCATGATGGGAGCATTTTGTGTGACGGAAATGAAGCATGGCCAAAGTATATGGTTTTGCAGGGATGAGCTTTCTTTGGCTATGTTATTTTGAGAAGACATAATTGCTTGGTTAGTATGCTTGAAGTATTATTATTCTTATGTCAATATTAAACTTTTGTCTTGAATCTTTCGGATCTGAAAATTCATGCCATAATAAAGAAAATCACATTGAAATTATGTTAGGTAGCATTCCACATCAAAAAATTCTGTTTTTATCATTTACCTACTCGAGGACGAGCAGGAATTAAGCTTGGGATGCTTGATACGTCTCCAACGTATCTATAATTTTTGATTGTTCCATGCTATTATATTATCCATCTAGGATGTTTTATATGAATTTATATGCTATTTTATATGATTTTTGGGACTAACCTATTAACCTAGAGCCTAGTGCCAGTTTCTGTTTTTTCCTTGTTTTTGAGTATCGTAGAAAAGGAATATCAAACGGAGTCTAATTGACCTGAAAATTTACGGAGATCATTTTTGGACCAGATGAAGCCCACGGAGCATCGGAGATGGACCAGAAGAGTTCCGAGGCCACGACGAGGGTGGGGGCGTGCCCTACCCCCTGGGCGCGCCCCCTGCCTCGTGGCCGCCTCGTGGACCCCCCTAACTTGTTCCCGACACAAACACCTCTTATATATCCCCAAACTTCCAGAAAATAACCTAGATCAGGAGTTTCTCCGCCGCAAGCCTTTGTAGCCACCAAAAACCAATCGGGACCCCGTTCCGGCACCCTACCGGAGGGGGGATCCATCATCGGTGGCCATCTTCATCATCCCGACGCTCTCCATGACAAGGAGGGAGTAGTTCACCCTCAGGGATAAGGGTATGTACCAGTAGCTATGTGTTTGATCTCTCTCTCTCTCTCTCTCTCTCTCTCTCTCTCTCGTGTTCTTGATTCGGCACGATCTTGATGTATCGCGAGCTTTGCTATTATAGTTGGATCTTATGATGTTTCTCCCCCTCTACTCTCTTGTAATGGATTGAGTTTTCCCTTTGAAGTTATCTTATCGGATTGAGTCTTTAAGGATTTGAGAACACTTGATGTATGTCTTGCATGTGCTTATCTGTGGTGACAATGGGATATTCACGTGATCCACTTGATGTATGTCTTGGTGATCAACTTGTGAGTTCCGTGACCTTGTGAACTTACGCATAGGGCTTGGCACACATTTTTGTCTTGACTCTACGGTAGAAACTTTGGGGCACTCTTTGAAGTTCTTTGTGTTGGTTGAATAGATGAATTTGAGATTGTGTGATGCATATCGTATAATCGTACCCACGGATACTTGAGGTGACATCGGAGTATCTAGGTGAAATTAGGGTTTTGGTTGATTTTTTGCTTAAGGTGTTATTCTAGTACGAACTATAGGATAGATCGAACGGAAATAATAGCTTCGTGTTATTTTACTACAGACTCGTAAATAGATCGATCAGAAAGAATAACTTTGAGGTGGTTTCGTACCCTAGAATAATCTCTTCGTTTGTTCTCTGCTATTAGTGACTTTGGAGTGACTCTTTATTGCATGTTTCCATTTATGTTATTATTGTTGAGAGAACTTGCACTAGTGAAATTATGAACCCTAGGCCTTGTTTCAACGCATTGCAATACCGTTTATGCTCACTTTTATCATTAATTACCTTGCTGTTTTTATATTTTCAGATTACAAAAACCTTTATCTACCATCCATATTGCACTTGTATCACCATCTCTTCGCCGAACTAGTGCACCTATACAATTTACCATTGTATTGGGTGTGTTGGGAACACAAGAGACTCTTTGTTATTCGGTTGCAGGGTTGTTTGAGAGAGACCATCTTCATCCTATGCCTCCCATGGATTGATAAACCTTAGGTCATCCACTTGAGGGAAATTTGCTACTGTCCTACAAACCTCTACACTTGGAGGCCCAACAACGTCTACAAGAAGAAGGTTGTGTAGTAGACATCATCATGAAGTAGCCATGGTTTCTACTTGAATACTTAATAAAAGTTTGCCAGTTATCTATCTGCTTGTTTGCTATTGTTGTCATTGTTTCGGTTATGCTCGTGGTTTCATCTTCACCTTCATGCTATGTTTTGATGCATCCTGTTATCTTGTACTACTTGCTAGTATCATGTTCACATGTTATCCTTGGTAATAGCAGTACATGCTGGCAGTAGTGATGTTCTGCTTGATGCATGTTTACCGTCTGTTATCAAGTACCGTTGCTATGCATGTTACTTTGAATCCAGTTGGTTACATGCTTACTTGGTAGTGTTCTTGCTATGTTCTTGCATGGTATTTATTCATGATGCTAGTAGACATGCTATGCTCATGTATAGTGATATGATTATGCTCGTCAGTATGCCATGCTCATTTGGTTTAATGCTTCATTTTGGTTATGCTCGCTGATTATGTTGCACCTCCATGCTTATGATGATATCCTGCTCATGTACTATAGTTGCCTCGTGTTATTTTTATATGGCTCAGCTTCTTGCATTCAAGTTTAAGCGGATAATAATGAACTTGAACAATTGTTTGCTGAGTCATGGTGCCACTGAAATTGAGCTGACCAGTGCAACCACATTTGCCTTTTATGGGAAGGACCTAACTAGGTCTATTGTCATGTCTCTCACCGGTGCCTCCAACGATGGAAGGTTATGGGCGCGCGCTACCCTGATCAGGTAGGCGGGCATAAGCCTTGTGTGCCCGTTGTTGTTGTTACGGTACCATGTCCCCGTTTGTGACCGTTTAAGTTTTTCCACGACGGTGGCCATTGATGCCTTTGGTAGGCACGGGGCCACCCATGACTTATCCCAGAGGGGAGTTGGTCGGAGTGGCCGGGAGAGTGTCATGGCAGTAGATCAGTTTTTTCGGAACGCCGTTGGTCCACACGTATGGGAGTGCGAGGCCATGGGTTCCGTGGTGTGGGTAAAGTGCCCTACCTCTACAGAGTGTGTGTTAAATCTATCGATAGTCGCGCCCGCTAATATGGGCCCACTTCGTAGTCGGCCACACTATGAGCCAACAATAAGAATAACTTGCTTAATAGCAACCACGGTTCGATGATTAGTAAGAGATTGGTTGTGATCAAGAGAGGATCACAGAGGTATCGTGGATACCGAAGTTGGTTAATCTTTATGTGATTGCGAGATGATCATAGTGGTATCATGGATACCGAAGTTGGTAAGTTGATGCATGAGATGGTTACGAGGTAACCGCCGAATAAGAGTAAGTTGGTGCATGATCATGTTAACCTATTGCATGTAGTGTCATCATGTTCATATGGTCATGCTATGCTTGTTCTAGTTGTATCATGTTCAGTTCGTGCACACGTTGTTCTGTTAGTGTCATGCTCATGATTGCTTTAACCTACTAATGCCATGTTGTTGTCATCTGTCTTGACTGCTTTTGGATTATTGTGAGCTTGCAAGTATATTCAATGTACTGACCTGGCATGTCATCCAGTTTGCAGGTCGTTCCTGGATTGCTTGCTTGTTTGGTGTGGTTCCTGTGTTCGCTAGCTAGGATAAACGTTCCAGCCATTGTCCCTGCGAATTTGAGTCCATCATCATCGCTCGTTGTTTCACTGCCAGTAGACGTTTCGCTGCCTCGAGTTGTTATGCTGCTTGCATAGAGCAACTGTGGTTGGCGTAGCGTCACCATGCCGATGTTATTCATTGTAATACCGGAGACCTTGTAATCATATTCGTGTTGTAATAGAGAGCTGGTTTGTTCTATTCTAAGCAGTGCCATATTCTAGAAGACTTCACCTCGATCTCTGGGATGGAATACGGGGTGTTCCGGTTTCTCTGAGCCGGGGTGCCACATGCTTGGTATCAGAGCAGGTCTAGCTATAGAGCATCCTAGTCAACTAGAATGTTAGAACATGGTAGTATAGGGTCTGGTTATTGCCCTTGCTTGCTGCATTTGGTTGTTGCATTTGTTTGCTGCATATAGTCGTATTTCGGTTACCCCTAACCCTTGTTTCGTGCGTAGATGGCGGTCTGCTTCCACGAGTTCAATGCCCTCCCCAGAGCTCTCGGTGTTGTTCCTATTGCGTTCAATCCCACTCCTGCATCTCTCAGCTTTGCCACCCTCCTTGGTGACATGTAGCATAGCATTTATCCCCGTGGAGATCCACCCCATTACCAAGTATTCCAGTTTTCTGCCGGAGGAAGAATTCTGGAATATGACGCTCATGTCCATCTGTCAGCCCCAATTCCTGTTGGTAAGCGCACCTATAGTTTCCACGGTGGTTACGACGCTACTCCTGAGTGTGTCGTTCGGCTTTCCGCAATGGCAGGAATCACCGGCCTTCTCCATCAAGAGAGCATGGTGCAAGAGAACCATGCTTATCAGTACTATCCCACCATCGTCAATAATCCTAAGCGGATCAAGTTTCCATCTGTCAACCCCCAAGAAGACCCCACTATCCTCGCCATGTCCTGTTACTTGACGGCCGAGTGTCTTCTTATTTCTGAATTAGTCCGAGACGCCATTCGAGCCAGGAGATTGCTTGGTGCTTCCCTACCTCAATCTCCGCCAGCTTCTCCAACCCCTCTGCCTTGTCCATCCGGAGTTTCGGAGTCAACAGTTCTGCTTGCTACTCCATTAGCTTCTTCGTCAATTACCGAGCGTTTTCTCAAGCATAGGGGTGTCATCCTTCGTGTAGTGCATGTGCATTTGTTGTAGTATCCTGCTTGTGTGTGTGCCTGTCTGGAGTAGTTTTGTAGCTTGTTTGTTGTGTGCTTTGTTGCAATTGATCATTTTCTCGTGCTTCTTTGTTTTGAATCTTCGGTGTTACCCCCTTATGGAAAGTTGCTCATCAACCGACACCGGATCAAAAGAAGATGTGACAGATACAGCTATACACCAAGGAACTCAGTTATAACCAATGAGATTTTCAGCTGGTAGCATTGTATTGCAGACATCCGGTCCAAATAAAGTATATTCTGCTCAGACATTCAGTAACAAGTACCCATCAGAGATACATCTTTATGGCAGCAATGATTAAACAAGCAGAAGAACAAAATTTGATCCAAGTCCAACCTGCATTTCAAGTCAGAGGTTTGGTCCGTACACGATGATTAATTCTCCCATGAGTCAGATTTAACTCATGCGACACCCCAAAGTGAGTCTGGATATGCAATGAATTCAGTAAGAAGGATGGTCAGACAATTCTTCTCAGACAAGTGATCAGTAGCCGGAATGACAAGAATATATATATTATTTAGTTCAGAAAGAAAATCAGTTGAGTCTTTCTCCACAATCTGTCAGCAGCGTACAAGACAAGATTCCCAGTCTGCATCAGTAAGGTATGAATGATTTCCCATGCAAGATATTCAGTCTTCTTCAGTAAGATACTTCACAAGCTTCTGGCATAAGGTTCCGAGTCTTCCCTAGAAAGCCTTTTAGGGAGAGCTTATGAGGTACGCTACCCCCGTCCTTAGCAAGATATCCGCTAAAAGCTTCAGGCACAAGCCATCCAGTCCTTCAGAGCACGATATCCCGGTGGCTTCCAACGCAATCTGCCCAATCTTTTTCAGTACGACACTGGTACAAGGTACTAAACAATGAATTGTCAGCGTATGGTAGTGTTTTCCAAGTGTCAGATCTGAAACAATTGGGTCAGAAACAAGAATCAGTCAGAACCAAGGATGCCTTTGGAATCAGATATTTGTTCATACAATGAGTATGCTGCCAAGTTCATGCAAGTTCCTCGCACAAGGGAGAATTCATGGTATGCATCTGATAACCACACTTGATATGCAAGTGGAGGAAATGTGACACACCAAAATTTTGACCTTGTTTTAATAAATTAAAATTTTGCGAGGAAATTAAAACTTTTATTTTCTGGGCTCCCTTTTTATTTTTGAACCTTTTTCTCCCTTGTTATTACGGAGTTTTTCCCCCAAAATGAAAAAACTTTGCAAAATATGTTATTGGACTTGTTTAACCTCTCAAGAAAAACTCTTCTTTTATTAGTAGAACTAATTACATAATTAATTTGCTTGATCTTTATTTTCTTGAAAAATGGTTTTCCAAGGTTACATGGCCATATTTGAACTACAACAATTTGATAAATTCACTTAAAGTTCCAACCAAAATTTGGAATGTCATGTGATGTTTTTAAATCACTTTTATGCAAAAATATCTTTTATTCATGTAATATTTTGAGCTCTGCATCAATTTTTCTTCTCTGGTCCAGAGTGCAATTTTGCACTACAACCCATTTTAATATTTCTTTCTAGCCTCCAACAAAATTATGGGATGTTGGTAGTAGCTTATGATTCAACTTTATGCAAAAACCCAATGATGTTATTTGAAGTTTTTGAGTGAATCAACCTCATTTTCATTCTGTTCCAACAAGTCCAACCCATTTTTGGATTTTATTTCATTTATTCTATTCCCCAAAACAATTCTGTCAATTATTTTAAGCCTAGGTGATTTGCAAAGCAAGTACCTAATTTCCTTTGAGTTTTGATCTCAAACCAACTCCTCTGGATAGTCCTTAGCACCCACAACCTAGAACCATCAAGATCCGCTCTTCTTCTTTTCAAAATTTTCAAGTTTTCGCCTCTGCAAGTTTGGACCAGATTTGTCAAATTTGGTGAAATTCATATCTTCTCTTCTCCAAAAATTCTACCAAAATTCAGGCAGCCTCCAGGTGCAATGAGAGGCCACCCCACCAAAATTCAGCTCAAGGAAAGTTCTCCACATGCCAAAATCATTTCGTCGAACACTTGGCCGGCACTGTTTCTGTAGACTTTCAGAAAAATTCAGTGTTTCAGAGTTTTACAGTGTCGTTTCTTCGTCAAAGACTTGTCATCGATCAACTGTGCGCCCTGGCGTGTTGCGCACGGCCTCTCCTCCCTGGCCAGAGCACCGCACACCTCCTTGGACGGGCACAGGTGTCGGTGGCGGCGAGCATCACCGGAGTTGGCAGCTTCTACGGTGGCAAAGCCACCCGTGGCGGCCAACAGGAGACAACGCCAGCTCGCAATGCCGTTCGGCGCCGCCCAACGCTCCCGTGCCCTCCGCGTGGCCTCATGCACGCCAGCGCACCCCGCAGCACCGTCGCCGTGGCCCGGCAGGCACAGGGCGCGCCCTCTGCCGCCGATGGGCCCGCGCCACCCCGTTCCGTCGAATCCACCCAGGGCTCCAAATCCAAGCTCGTTTAGCGCCAAAACGGAACCGGTGGAACTCCACATTGACGTCCAACTCCCTAAACCTCCCTGACCAAGCTCTGCGCCACCGTAACCTTCGCCGGAGAACTCCGTTCACGGCCACCGCCTCAGATTGCCTATAAAAAGAGCCCCGAGCTCCTCCAAGCACTTGGGCAGCCTCACACCATCCTCCTAGTGCCCCCGTTGCCGCCAATTGAAGAGGAAGGGGCCATCTTCCCCGACTCCGACCAGTTCGGCCACCGCCGCCTCCCGGCTCCGTTCAGCACAACCAGAGCCTCCCCGGCCCTCCCAACGCCACCAAATGACTCCACTCCATCTTGCGGAGCCACTTAGACCCCCAGCTGCGATGGAAAGCCACCGTTGCCCCAAACTCACTCTTCCCGACGGCCACCGTCTGCTGCGGAGCTCGTCGCCGGCAGCTCCGTCCACCCCAGAGACCAAAGCGACCACCGGAGTGACCACCTCGACCCCCTGAGCCCGAAAATGGCCTCGGTTTCTTGAACGGTGCCTCCGTTCGCCGGCGAGCATCGCCGGAGCCCCGCATCGGCTCGGACAAGGGAAGAGGAGGGAGGAGATACTGGTGAAACCTGACCAGTGGGCCAAGCGGGCCCACTGTCAGTGACCCACACACGGTCCACGCTGGACAAGTGGAGGCGCGTTTCCAGAATACGCCTTCGACGTGGTCAGCAATCGAAATGTTTTTCTTTTTTTGTTTATTTTTTTAAACAGATTTTGACCACAACTTTGATTGGCTATAACTTTTTAAATATAACTCCAAATGAATTGATTCTTTTTCCCACATCTCTCAAATTCTGTCTAGTTTATTTTAAGATTTTTAAAAAAAATTTAGACAACTTTTTTTGTGTTGTTTTGAAAATGTGTGTTAATTCAAATTTATTTAAAATAGGATTTTGGAGAGAGGAAGAAAACTTTCAAAAGTTTTGGAGAGCACCCCCACCTCTCCACACCTTGAAGGCAAGCATTCTGAACCCTGGCATAATATTTCTGGTGTGTTAGTTGACACGATTATAGCACCACCTCATTTCGGAGAACTCGTTATTTTATGTGGTGATACGATCATTTGCATGAATGCATATTAGTGATTTCCTTGCTGTTGGAAATGAATATACATGTGATGGTAATCATCCTCATGTGCCTTGCATGCATGCCAGAAAGGAACCCGGGAAAGCCTCTGCCTTGGGTAGGTGTGAGCTTGTCGCCGGTCTCCGTCGGGACGGTTATGTCCGGTATGGCATAGTAAGGTATAATGGGTGGTGATTTTGTTGGTTGAAATATATTTGTTATACATGTCATGCAGGGAATTCATAAACCTACTGAGTCGACCGTAGATCGAGTCTTGTTCCAGTAACCCCCATGCTTGTTTTGTACTACCACTTGTCCCTGCCGCAGGTAGGGTACGGTTCAGTAAGTTGTCAACCCCTTTCAAGCACACACCATACAGAGAGGCCATGGTGGAAGATACCGGTTGTAGCCGGTAGGCATGCCACCTGGTCCGGGGGCATGGGTGTTTCTGGTTGGGACCGAGAGGGGGGCACCCCTTAGAGCGCGCGATATAAATTTGATCCCATGCTACGCGAGGTTGTAGCCTCCCCACTTAGAGTTTTGCTTAACAGGTGTCATGGGTGATTCCAGACACGAGTAAAGTTAAGCTGGTGTGTGCAAGTCAGGCGTGTTTTCAACTAAAAGACCATAGACGGAATTAGTTTCGATGAACTAAAGAAAACTGTTACTCGTGGGTAAAGAGTACACCCTCTGAAGAGATATTAAACCTATTCGAATAGCCGTGTCCATGGTTAAGGACTACAGTCTGGGATGGGTCAAGTGTCAGTCTTCAGAGGAGAAACTACTAAACCTGAATATTGATTATGACTTGTGATTTATGATGGTTATGATTATTATCATTATGGACTAACCGTTTGCATTGTTTGAAATAATGAATATCCCTGGGACGGTACCACCTCCTGGATATTCACTATGATTATGTTTATATATAAGCCCTTTAGGTGGCGTCGCTCAAACGCCCTGTCACACCCTAGCTAGTCATGCACCAGAGTGTGTGCATCATATTTAAAATTCCATTTAAATTGAAATGGGGATTTGTGAAACCCTCAGAATCATTTTTGAAAATGATCCAAATAAAAATTTCTCCAAAAAGGTCCAAGAAAATGCTCATGTTGCTCTCTGAAAATATTGGACAGGGATAAAAATCAAACCAATATTTTTAAGAGCTCATAGGTATCTATTTTGGGCATTTGGAATTAATGCATAAATATTTGCATTTGGAAATATATTAGTTATATATATTAATATATGTCCAAATATTATGCCATTTATAAAGGAGCTCTGGAATAATATATCTAGCCCCTGCAAAAATTGGCATAAGGTAAATAAATGATTTAATATATTATTTAAATCAAAACAAATGTCAGAAATTAGAAAACAGAAATAATTAAAAAGGGAGAAGCTTACCTGGGCTCCTCCCTGTGCAGCCCAGCCAGCTGGCCGACCTAGCCAGCAGGCGGCCCAGCCCGCCTCCCTCCTCTGTCGTCTTCGTCCTCGACATAGGGAGGGGAGTGTGGCCGGCGCGCGCGCGCGCCACCGCGCCACGCCACCTGCTCGGCTGCCTGCCTGCCCTCCCCTCCTCGCTCGATGCCCCGGACGACGCCACGCCTCCCCCCCTGCTCTCTCTCACTCTTCCTCAGTTCCTCCCTCCTCTCCCTCGCTCTCTCTCTCACACGGCCGAAAACCACCATCGCCGCCGTTCGCCATAGCAGCCGTCACCGGCCACCCCTCGCTCCCCCGACTAGCCCAGAGGCTCCGCCTCGACCCCCTCTTCCTCCCCACCGCTCCACGGGCCTCCGGAAGCCCTGCATCGCCGCCACGTCGCCGTTCCCCTCCTCGGCCACCGGAGGTCATCGCCGTCGATTCGCTGCACTCCGGCCGTCCCCGAGCCCGCTAACCATCCCTGCAGCTCCGCGGTGAGCCACTGATTCGATTCCCCCTTGCCCCGTCGTCCCTAGCCTCCTGTAGCTGCCGCCCCCTTGAGCTCCGAAGCTCGCCGCCGCCGTGCCTCGTCGCCGTCGTGGCCACAGTCACCGTAGCGCCCAACCGAGCACACCCACGCCCTCACCGCACCGCGTAGAAGCCATAGGTGCCAACCCCGCATCCCCGCAGCCGTTGTAGCCTCGACCCCGAGCTCAACCGAGCTCCGGCAGCCGCCACGGTCGTCGCCGTCGACGGTACAGGCCACCCCAGGCACGGCCACCACCACCGTTCGACGCGCGGGAGCAAGAGCTCTCCAACGAGCCCAAGCACGGCCTCGCCCGTGCCCTGTAGCGCGATCCCGCATCGCGCCGCTGTCTCGGGCCTCGCCGGCGTCATGTCGCCGGTGGGTTTGACCCACCTTGACCACGGCAGGAACCCCCCTGTGTCCCTGACAGGTGGGCCCAGCCCTGTAGCTAATTAGGATTAGCACTAACCGAATCAGTTAAACTAACTACCCCCCTAACACTGACAGTGGGCCCCAGCGCCACTAATTACTAATTAGGATTAAATTAACCCTGTTAAACCCCCCCTGTCACTGACGTATGGACCCCACACGTCAGGTTTGACCCCAGCCAGCCGCAGTTGACCACTGACGTCATGCTGACGTCATGCTGGCGCAATATTTATATTTCTGGATTTAGTTTAAATCAGGAAATTCCAGAATATTATTTAAACTTCAAAAATTCATAACTTTTATTCTGTAACTCCAAATTGGACAAATTATATATGAAAAATGATCAGAAAAATCCAATCTATCCATCTGTACTATTTTCATGCATGATCAAACAAGTTAAATTGATGTTTCAAACAGAACAAGGAAAAGCACTTTAAAAGGCCATGTTTGAGTTTGAAATTTGAATCTTTGATTCAAATTTGTTCAAACCCTTCTGGTTTTAGTTGCATTAGCCCAACACACTCATATTGCCATGTTTCATGCATGCATCATATTGTTGCACATTGTTTGGTGATGGTTGTGTATCGATGTCCTTTGCGACAGGTTCTGCCTCCGAGGAGTACCGTGATTACCCTAACGAAGAACCGTATCAGTGCATCGAACCATCAGGCAAGCAACCAACCATTTGATCATATCGATACAATCCCATGTTCTCGCTCCTGCTCTCTTTTACTGCATTAAGACAACGCGTTTCAAACTGCTGTGTGCTACGGTAGTTGAACCCATTTCCTCTGCATGACCTGTCATTGCCACAGTAAATAGATGAAACCCACTAGCATGTGTAGGAGTTGATTGAGCCATATGTATGTGTTGTTCCTACCTTGCTATGCCTGCTATGCTTAGAGTCGTGTCAGGTCTGGTTCATCTGGGTGATGGCTAGAGTGAAATGATTATGTCGGAAATGAGAGTGGTGTGGTGAACACGATTTGGTAAAGGTATCGATGAGAGGCCATGTAGGAGTACATGGTGGGTTGTTTCATTGAAGCCGACCTTAAGCACTGAGATCTGTATGTGTGATTTAAAATACAGCTACTACCATGCATTGGGCCCTGAAATATGACCCCGCTCGACTTCTTATTCACCCTAGCTCTCTGTCCAGGAGTTGCAAGTAGTTTCTGGTGTTTGTAGCCTACTAGAGGCCGTGGACAGCGCTGACCGTAGGGGTGGGCTGTGATGCGGTAGGTACGTGGCCGGGTGTACCGAATACCCGTTAGGTATCTCGGGAACCCCGTTCACATCGTTCGGGGCCGTATGGGAAACCTCGGCCGGACTCCCTGCGGATGGAACCTGATTAGGCGATAAACCTGGACTAGAGGCTTAAGTGTTTAGGTAGGTCGTGGTCTACACCCACGTCGGCTTTCGCTTGAAGTCTGCCGAGCACATGTCGTGTGCAGACGCTAAGTGGTGGAAACATGTATGAAGAAGTACACCCCTGAAGGGTTAACATGATCTATTCGAATAGCCGCGTCCGCGGTAAAGGACTACTTGGTTGCTTATACAGTTCATAGACAAGTAAATGGAAACTGTTAAAAGCCTCAAGATAAGTGTGAGTTCCGAGGATGGCTCTTCCGTAGGAAGACGGAGGTGGATCCTCGGTAGTGTATTGAAGTGGTGAGTAGTGGACTCGTGTGCGCAAAACCATTTCAAGTTGGAGTCTCGTAGGTTAGCCTAGCCAAGAGTCAAAGCTGGCTTGCTGCAACAACTCCACCAACCCTTCTTGATAATATGCATGTATGTAGGATCTGATGTAAGTCTTGCTGAGTACCTTTGTACTCATGTGGCTATAATTTACATTTTACAGAAGACGCTGCAACCCCTTCTGATGGGTTCTATGTAGACGTTGACATCAACGAGTAGGCTAAAGGCCCAGGTGGTGATCCTGAGCTTGTGAAGGACCATGTAGTATAGCTAGGCTTTCCAAGCCTCTTTTATTTTACTAGTTGTCTGTACTCAGACAAGTTACTTCCGCTGCTGGTTTGTATGACTGTATGACTTGAATGCTGGGTCGTGAGACCCGTACCTTTGTGTATGTTATGTATGGCTCCCTGAGCCTTAAATAAAGTACTTGTGTCGTAGAGTCATGTTGTGATGCTTCGTTGTATTTGCACATATCGAGCATATTGTGTGTATGATTGAAATGCTTGGTATGTGTGGGATCTGACTATCTAGTTGTTTATCTTTAGTAGCCTCTCTTACCGGGAAATGTCTCCTAGTGTTACCGCTGAGCCATGGTAGCTTGCTACTGCTCTGGAACACTTAGGCTGGCCGGCATGTGTCCTTCTTCGTTCCTGTGTCTGTCCCTTCGGGGAAATGTCACGCATTGAGTACCGGAGTCCTGTTAGCCCGCTACAGCCCGGTTTACCGGAGTCCTGCTAGCCCAGTGCTACAGCCCGGACCCACTTGCTGATGACCGACACGTTCAAAGCTGGGTCATGGATGCCTGTCCCTGTAAGTCTGTGCCACTTTGGGTTTATGACTAGTCATGTCAGCCCGGGCCCTTATCATATGGATGCTAGCGACACTATCATATACGTGAGCCAAAAGACGCAAACGGTCCCGGGCAAAGGTAAGGCGACACCCGTGGGGATACCGTGCGTGAGGCCGCAAAGTGATATGAGGTGTTACCGGCTAGATCGATGTGACATCGAGTCGGGGTCCTGACAGCGTTGGCATCAGAGCCGGACTGCCTGTAGGTTCTCCAAGCCAAACTGGTCGATGTTGAGTCTAGAAACTCTTTAGTTATATGTAGGGGAATTGTTTGTGGGTTGGAACGTAAGGCTCTTTTTTTTACTCCTTTATCTTATGACATTCTGATCTGAGTCAGTCCATTCTTCCACCGGGGGTTAAGGAATTAGGATCTATTCTCTCTATCAGGATCACGTGTTACTAATCAGTAGTACCTTATAGGTATGGTGGTTACAAGCCTAGTTCAGTGCTATTACCACATTATGTTGCTAGGATGGTCTCAGAACTTGGTATGATGATGATGAGTGTGTATGTAATCCTTGGTTAAATGTCTCAAAATCCTTCTTGAGCATTTACAGCTGTTATGCTGCCGAAATTTTGCTAGAAATTCTAATGCCTT
The DNA here is from genome assembly GCF_002162155.2 of Triticum dicoccoides. Taxonomy (NCBI): domain Eukaryota; kingdom Viridiplantae; phylum Streptophyta; class Magnoliopsida; order Poales; family Poaceae; genus Triticum; species Triticum dicoccoides. The sequence continues at coordinate 170,892,684 of NC_041390.1, read as the reverse complement.
TGCATTATGATTGTGCTTTCAGATGGCCACTCGCGACCTCAATCAAGTGGTTCGCCTGACTCGATGCCTAGATGTACCCGGCCATACTGCCAAGTTGGTCAGGGTAATGACTGAGGCTGGATACCGCTGGTATCCTGAGTACACGGTCGAAGAGCAATTTCGGGACTTCAATCAAAGCCAGTATCTCTGCACTGTCAGGATATTTCCATCTTATCCTGGATCCACCGAGCCCCTTCACTGCTCCTATGGACTCGGGGTTACTATTGAGATGGCTGTGCAGGACGCCGCCTACTCTATGATGACCATTATGCGAGTCAGATCTGGTCTATTTCGGGACTCTGATTTCCGGTATATGCCAGGATCACTTCCGGGAGCACAAGGGTATCTCCAGGATACTATGCTGACCCCACTCAGGAGGATTCACGGACTCGCACCACTGCTGAGATGCTCGAGGATAAGGACCGTGAAAATCGGGCCTTGAGGTTAGAGCTCTTCAATACCCGTGCTGACCATTGGGCCACTTTGACTCGGTTCGCACCGGCGGTGCAAGCTGGATATTCAGATATGCGCGATCTCTATCCTGTGAGATCTGCTCTGCCAGACGTGATGGGTTGGCGTGATGTAGGAGGCATCACCCCACCTCGCGGTCCCCGCAGGCCACCGTCTGTTGGTCCACGACCTCATCCTAGCCCCTATGGTCCACAAGCTCCGCGAGATCGTCTGTTTCCGGATGATCATGTTGAGCTTCCAGGCTATGGAGGTGACTTCTACGAGGAATACTACGGATCGGTCTGAGTTAGTGGTAGTAACACTAGTTCGCACTAGCTGTGTCGTCTATCGTCCCGCGTGACTCGTGGGATATGACCTAGTTTGTACTCTTTCCGGAGGTGTAGAAAAATAATGTATAGGAGCTTGGAATGCCTTCGATGAGATGTAATCCTCTTTTCACCGTAATAGTACCTTGTTTGGTCTTGTACTAAACCCTGTATGGTGTGTATGACGATGGAATAAAGAAGCAGTTTCTGTATCTACCATGTCATACGGATGCTCATCTTGCATTTCGAGTTATTCCTTACATTTTTATCCTATGTCGGAATTTTATCATCCTGACTAAATCATTGTCTTGTTTACCTAGGATGGTCAACACGCGCGCTAACCCTGCTTCTCAAGAGCAGGCCGAAGGCAGTGAAGTCAGGGATGCAAATCTGCCTCATCCTCCTTCACTAGCCGAGGTTATGATGGAAGCTGAGAGAAACAAGCGGGAGACCAACCGTTTGTTGGAGCGTATTGAACAGAACACAGCACACCATCAGAGGACTAACGTGGTGTCACTCAGTGATTTTATCAAATTACATCCACCCACGTTCCACCACTCCGTCGAGCCTCTTGACGCTGATGACTGGCTTCGCAGTATCGCTCACAAACTGCGCTCCGCGCTGGTAGCGGAGGCTGACAAGGTCACCTTTGGTGCATATCATCTTGAAGGCCCCGCCAGTCTATGGTGGGAAAATTATGGAGCTATGCGCCCAGCGGGCCATTTCACTACTTGGGCTGAATTCAGCGAGGCTTTCCGTGAACATCACATTCCAGAGGGTCTCATGGACCGTAAACGTGAGGAATTTTGCAGTTTCACCCAAGGCCGACTTTCTGTGGATGTTTACAGCAGGGAGTTTGGTAACCTCGCACGATATGCAACCGAGGAAGTTTCTACTGACACCAAGAAGCAAGCAAGGTTCCGTAAGGGCCTTAGTCCTGAGCTTCGCCGTGACCTCCGTCTGCATGAGTGCACATCTTTTCAGAAACTTGTCAATAAAGCCATCAGTGCTGAAACTGGTCAGACTGACTATGACGCAACACGCAAGCATGGCCGTGATATGGGTTCCTCATCCGGTGCTGGTCCTCAGAAGCGCCGCGTGTGGGTACCCAACACCGCCCTGCCACCCAGGTTCACACCGAGGCCATCCTTCCAGGCGCCTCGCCCCGTTCAACAGTCTGCACCGGCCAAGCCCTATGGGGGTCCAACCAACAATGCTCCTCCACGTACCAGTTCCATGACTTGTTTCAAGTGTGGGGAATCTGGCCACTATATGCGCGAGTGTCCCCAGACCAACCCCAACCAGTCTGCTAAAGCTATTGGCCGTGGCAAGCCGACAGGAAAAATATTCCACGCCAAGCCGGTCACCGCTTCACGTGGCCATGTCAACTGTATCTCTGCCGAAGAAGCTCAAGAGGATCCCAACGTCGTTCTCGGTACGCTTCTTGTTAATTGCCACCCGGCATCTATTCTTTTCGATACAGGAGCCTCTCATTCTTTTATATCCGAAAATTATGCTCGTTTGCATAACGTTGCATTCTGTGACATGCCATCCACTATGGAAATTTCTACTCCTGGTTCTAGATGGCAGACCTCTAGGGTAAGTTATGGAAATGAAATCCAAGTCGACAGACTTGTTTTTCTTGCATCTTTGATAGCTCTCAAATCTTCAGATATTAATATCATTTTGGGTATGGACTGGATGTCAGCTCATCATGCCAAAATTGATTGCTTCTCTAGGACTGTTCAACTCACCCATCCTTCGGGGGAGATAGTCAATGTCTTGACCCGAATAGCCAAGCGACGATTATATTCTCTTAACGCCAGCCCTTTGCCAGACCTTGAGGACATTCCGGTAGTCCGTGACTTCCCGGATGTCTTTCCAGAGGAATTGCCAGGTGTTCCACCTGACAGGGATGTTGAGTTCGTAATAGACCTCATTCCAGGAACCGTTCCGATTGCTAGAAGACCTTATAAGATGGCACCACTAGAACTAGCCGAGCTTAAGAAACAACTTGATGAGTCCTCGAAAAAGGGTTTCATCCGCCCTAGTTCATCTCCGTGGGCTTGCCCCGTCCTATTCGTCAAGAAGAAGGATGGTACGGACCGGATGGTTGTAGATTACCGACCTGTCAATTTGGTCACAATCAAGAACAAATATCCGCTTCCCAGGATCAACGACCTATACGATCAGCTCGCTGGATCCTCAGTCTTCTCCAAGATGGATTTGAGGTTGGGCTACCATCAAATCAAAATCAGAAACAGGGACATTCCTAAAACGGCCTTTGTTACTCGTTATGGCCAATACGAGTACACCGTCATGTCCTTCGGTTTAACCAACGCTCCAGCCACCTTTTCTCGGTTAATGAACTCAATCTTCATGGAGTATTTGGATAAATTCGTCGTGGTTTACCTCGATGATATACTCATCTACTCCAAGAACGAGGAAGAACATGCCGAACATCTAAGGCTAGTGTTGAAGAAACTTCGAGAGCATCGCCTTTATGCCAAATTTTCTAAATGTGAATTCTGGTTGCCAGAAGTGACCTATCTGGGTCATGTAATATCTGGTAAAGGTATTGCTGTTAACCCTGAGCGAGTTCAAGCCGTCCTTAATTGGACTCCACCCGAATCGGTCAAGCAAGTTCGGAGTTTTCTGGGCTTAGCGAGCTATTGCCGTCGCTTTGTCGAAAACTTCTCCAAGGTTGCTAAACCTCTAACCGAACTCCTCAAGAAAGATAAGAAGTTCGAGTGGACTCCACAATGTGAGCAAAACTTTCAGGAACTGAAAAGACGCCTGACCTCTGCTCCCGTACTGGTACCGCCAGACTTCTCCAAGGACTTTGTTATCTACTACGATGCCTCGCGACAAGGACTAGGTTGCATCCTCATGCAAGATCGACACGTAATTGCCTACGCTTCACGGCAATTGCACCCACATGAGGAGAATTATCCTACTCATGATCTAGAGCTTGCAGCCGTAGTCTATGCACTTAAGACCTGGTGGCATTACCTCCTCGGTAATCGTTGCGAAATATTCACTGATCACCAAAGTCTGAAGTACATTTTCACCCAACCGGATCTGAATCTCAGGCAAAGACGTTGGGTTGAATTGATCACAGACTTCGACTTAGGAATAACCTACACCCCAGGGAAAGCCAACGTCATGGCTGATGCGCTAAGTCGTAAGTCTTATTGTAACAACCTGATGTTACAACAAGGTCAACCGCTTCTCCATGAGGAATTTCGGAAGCTTAACCTTCACATTGTACCTCAAGGTTTTCTTTCCACCTTGGTAGCAAAACCTACTCTTACGGATCAAATCATTGCTGCCCAAAAGCGAGATAAGGGAATATCTAAAATCAAAGAGAACATTGCTAGCGGAGGTGCTAGTTGTTTCTCCACAAATGATCATGGTGTTGTGTACTTTGAGAACCGTCTAGTGGTTCCCAAGAACCAGCATCTACGGCAGTTGATCCTTAAGGAGGCTCATGAATCTCCTCTCACCATTCATCCCGGTAGTACTAAGATGTATCAGGACCTACGCCAGAGGTTCTGGTGGACTAGGATGAAGAGAGAAATTGCTCAGTATATTGCTAATTGCGACGTCTGTCGTCGTGTAAAAGCAGAGCATCAACGGCCTGCTGGCACCCTTCAACCCCTAGCTATTCCTGAATGGAAATGGGATAAAATTGGTATGGACCGGTTTTCCCAGGACCAAGAGAGGGAATAATGCTATTTTCGTCGTGGTCGATCGTCTTTCCAAAGTAGCCCATTTCCTACCTGTTCGTGAGAGTATAACCGCTAGTCAGCTGGCAGACTTATACATCTCCCGAATAGTGTCCCTCCATGGTGTTCCTTTGGAAATCAACTCGGATCGAGGAAGTCTTTTCACCTCTCGATTTTGGGAAAGTTTCCAAAATGCTATGGGAACTCGTCTCTCCTTTAGCACCGCCTTCCACCCTCAGTCGAGTGGTCAAGTGGAACGCGTCAACCAGATTCTAGAAGACATGCTTCGAGCCTCTGTTATCTCATTCGGAATGGACTGGGAGAAGTGCCTTCCATTTGGCGAATTCGCTTACAACAACAGCTATCAATCTAGCTTGGGTAAAGCCCCTTTTGAAGTTCTCTATGGACGACGGTGTCGAACACCCCTTAACTGGTCAGAGACCGGGGAAAGACAATTCTTTGGCCCGGATATGATTCAGGAAGCAGAAGAACAAGTTCGCATCGTTCGTGAAAAGTTGAAAACAGCCCAATCTCGTCAAAAGAGTCAATATGACCGAAAACATAAGGCTATGACTTTCGGGGTTGACGAGAAGGCTTATCTTCGGGTCACCCCTCTGAAGGGAACCCATCGTTTCGGTATCAAAGGCAAATTGGCTCCTCGTTACATTGGACCTTTTCGCATTCTCGCCAAACGAGGAGAAGTTGCCTACCAGTTGGAGCTACCCCCGCACCTCTCCAGAGTCCACGATGTCTTCCACGTTTCTCAACTCAGGCGTTGCTTCTCGGATCCTATCCGTGAAGTGGACCACGAAACGCTTGATCTCCAAGATAATCTTACATATCGAGAGTACCCCATTCGTATCCTCGATCAGGCCGAACGTACCACCCGACGTCATAATATCAAGTTTCTCAAAGTTCAATGGTCGCACCATTCTGAGGATGAAGCAACCTGGGAAAGGGAGGATCGTCTTCGACTTGAGTATCCCGCCTTCTTCCCGGAGGAACCCAAATCTCGGGACGAGATTCTTTTGAGTGGGGGTGAGTTGTCACACCCTAGCTAGTCATGCATCAGAGTGTGTGCATCATATTTAAAATTCCATTTAAATTGAAATGGGGATTTGTGAAACCCTCAGAATCATTTCTGAAAATGATCCAAATAAAAATTTCTCCAAAAAGGTCCAAGAAAATGCTCATGTTGCTCTCTGAAAATATTGGACAGGGATAAAAATCAAACCAATATTTTTAAGAGCTCATAGGTATCTATTTTGGGCATTTGGAATTAATGCATAAATATTTGCATTTGGAAATATATTAGTTATATATATTAATATATGTCCAAATATTATGCCATTTATAAAGGAGCTCTGGAATAATATATCTAGCCCCTGCAAAAATTGGCATAAGGTAAATAAATGATTTAATATATTATTTAAATCAAAACAAATGTCAGAAATTAGAAAACAGAAATAATTAAAAAGGGAGAAGCTTACCTGGGCTCCTCCCTGTGCTGCCCAGCCAGCTGGCCGGCCCAGCCAGCAGGCGGCCCAGCCCGCCTCCCTCCTCTGTCGTCTTCGTCCTCGACAGAGGGAGGGGAGTGTGGCCGGCGCGCGCGCGCGCCACCGCGCCACGCCACCTGCTCGGCTGCCTGCCTGCCCTCCCCTCCTCGCTCGATGCCCCGGACGAAGCCACGCCTCCCCCCCTGCTCTCTCTCACTCTTCCTCAGTTCCTCCCTCCTCTCCCTCGCTCTCTCTCTCACACGGCCGAACACCACCATCGCCGCCGTTCGCCATAGCAGCCGTCACCGGCCACCCCTCGCTCCCCCGACTAGCCCAGAGGCTCCGCCTCGACCCCCTCTTCCTCCCCACCGCTCCACGGGCCTCCGGAAGCCCTGCATCGCCGCCACGTCGCCGTTCCCCTCCTCGGCCACCGGAGGTCATCGCCGTCGATTCGCTGCACTCCGGCCGTCCCCGAGCCCGCTAACCATCCCTGCAGCTCCGCGGTGAGCCACTGATTTGATTCCCCCTTGCCCCGTCGTCCCTAGCCTCCTGTAGCTGCCGCCCCCTTGAGCTCCGAAGCTCGCCGCCGCCGTGCCTCGTCGCCGTCGTGGCCACGGTCACCGTAGCGCCCAATCGAGCACACCCACGCCCTCACCGCACCGCGTAGAAGCCGTAGGTGCCAACCCCGCATCCCCGCAGCCGTTGTAGCCTCGACCCCGAGCTCAACCGAGCTCCGGCAGCCGCCACGGTCGTCGCCATCGACGGTACAGGCCACCCCAGGCACGGCCACCACCACCGTTCGACGCGCGGGAGCAAGAGCTCTCCAACGAGCCCAAGCACGGCCTCGCCCGTGCCCTGTAGCGCGATTCCGCATCGCGCCGCCGTCTCGGGCCTCGCCGGCGTCATGTCGCCGGTGGGTTTGACCCACCTTGACCACGGCAGGAACCCCCCCTGTGTCCCTGACAGGTGGGCCCAGCCCTGTAGCTAATTAGGATTAGCACTAACCGAATCAGTTAAACTAACTACCCCCCCTGACACTGACAGTGGGCCCCAACGCCACTAATTACTAATTAGGATTAAATTAACCCTGTTAAACCCCCCCTGTCACTGACGTGTGGACCCCACACGTCAGGTTTGACCCCAGCCAGCCGCAGTTGACCACTGACGTCATGCTGACGTCATGCTGGCGCAATATTTATATTTCTGGATTTAGTTTAAATCAGGAAATTCCAGAATATTATTTAAACTTCAAAAATTCATAACTTTTATTCTGTAACTCCAAATTGGACAAATTATATATGAAAAATGATCAGAAAAATCCAATCTATCCATCTGTACTATTTTCATGCATGATCAAACAAGTTAAATTGATGTTTCAAACAGAACAAGGAAAAGCACTTTAAAAGGCCATGTTTGAGTTTGAAATTTGAATCTTTGATTCAAATTTGTTCAAACCCTTCTGGTTTTAGTTGCATTAGCCCAACACACTCATATTGCCATGTTTCATGCATGCATCATATTGTTGCACATTGTTTGGTGATGGTTGTGTATCGATGTCCTTTGCGACAGGTTCTGCCTCCGAGGAGTACCGTGATTACCCTAACGAAGAACCGTATCAGTGCATCGAACCATCAGGCAAGCAACCAACCATTTGATCATATCGATACAATCCCATGTTCTCGCTCCTGCTCTCTTTTACTGCATTAAGACAACGCGTTTCAAACTGCTGTGTGCTACGGTAGTTGAACCCATTTCCTCTGCATGACCTGTCATTGCCACAGTAACTAGATGAAACCCACTAGCATGTGTAGGAGTTGATTGAGCCACATGTATGTGTTGTTCCTACCTTGCTATGCCTGCTATGCTTAGAGTTGTGTCAGGTCTGGTTCATCTGGGTGATGGGCTAGAGTGAAATGTTTATGTCGGTAATGAGAGTGGTGTGGTGAACACGATTTGGTAAAGGTATCGATGAGAGGCCATGTAGGAGTACATGGTGGGTTGTTTCATTGAAGCCGACCTTAAGCACTGAGATCTGTATGTGTGATTTAAGATACAGCTACTACCATGCATTGGGCCCTGAAATATGACCCCGCTCGACTTCTTATTCACCCTAGCTCTCTGTCCAGGAGTTGCAAGTAGTTTCTGGTGTTTGTAGCCTACTGGAGGCCGTGGACAGCGCTGACCGTAGGGGTGGGCTGTGATGCGGTAGGTACGTGGCACGGTGTACCGAATACCCGTTAGGTATCTCGGGAACCCTGTTCACATCGTTCGAGGCCGTATGGGAAACCTCGGCCGGACTCCCTGCGGATGGAACCTGGATAGGCGATAAACCTGGACTAGAGGCTTAAGTGTTTAGGTAGGTCGTGGTCTACACCCACGACCTACCTAAACTAACTACCCCCCCTGACACTGACCAGTGGGCCCCAGCGCCACTAATTCCTAATTAGGATTAAATTAACCCTGTTAAACCCCCCTGTCACTGACGTGTGGACCCCACACGTCAGGTTTGACCCCAGCCAGCCGCAGTTGACCACTGACGTCATGCTGACGTCATGCTGGCGCAATATATATATTTCTGGATTTAATTTAAATCAGGAAATTCCAGAATATTATTTAAACTTCAAAAATTCATAACTTTTATTCTGTAACTCCAAATCAGACAAATTATATATGAAAAATGATCAGAAAAATCCAATCTATCCATCTGTACTATTTTCATGCATGACTAAACAAGTTAACTTGATGTTTAATGCAGAACAAGGAAAAGCACGTTAAAAGGCCATGTTTGAGTTTGAAATTTGAATCTTTGATTCAAATTGGTTCAAACCCTTCTGGTTTTAGTTGCATTAGCCCAACACACTCATATTGCCATGTTTCATGCATGCATCATATTGTTGCACATTGTTTGGTGATGGTTGTGTATCGGTGTCCTTTGCGACAGGTTCTGCCTCTGAGGAGTACCGTGATTACCCTAACGAAGAACCGTATCAGTGCATCGAACCATCAGGCAAGCAACCAACCATTTGATCATATCGATACAATCCCATGTTCTCGCTCCTGCTCTCTTTTACTGCATTAAGACAACGCGTTTCAAACTGCTGTGTGCTACGGTAGTTGAACCCATTTCCTCTGCATGACCTGTCATTGCCACAGTAACTAGATGAAACCCACTAGCATGTGTAGGAGTTGATTGAGCCATATGTATATGTTGTTCCTACCTTGCTATGCCTGCTATGCTTAGAGTCGTGTCAGGTCTGGTTCATCTGGGTGATGGCTAGAGTGAAATGATTATGTCGGAAATGAGAGTGGTGTGGTGAACACGATTTGGTAAAGGTATCGATGAGAGGCCATGTAGGAGTACATGGTGGGTTGTTTCATTGAAGCCGACCTTAAGCACTGAGATCTGTATGTGTGATTTAAGATACAGCTACTACCATGCATTGGGCCCTGAAATATGACCCCGCTCGACTTCTTATTCACCCTAGCTCTCTGTCCAGGAGTTGCAAGTAGTTTCTGGTGTTTGTAGCCTACTGGAGGCCGTGGACAGCGCTGACTGTAGGGGTGGGCTGTGATGCGGTAGGTACGTGGCCGGGTGTACCGAATACCCGTTAGGTATCTCGGGAACCCTGTTCACATCGTTCGGGGCCGTATGGGAAACCTCGGCCGGACTCCCTGCGGATGGAACCTGATTAGGCGATAAACCTGGACTAGAGGCTTAAGTGTTTAGGTAGGTCGTGGTCTACACCCACGTCGGCTTTCGCTTGAAGTCTGCCGAGCACATGTCGTGTGCAGACGCTAAGTGGTGGAAACATGTATGAAGAAGTACACCCCTGCAGGGTTAACATGATCTATTTGAATAGCCGCGTCCGCGGTAAAGGACTACTTGGTTGCTTATACAGTTCATAGACAAGTAAATGGAAACTGTTAAAAGCCTCAAGATAAGTGTGAGTGCCGAGGATGGCTCTTCCGTAGGAAGACGGAGGTGGATCCTCGGTAGTGTATTGAAGTGGTGAGTAGTGGACTCGTGTGCGCAAAACCATTTCAAGTTGGAGTCTCGTAGGTTAGCCTAGCCAAGAGTCAAAGCTGGCTTGCTGCAACAACTCCACCAACCCTTCTTGATAATATGCATGTATGTAGGATCTGATGTAAGTCTTGCTGAGTACCTTTGTACTCATGTGGCTATAATTTACATTTTACAGAAGACGCTGCAACCCCTTCTGAAGGGTTCTACGTAGACGTTGACATCAACGAGTAGGCTAAAGGCCCAGGTGGTGATCCTGAGCTTGTGAAGGACCATGTAGTATAGCTAGGCTTTCCAAGCCTCTTTTATTTTACTAGTTGTCTGTACTCAGACAAGTTACTTCCGCTGCTGGTTTGTATGACTGTATGACTTGAATGCTGGGTCGTGAGACCCGTACCTTTGTGTATGTTATGTATGGCTCCCTGAGCCTTAAATAAAGTACTTGTGTCGTAGAGTCATGTTGTGATGCTTCGTTGTATTTGCACATATCGAGCATATTGTGTGTATGATTGAAATGCTTGGTATGTGTGGGATCTGACTATCTAGTTGTTTATCTTTAGTAGCCTCTCTTACCGGGAAATGTCTCCTAGTGTTACCGCTGAGCCGTGGTAGCTTGCTACTGCTCTGGAACACTTAGGCTGGCCGGCATGTGTCCTTCTTCGTTCCTGTGTCTGTCCCTTCGGGGAAATGTCACGCATTGAGTACCGGAGTCCTGTTAGCCCGCTACAGCCCGGTTTACCGGAGTCCTGCTAGCCCAGTGCTACAGCCCGGACCCACTTGCTGATGACCGACACGTTCGAAGCTGGGTCATGGATGCCTGTCCCTGTAAGTCTGTGCCACTTTGGGTTTACGACTAGTCATGTCAGCCCGGGCTCCTTATCATATGGATGCTAGCGACACTATCATATACGTGAGCCAAAAGGCGCAAACGGTCCCGGGCAAAGGTAAGGCGACACCCGTGGGGATACCGTGCGTGAGGACGCAAAGTGATATGAGGTGTTACCGGCTAGATCGATGTGACATCGAGTCGGGGTCCTGACAGCATTGGTATTCGCTGGCTTTGACTTTGACCACGGGTGGGCCCTGGTTGACTCCCCTAAGTCAATGACAGGTGGGGCCCAGCCCTGTTAATTAAACATGTTTAGTTTTAATTAAACATTAATTAAAATAATCACCCTGACATGCGGGACCCACTGTCAGGTTTGACCCTGACGTGTTCCGTTGACCTGCTGACGTCACACTGACGTCAGGCTGACGCAATAATGATTTTCTGGAATTATTTTAAATCAGGAAATTCCAGAATATTATTTAAACTTCAAAAATTCATAACTTTTACTCTGTAACTCCAAATCAGACAAATTATATATGAAAAATGATCAGAAAAATCAAATCTATCCATCTGTACTATTTTCATGCATGACTAAACAAGTTAACTTGATGTTTAATGCAGAACAAGGAAAAGCACTTTAAAAGGCCATGTTTGAGTTTGAAATTTGAATATTTGATTCAAATTGGTTCAAACCCTTCTGGTTTTAGTTGCATTAGCCCAACACACTCATATTGCCATGTTTCATGCATGCATCATATTGTTGCACATTGTTTGGTGATGGTTGTGTATCGGTGTCCTTTGCGACAGGTTCTGCCTCCGAGGAGTACCGTGATTACCCTAACGAAGAACCTTATCCGTGCATCGAACCATCAGGCAAGCAACCAACCATTTGATCATATCGATACAATCCCATGTTCTCGCTCCTGCTCTCTTTTACTGCATTAAGACAACGCGTTTCAAACTGCTGTGTGCTACGGTAGTTGAACCCATTTCCTCTGCATGACCTGTCATTGCCACAGTAACTAGATGAAACCCACTAGCATGTGTAGGAGTTGATTGAGCCATATGTATGTGTTGTTCCTACCTTGCTATGCCTGCTATGCTTAGAGTCGTGTCAGGTCTGGTTCATCTGGGTGATGGGCTAGAGTGAAATGATTATGTCGGTAATGAGAGTGGTGTGGTGAACACGATTTGGTAAAGGTATCGATGAGAGGCCATGTAGGAGTACATGGTGGGTTGTTTCATTGAAGCCGACCCTAAGCACTGAGATCTGTATGTGTGATTTAAGATACAGCTACTACCATGCATTGGGCCCTGAAATATGACCCCGCTCGACTTCTTATTCACCCTAGCTCTCTGTCCAGGAGTTGCAAGTAGTTTCTAGTGTTTGTAGCCTACTGGAGGCCGTGGACAGCGCTGACCGTAGGGGTGGGCTGTGATGCGGTAGGTACGTGGCCGGGTGTACCGAATACCCGTTAGGTATCTCGGGAACCCTGTTCACATCGTTCGGGGCCGTATGGGAAACCTCGGCCAGACTCCCTGCGGATGGAACCTGGATAGGCGATAAACCTGGACTAGAGGCTTAAGTGTTTAGGTAGGTCGTGGTCTACACCCACGTCGGCTTTCGCTTGAAGTCTGCCGAGCACATGTCGTGTGCAGACGCTAAGTGGTGGAAACATGTATGAAGAAGTACACCCCTGCAGGGTTATCATGATCTATTCGAATAGCCGCGTCCGCGGTAAAGGACTACTTGGTTGCCTATACAGTTCATAGACAAGTAAATGGAAACTACTAAAAGCCTCAAGATAAGTGTGAGTGCCGAGGATGGCTCTTCCGTAGGAAGACGGAGGTGGTTCCTCGGTAGTGTATTGAAGTGGTGAGTAGTGGACTCGTGTGCGCAAAACCATTTCAAGTTGAAGTATCGTAGGATAGTCTAGCCAAGAGTCAAAGCTGGCTTGCTGCAATAACTCCACCAACCTTTCTTGATAATATGCATGTATGTAGGATCTGATGTAAGTCTTGCTGAGTACCTTTGTACTCATGTTGCTATAATTTACATTTTTACAGAAGACGCTGCAACCCCTTCTGATGGGTTCTATGTAGACGTTGACATCAACGAGTAGGCTAAAGGCCCAGGTGGTGATCCTGAGCTTATGAAGGACCACGTAGTATAGTTAGGCTTTCCAAGCCTCTTTTATTTTACTAGTTGTCTGTACTCAGACAAGTTACTTCCGCTATTGGTTTGTATGACTGTATGACTTGAATGCTGGGTCGTGAGACTCGTTCCTGTGTGTATGTTATGTATGGCTCCCTGAGCCTTAAATAAAGTACTTGTGTCGTAGAGTCATGTTGTGATGCTTCGTTGTATTTGCACATATCGAGCATATTGTGTGTATGATTGAAATGCTTGGTATGTGTGGGATCTGACTATCTAGTTGTTTATCTTTAGTAGCCTCTCTTACCGGGAAATGTCTCCTAGTGTTACCGCTGAGCCATGGTAGCTTGCTACTGCTCTGGAACACTTAGGCTGGCCGGCATGTGTCCTTCTTCGTTCCTGTGTCTGTCCCTTCGGGGAAATGTCACGCATTGAGTACCGGAGTCCTGTTAGCCCGCTACAGCCCGGTTTACCGGAGTCCTGCTAGCCCAGTGCTACAGCCCGGACCCACTTGCTGATGACCGACACGTTCGAAGCTGGGTCATGGATGCCTGTCCCTGTAAGTCTGTGCCACTTTGGGTTTACGACTAGTCATGTCAGCCCGGGCTCCTTATCATATGGATGCTAGCGACACTATCATATTCGTGAGCCAAAAGACGCAAACGGTCCCGGGCAAAGGTAAGGCGACACCCGTGGGGATACCGTGCGTGAGGCCGCAAAGTGATATGAGGTGTTACCGGCTAGATCGATGTGACATCGAGTCGGGGTCCTGACACGCCCGACTGTGGCATGTTTGTTATTTCATTTTTGTATAAGCCCTTTATGTGGCGTCGCTCAGACGCCCGACTGTGGTAGGTTCGTTATTTCATTTACTTACAGGCCCTTTATGTGGTGTCGCTCAGACGCCCGACTGTGGCATGCTTGTTATTTTATTTACTTCATAAGCCCTTTATGTGGTGTCGCTGAGACGCCCGACTGTGGCATGCTTGTTATTTATTTACCTTATAAGCCCTTTATGTGGTGTCGCTAAGATGCCCGATTGAGGCATGCTCACTTTTACTATCCTTTTGAGACGTCGCTTCAAACATCCGATCGGTGCATTTTAATTACTATTTTGTCATTACATATTCCTGTTGCATATAAATAACCTGCTTGCATGCATTGGGATTTTATTTTCATGACGGACGTTATGATTATAGAATATTTTCAGAGCATGATTATCGTTTGCTATATTATACCCGTGTTCATAATGTTTGCGAGTACATTCAAAAGTACTCACTGGCTTGTCCCTGGCTATTGTCTTGGCCAGATTGCTTGCTTGGAGAGGAGCATTGCGATGACAGCCCCGGAACCTAACCAACGGTGATAGCAGCCTCACGAAGATAGGAGTTATCCTGGTCAGCTGTTCCTGTGGGAAATGGAGTCCCATAGACACTGATGATTCACAAACCGCTTCCACCATCGACCACTAGAAACCAATTGTTGAACTCACAGGCCCGAATGGTCTTGTACTACATATTATGTATTTTTTTGCTTGGAATTTTTTGTATCAAGTTGGTGCCTCATCAGCTAATAGTAATCCTAGGGCTGGTGAGCACAACGGCCATTTTCTGGAAATTTATACCCAGAAAACCGGTCGTGACAGACTTGGTATCAGAGCCAGGCTGACCATTGGCTAATCCTATCTAGCCGGGTCGAAAAACCTAGGTAAACCAGCCCACCAGGCCATAACCAAACCCCAGCCAAGCTTCTCATGCAAGATAGCCACACAGTGACCCCGACACTTTTTGCAATCGGTGCCCAACCTATCAACCTAGCCTGTCGATCACGCACCAGTGACCAGCACCCAAGGCGTCTCATCCGCAAGCGTGTGAAGGAAGACTCCGTCCCCTTTTTCCTATAAAAAGGGCACGCTAGACCCAACTCAGCACAGCACAGCCGCTACCCAAAACCGAGCCTTAATGCCTGGCCCCGTCGTGCACAATGAGACCACAACAACCAACCTTGGAGGCTTTGTGACCATACTCGCAAACCTCACCTGTCGTGCCTATGCGTTAGAAGAGCCCCCGGAATATGTTGTGTACCAAGGACCCATGAGCGGTGAGAGCCGACAATCTGGGCCACTGTACACATCTACGGTAGGGGTCTAGCACCCAAGCGCCCCTACAGGTTCACCGGAAGGACAACTTCCTTTGAGCCACAAGCCATCCAACTAGCTGCTCGAGAGGCTATAGTTCATTTTCGGCACTTGTTGCCCAGAGTTAACTGTCTCTCGTTCCACTACTACCCAAGACGTGAAGGGTATGGTAGGCCACCCCAAGTTGCCAACGGAGATCACGAGACAGGTCCTGCATTGTTGCATCTAGTGCGCTATGTAGGTGCACTAGAGGAACTGTTCGATCAAATCACCATTGATCTAACCGCAGCTCGTGGAGAGCTGGTTCGTCGAGCCCCGGCAAGAGAAGAGAATGAGCCCAACGTCGACAACCCAGTCGTGCTGTTTGGACACCCGATCGAGTCCCTGAGATCTGCCCCAGCCGTCGGCCAAGGTGCTTTGATGACCCAGAAGTGCTTCGTCGCCTCTTGGGAGCACACTCCAACGGGATTGTGGCCAACAATCCCCGCGATGGTCATCATCGCTAACCCGACCCTGCAGTTCCTCCACACCCTCCAGCTAACCCCGACGACGAAGCCGATGGAGAAGCCTCGACATCCGCAATGCACACCCGCTTGGATATGAACGAGGTAGACTAAGTCACTCGAGTAGTGTCGAGTCCCAGTGTATCCTCGCTTTGTAATCGTGTGACCATGTATATAAACGCAGCCTGCCGTCATGCCTCTGTTTTAAATAGTAACCTTGCATGGGTATGTTAGCACACAGTTGCATATTTTCCTGGCACAGCTACCAAAACCACCCCGACAACCCCCACAGTAACACGTCACTTTAGTGAAATGTGTGTACCTGTGGCTTCGACCCCGACCCTTGGAGCAGAGCTGGAAATTTCATTACCTTTCACCACGGTAAGACGACCCAGCTCCGGTGCTATAAAAAGGCCACCGCGTGACCTTGCCAAGCACCCCTCATCTTGTGCACCATCCTCACAACCATTTCTTGCCATGCCGAGCCCTAGTATTTATCTGAGAACTCCAGATGCAACCCCGGGTAGTTTTGTCAAGATATTGTGGGATTTTACCTGCAGTACCATGGGCGCTACCCAGCCACCCTAGTACGAGCTGTTCAAATCAAGGATCACCCCTTCCACCTTGAGATATTGGGCAGTAGTGCACATCCCTCCCGTAAACTCAAACCAAGACCCAATGGAGGTCTCCTTCGTAGGGAAATCTATGCCGACCCCGCACATGGCCATAGAAGCTGCTGCATAGGAAGCGCTTGCTCGCCTTCGATTCGCGGTACCCTATGCCAGCGAACGAGGGTATTATTACTTTCCGAGCCGTGCAGCACCCGGAGAAGTAACATCTTTTCCCGGTGGACGAATTGAGAGAGACCCAGTCCTGGCCAACCTTGTCCAGTACGCCATCGCTCAAGAACGTTCAACCCAACGTGTGATGGGTTATCTCCAGAGCCTCACAGATTTAAATCCTCAGATCGCCATCGGCAGATCACTAAGGCCCGACCAGGAGAGACGCGTTCATCGGTTGATCAATTCGCTATCCCCGATAGAAGAGGAGTGTGTCCCAGTACCAGAGACGTTTTCTCGGGACCCCGTCCAGTTACCGTTTCCATTTTAGACGTTGCTGCTGTGTTCATTATTGCAACATTTATTTATGTGTTGTAAGTTATGCGTGATACCCTGAGCTTGTGCGACGAGTCAATTATTTGGCTTCTACTAATGTGTCTAGTTTTTGTTGTGGTTTATGCTCCTTTAAGTTAACCGATTTCCCTCGCGAAAAATCCTGGAGTGAGATTTCTTTTCCCTGAGTTGCTGCATCGTACACCTTCTCACGACGTGGATTATTCGATATCACACAGCACCACGGCAGCAGACTCACAACCGCTCGAACACATACCCTGCTTGCAAAAACACGTAAGCGTGGAGTATTTGTTTTTCAAAAACTATCCTTAGCAAATCTCGAGGACGAGATTTTTCTTAAGGGGGGTAGTGTTGTGACACCCCAAAATTTTGACCTTGTTTTAATAAATTAAAATTTTGCCATGAAATTAAAACTTTTATTTTCTGGGCTCCCTTTTTATTTTTGAACCTTTTTCTCCCTTGTTATTATGGAGTTTTTCCCCCAAAATGAAAAAACTTTGCAAAATATGTTATTGGACTTGTTTAATCTCTCAAGAAAAACTCTTCTTTTATTAGTAGAACTAATTACATAATTAGTTTGCTTGATCTTTATTTTCTTGAAAAATGGTTTTCCAAGGTTACATGGCCATATTTGAACTACAACCATTTGATAAATTCACTTAAAGTTCCAACCAAAATTTGGAGATGTCATGTGATGTTTCTAAATCACTTTTATGCAAAAATATCTTTTATTCATGTAATATTTTGAGCTCTGCATCAATTTTTCTTCTCTGGTCCAGAGTGCAATTTTGCACTACAACCCATTTTAATATTTCTTTCTAGCCTCCACCAAAATTATGGGATGTTGGTAGTAGCTTATGTTTCAACTTTATGCAAAAACCCAATGATGTTATTTGAAGTTTTTGAGTGAATCAACCTCATTTTCATTCTGTTCCAACAAGTCCAACCCATTTTTGGATTTTATTTCATTTATTCTATTCCCCAAAACAATTCTGTCAATTATTTTTAGCCTAGGTGATTTGCAAAACAAGTACCTAATTTCCTTTGAGTTTTGATCTCAAACCAACTCCTCTGGATAGTCCTTAGCACCCACAACCTAGAACCGTCAAGATCCACTCTTCTTATTTCCAAAATTTTCAAGTTTCCGCCTCTGCAAGTTTGGACCAGATTTGTCAAACGTGGTGAAATTCATATCTTCTCTTCTCCAAAAATTCTACCAAAATTCAGGTAGCCTCCAGGTGCAATGAGAGGCCACCCCACCAAAATTCAGCTCAAGGAAAGTTCTCCACATGCCAAAATCATTTCGTCGAACACTTGGCCGGCACTGTTTCTGTAGACTTTCAGAAAAATTCAGTGTTTCAGAGTTTTACAGTGTCGTTTCTTCGTCAGAGACTTGTCATCGATCAACTGTGCGCCCTGGCGCGTTGTGCACGGCCTCTCCTCCCTGGCCAGAGCACCGCACGCCTCCTTGGATGGGCACAGATGTCGGTGGCGGCGAGCATCGCTGGAGTTGGCAGCTTCTGCGGTGGCAAAGCCACCCGTGGCAGCCAACAGGAGACAGCGCCAGCTCGCAACGCCGTTCGGCGCCGCCCAACGCTCCCCTGCACTCCGCGTGGCCTCATGCACGCCAGCGCACCCCGCAACACCGTCGCCGTGGCCTGGCAGGCACAGGGCGCGCCCTCTGCTGCCGACGGGCCCGCGCCGCCCCGTTCCGTCGAATCCACCCAGGGCTCCAAATCCAAGCTCGTTTAGCGCCAAAACGGAACCGGTGGAACTCCACGTTGACGTCCAACTCCCTAAACCTCCCCGACCAAGCTCTGCGCCACCGTAACCTTCGCCGGAGAACTCCGTTCACGGCCACCGCCTCGGATCGCCTATAAAAAGAGCCCCGAGCTCCTCCAAGCACTCGGGCAGCCTCACACCGTCCTCCTAGTGCCCCCGTTGCCGCCAATTGAAGAGGAAGGGGCCATCTTCCCCGACTCCGACCAGTTCGGCCACCGCCACCTCCCGGCTCCGTTCGGCACAACCAGATCCTCCCCGGCCCTCCCAACGCCACCAAACAACTCCACTCCATCTTGCGGAGCCGCTTAGACCCCCAGCTGCGACGGAAAGCCACCGTTGCCCCAAACTCACTCTCCCCGACGGCCACCGTCCGCTGCGGAGCTCACCGCCGGCAGCTCCGTCCACCCCAGAGACCAAAGCGACCACCAGAGTGAGCACCTCGACCCCCTGAGCCCGCAGATGGCCTCGGTTTCTTGAACGGTGCCGCCGTTCGCCGGCGAGCATCGCCGGAGCCCCGCATCGGCTCGGACAAAGGAAGAGGAGGGAGGAGAGAGTGGTCAAACCTGACCAGTGGGCCAGGCGGGCCCATTGTCAGTGACCCACGCACAGTCCACGCTGGACAAGTGGAGGCACGTTTCCAGAATACGCCTTCGACGTGGTCAGTAATCGAAACGTTTTTCTTTTTCTGTTTATTTTTTTTAAACAGATTTTGACCACAACTTTGACTGCCTATAACTTTTTAAATATAACTCCAAATGAATTGATTCTTTTTCCTACATCTCTCAAATTCTGTCTAGATTATTTTAAGATTTTTTTTTAAAAAATTTAGACAACTTTTTTTGTGCTGTTTTGAAAATGTGTGTTAATTCAAATTTATTTAAAATAGGATTTTGGAGAGAGGAAGAAAACTTTCAAAAGTTTTGGAGAGCACCCCCACCTCTCCACACCTTGAAGGCAAGCATTCTGAACCCTGGCATAATATTTCTGGTGTGTTAGTTGACACGATTATAGCACCACCTCATTTCAGAGAACTTGTTATTTTATGTGGTGATACGATCATTTGCATGAATGCATATTAGTGATTTCCATGCTGTTGGAAATGAATATACATGTGATGGTAATCATCCTCATGTGCGATGCATGCATGACGGAAAGGAACACGGGAAAGCCTCTGCCTTGGGTAGGCGTGAGCTTGTCGCCGGTCTCCATCGGGACGGTTATGTCCGGTATGGCATAGTAAGGTATAATGGGTGGTGATTTTGTTGGTTGAAATATATTTGTTATACATGTCATGCAGGGAATTCATAAACCTCCTGTGTCGACCGTATATCGAGTCTTGTTCCAGTAACCCCCATGCTTGTTTTGTACTACCACTTGTCCCTGCCGCAGGTAGGGTACGGTTCAGTAAGTCGTCAACCCCTTTCAAGCACACACCATACAGAGAGGCCATGGTGGAAGATACCGGTTGTACCCGGTAGGCATGCCACCTGGTCCGGGGGCATGGGTGTTTCCGGTTGGGACCGAGAGGGGGGCACCCCTTAGAGCGCGCGATATAAATTTGATCCCATGCTACGCGAGGTTGTAGCCTCCCCACTTAGAGTTTTTCTTAACAGGTGTCATGGGTGATTCCAGACACGAGTAAAGTTTAGCTGGTGTGTGCAAGTCAGGCGTGTTTTCAACTAAATGACCGTAGACGGAATTAGTTCCGATGAACTAAAGAAATTCGTTACTTGTGGGTAATGAGTACACCCTCTGCAGAGATATTAAACCTATTCGAATAGCCGTGTCCATGGTTAAGGACTACAGTCTGGGATGGGTCAAGTGTCGGTCTTAGTGTCGGTCTTCGGAGGAGAAACTACTAAACCCGAATATTGATTATGACTTGTGATATATGATGGTTATGATTATTATCATTGTGGACTAACCGTTTGCATTGTTTGAAATAATGAATATCGCTGGGACGGTACCACCTCCTGGATATTCACTATGATTATGTTTATATATAAGCCCTTTAGGTGGCGTCGCTCAGACGCCCGACTGTGGCATGTTTGTTATTTCATTTTTGTATAAGCCCTTTATGTGGCGTCGCTCAGATGCCCGACTGTGGCAGGTTCGTTATTTCATTTACTTACAAGCCCTTTATGTGGTGTCGCTCAGACGCCCGACTGTGGCATGCTTGTTATTTTATTTACTTCATAAGCCCTTTATGTGGTGTCGCTGAGACGCCCGACTGTGGCATGCTTGTTATTTATTTACCTTATAAGCCCTTTATGTGGTGTCGCTAAGACGCCCGATTGAGGCATGCTCACTTTTACTATCCTTTCGAGACGTCGCTTCAGACATCTGATCGGTGCATTTTATTTACTATTCTGTCATTACATATTCCTGTTGCATATAAATAACCTGCTTGCATGCATCGGGATTTATTTTCATGACAGACGTTATGATTATAGAATATTTTTAGAGCATGATTATCATTTGCTATATTATACCCGTGTTCATAATGTTTGCGAGTACATTCAAAAGTACTCACTGGCTTGTCCCTGGCTATTGTCTTGGCCAGATTACTTGCTTGGAGAGGAGCCTTGCGATGACAGCCCCGGAACCTAAGCAACGGTGATAGCAGCCTCGCGAAGATAGGAGTTATCCTGGTCAGCTGTTCCTGTGGGAAATGGAGTCCCATAGACACTGATGATTCACAAACCGCTTCCGCCATCGACCACTAGAAACCAATTGTTGTACTCACAGGCTCGAATGGTCTTGTACTACATATTATTTATTTTTTTGCTTGGAATTTTTTGTATCAAGTTGGTGCCTCATCAGCTAATAGTAATCCTGGGGCTGGTGAGCACAACGGCCATTTTCTGGAAATTTATACCCGGAAAACCGGTTGTGACAGGAAAACCAGTGGGTAATGCAAGAATCAACAAGTCTTCAAGAAAAACAACATTGACACACCATCTTGGCAGTAATTATCGAGATCAGCCCAGCACAACCGACAAGGTGATGTTACTAATTCTATCACTGGCCGACATAGTCAGCAACAATAATGAGATCTGTATAAGCACATGTGAGCCGGATAAATATACCGAGACTAGAGACATGAATAAGAACAAAGTATGATTGCAAGGTATTTCCCATGACAAAACTCAGGGTCGCGAAATAATCAAGGATACATAAGGCCTAGCTCTTTCAGTTAAAGATCCAGATGAAGAAAATAATAATGAAGGAGCAAGACCGACAATACATGTATGTCGGTTATTTTGTGAAAAATGTGATATGTATGCCCAAGACAGTCTGATATTTCATATCAATTACCAAGTGAAGATACGCCTAAGGGGTCTACTCCATTGTTGTAAGGACCTCATAGCAAGGCAACTAGCTCAGCCACAGTATGCTCAGAACTATCAGCATTGACTACCCGAGTCTGTCAAGTCCGACCCAAGGGATAGGTCAACATATTGACCTCAGTAAACGTGCTAAAGTACCGCCACTGTTCAAGATATCTTCCGATATGCCGATAAATCGGCCGATTTATCGCTTACCGCTGTTAGACCGATAAGATAAATTGGCCGATATGGCGATAAATCGGCTGATATGCCAATAAACTGGCTGATTTACCCCTTATCATGGGTCAACAGATAAGTTCCCGATAAGCGATATCCCCAACATTGAGTATCGCACAACCTACTATCCACATGAGAATACCGGCAAAACGAAGAATCAGTGTGAGATAACATACTTTGAGGATTGCTACCACTCGCATATGGGAATCTATTAAAGAATAGCCTGCCGTGAGCGAGATTCTTTGCCGAGATCACCGCCAGTCAAGTCTGCAAATGGTATCATCAGGAGATGGTGCATTTTTCTATCAATCACGTCAAGCAATAGTCAAAACTTTGGTACAAATTGGATACTCAAGGCTGTGAAGCCAGTCAAGATAAGTCAGATACTCCTGCAAGATGTCAGAATATTTAGAAGAACAGGTATGATACACGTCAGTGCTTTCAACCCAGAATGCATGCATTCGAGGAACCTGATGCCTGGATAGAAAAGATTCTTTGTTCCATGGGAAGATGTGTTCCTCACACCGTGGAATATTCTCGGTACTCGATACAAGAATAACATCTCTAGCAAGGATATTAATATCGAGAAGGACACGTATGTCAGCAATGATAATCTTTTGGACCCCAGCTCAGCCAGCAGACATGAAGGAAAAATCTCAATTAGTATGAACATGCACATATGAGGTAAGTCTCGATAGAATGTCAGATACAGTGAAGCAAACCACCCCAGATCAAGGCAGTCAGGCAGATCCAATTCAGTGGGAACATTATATGAGGGAAAATAGGAGAAACCCAAGTTGGAAACGGTTTCTTCAAGTCGGAATAATTATTTATCCCTCAGAAACCAAATCTCGAGGACGAGATTTCTTGAAGGGCGGAAGGTTGGTAACACTATGGATTCTGCCCTTTTCTTTTTCTGATGACTTTCTTGGATTTATTGATTTGATTTGTTTTTCCGTGGCAATGTGGTTCTGAAACTTGGGAAGATCATGCCTTCCTAGGTTTTATTGTGGCTTTTCATCCTCCTCATGATCCCAAGCTCATGTAATTTTCATCCTTGACCTAATCCAGTATTCTTTTTATAGGGAATATTCCTTTTCTATTAAATGAATACTCATTTTTGCCCTAGGTTGTGAAGCAACCTATATTTCTGTCACTCCAAAATTCCCAAATAATTCTCATAATTTTTTTGGGTCCTATCTCGCTCAAATATGGAAAAACTTTTCATTGCCATGTTCAATAATCATCCTCCAATAATTCTTTTCCTATTCTGCCCTAAATGACAATTTATGAAGGAAGTGCTATTTATCTTTGCTCAATGGACTCCAAACTTTTTGGACATCTTTTCCTGTCCATATGATTTCCCATGCCAAAATTCAACTCAATTTGCATAGTAAATATTCCTGAGCAAATTTTCAAAGTTCCTGTCTAAGGGAAGCCTTTGTGAAGGAAGTGCAAGCTAGGAATATCCAAATGCATTGAAATTTCGCAAGTTCCTCCATATGATCAAATAATGACTCTCAAAAAATATGAGCTCATGTAACTAATCTATGTGAGCCCAGCTCCAAATCTTAGTTTATGGTCAGATTTTCAGTTGGCGAAACAACTATATTTTATCTTGCTTCATTTAAGGTGAAACTTTTAGAGGACATTCTCACATCCGTATAAACACCCTCCACCAAGGTTTAGATCAATCCATTACTCTATTTTCCCCATGCGATTTTTCCAAAATTTTGTCCAAAGAGAAGCTTTGTGAAGCAAGTGCTATTTTGGCATGTCCAAATGGCATGAAACTTTTTGGGCATCTTCATATCATCAAATCATCGGGCCATGACCATTTTCATCTCAATCCAATCATGTATATGAGTGCCCCTTCATCATTCCCTAATCTGGCCATTTTGGGACCTGCAACAGCAAGTACCATGTATCTTCCTCCTAATGAGCTAAAAATTTGTAGAGGTGATAATCTTAGTGTGTGATCACACCATGCCAAAGCCCCGAGTATATCTCATTCTGTGCTTGTCTCCCCGTAGCACAAACACCTTGCTGCCAAAATGTTTTGGCTCCTCCTCCAAATCTCATATTTGCCCCTAGACTGATTTGTTTCTTTGCTTTGACTAAGGACACTACGGGCTATCTACTAGACATGATCTTCCCGGCCAGAGCATGCCGCTTGCACCAGTGCACGCGGTGACCATGGGTCATGACCAGCCAAACTCGCGCTCTCGCAAGACCTCGGCGTTGTTCCCGTCGTCTCGACCTCCAACCATGTCCTGTTGCTTCCCTGTGATCGACTCAGTCACCCCGTGCTCAGGAACCCTCCTATTTCGCCATAAATGCGTCGCTAACTCCATGCCCATCCTGTGCCCAGCCACTGTCCTCCATTAGAGCTTATCATGAGCTCGCCCGTGATGCTCTAGAGTCCTCCCCGTGCCTATTTAAGAGTGCTCCGAGGTGTTCCGAAGCTCACCCACTCCTCCCTCACATCATTTGATCACCAGGGTCACCACATCTCGCAGAAGCTCGCCTTTGTTCGCCATGGTCGCCTCGGCTGGATTCCGGCCATCCCGAGCCCCCTCCTCCTCCCAAGGCCTCCACTAGATCCCCCTCGTCCCACTAAGGCACCCCAACCCCTCACCCCTCGCCGAAGCACCCTAGGTCACGCATCCCCAAGGCCAGCGCCGCCGCCTGAAGCTCTCGGTTGCCTCCCGTCTCCGCACCCTACACTCCTCCTCGGCGGCCGCCATTCCTCTGAACGGGTGCGGCGTAGCCCCACGGTCCCACCGGTGCCCTCGGCCGGGCCAGGGATCACCGGAGCTAGCCGGCCCCTTGGCCATTTCCCTCCTCTGCTTCCATTTTGTTCCACTCAGGAACGAACAAGAGTGTGGGGAGGAGGAAGACGATGCCTTGCCAGCGGACCCCCCTCTCCAACGGACCCCACCCATATGTGAGCCACCACCTTATCCACTCGGATAAGTGAAACGTTTTCCTGAAATACGTTTTTGGTATATGAAAGCGTATTTCCTTCCTCTTTTACGAAAATGCGTTTTCCCTCTAGGAAAGCGTATTCTCATCTTTTGCGGCTAGAGATATGTTTCCCTTTTCAGAAAATGTAATCTGCCCGAAGGCGCTATCTGTTCCAGCCGCTAGGGACCTGTGTGTGAGGATTTTATCACAGATTAGTCTATGAACTTCTACACCTCATAACTTCGCGACCGTAACACCAACGCTCATTTCTTCATCTCGTCAAGATCTTTCTGTTGGTGCCATTTTCACTAGGTGGTCCCACAGTGAAAATGACCATTTTTCCCTTGATCCTAATCAGGCCCCTTCAAGAGAGGACCGTCCGGTGTTTCGTTCCGCGGCTTCACTGCATTTCTTCCCGGAGTCTTCGTCACCCCCAGGCAAGCCACAATAGCCACTTGCATGATAGTCATGCAGTAGCTATGGTTTCTACTTGAATATTTAATAAAAGTTTGTCAGTTATCTGTTTGCTTGTTTGCTACTGTTGTCGTTGTTTCGGTTATGCTCGTGGTTTCATATTCACCTTCATGCTATGTCCCGATGCATCCTGTTATCTTGTACTACTTGCTAGTATCATGTTCACATGTTATGCTTGGTAGTAGCAGTACATGCTGGTAGTAGTGATGTTCTGCCTGATGCATGTTTACTGTCTCTTATCAAGTACCGTTGCTATGCATGTTACTTTGCATCTAGTTGGTTACATGCTTACTTGGTAGTGTTCTTGCTATGTTCTTGTCAGGACCCCGACTCAATGCCACATCGATCTAGCATGTAACACCTCATATCACTTTGCGGCCTCACGCACGGTATTCCCACGGGTGTCGCCTTACCTTTGCCCGGGACCGTTTGCGCCTTTTGGCACACGTATATGACAGTGTCGCTAGCATCCATATGATAAGGAGCCCGGGCTGACATGGCTAGTCGTAAACCCAAAGTGGCACAAACTTACAGGGACAGACATCCATGACCCAGCATCGAACGTGTCGGTCATCAGCGAGTGAATCCAGGCTGTAGCACTGGGCTAGCAGGACTCCGGTGAACCGGGCTGTAGCGGGCTAACAGGACTCCGGTATTCATCGCGTGACATTTCCCCGAGGGGACAGACACAAGAACGAAGAAGGACACATGCCGGCCAGCCTAAGTGTTCCGGAGCAGTAGCAAGCTACCATGGCTCGGTGGAAGCACTAGGAGACATTTCCTGGTAAGAGAGGCTACTAAAGATAAACAACTAGATAGTCAGATCCCACACATACCAAGCATTTCAATAACATACACACAATATGCTCGATATGTGCAAACACAACATGGCATCACAACATGACTCTATGACTCAAGTATTTACTCAATAGGCTCCGAGGAGCGAGATATTACAAACACGAGTCTCATGACCCAACATTCAGAGCATACAAGTCAAAGCACAAGCGGAAGCTATCATGTCTGAGTACAGACATCTATAAATGAAAAAGGCTTGAAAGCCTGACTATCTACCAGATCCTGTCGAGGGCACAAGATCGTAGCTGAGGTAACATGCTAAACGTCGAAGTCCACGCGGAACTACTAGCGAGACCGAAGTCTCTCTGCAAAAACATAAAATAGGCAAACGTGAGTACAAATGTACCCAGCAAGACTTACATCAGAACTATCTACATATGCATCATTATCAACAAAGGGGATGGTGGGGTTTAACTGCAGCAAGCCAGCTTTGACTCGGTGGCTATCCTGAACTATGACTACAATGTAACTCTTATGAGGTGGCGCACACGAGTCCACATATTCACCATATCAATACACCACTATGGATCCTCTCCCGTCTCCCTACGAGAACGCCATCCATAGCACTCACGCTTATCTTGCGTATTTTAGAGTATCCACTTTCACTTGTCTACGAACTGATATAAGCAACCCAGAAGTCCTTTTTTGCGGACACGGCTATTCGAATAGATGATGTTAACCCTGCAGGGGTGTACTTCTTCACACACGCTCTCACCACTTACCGCCGTTTACACGACATGTACTCGGCAACCTTCAAGCGGAAGCCCAACGTGGGTGTCGGCCATGGCCTGCCTAAACACTCAAGTCTCTAGTCCAGGTTTATCGCCTATTCGGGTTCCATCCATGAGGAGATCCGGCCGGAGTTTCGCTCACAGCCCCAAACGATGTGAACAGGGTTCCTGAGACACCAAACGGGCGCCCGGTACACCATGCCACGTGCCTACCGCATCACAGCCCACCCCTACGGTCAGCGCTGCGCACGGCCTCCAGCATACTACAAACACCAGAAACTACTTGCAACTCCTGGACAGAGGACAAGGGTGATTAAGAAGTCGAGAGGGTCCATTGGTTTCGGGCCCAATGCGTGGTAGTAGCTGAATCATGGATCACAAACACAGAACTCAGTTCCTGAGGACGGCTGCAATGAGACAACCCACCATGTACTCCTACATGGCCTCTCACCGCTACCTTTACCAAATCGTATTCACACACTTAGCTCACACACAGTAGGACATGTTCATACACCTCTGATTCATCCCGGATGAATCAGACCTGACACAACTCTAAGCAATAGCAGGCATGACAAACAAACATGATTGAGTAGGCACAACAGGGCTCAAACAACTCCTACTCATGCTAGTGGGTTTCATCTATTTACTGTGGAATGACAGGTCATGCAAAGGATAAAGGGGTTCAGCTACCGCAGCAAGTAACAGATGAATCGGTGTTGTCCTAATGCAGTAAAAGAGAGCAGGAGCGAGAGAGTGGGATTTTATCGGAATGAACAAGGGGGTTTTGCTTGCCTGGCACTTCTGAAGATAACATTGAGTCTTCATCAGTGTCAATGATCACAACGTCGGAACATCGTCTACCGGGAGGGAACAGATACCGGCAACAAAGAAGAAATACAATCAATGCAATGCACAATATGATGCATGCTCATGACATGGCAATATGAATGTGTTTGAGCTAATGCAACTAGCAACAGGTTAAATGAAGTTGGTTTGAATCCAAGATTCAAATTCCAACTCCATATATGATTATTTAAATGCCCTTTAATTGTTTTGTCCAAAACAGAGGACAAACATTGTTCAAACATGCATGAAAATGGTACAGATGGATTCCTTGAATTTTTCTGGTAATTTTTCATATATAAAATA
This sequence comes from Triticum dicoccoides, assembly GCF_002162155.2. Classification (NCBI taxonomy): domain Eukaryota; kingdom Viridiplantae; phylum Streptophyta; class Magnoliopsida; order Poales; family Poaceae; genus Triticum; species Triticum dicoccoides. The sequence goes on along the minus strand of NC_041390.1, from coordinate 170,864,343 downwards.
TTTAATTTGGAGTTACGGTTAATTTTCTATGATTTATTGAAGTTTTAGCTATTTTCTGAAATTCCTGAATAAAAATAAATCCAGAAAACCTATTACTGCGTCAGCATGACTTCACAGTGACGTCAGCAAGTCAACGGCGTTGTCCAGGTCAAATCTGACCTGTGGGACCCACATGTCAGCTGCACAGTGATTTAACAGAGTTTAATTAACTTAACTAAATTGTTAGTCGGGTTAATTAAACGGTAGGGCCCACCTGTCAGTGGCCCTAGGCCTGGGTTAGCGGGGTGGTTAGGCCCTAATGACCGGCCACGTCGGATTCGCCGGCGGTTAGACGACGGCGACGACCCAGAGCGGCGGTGGCTCGCCGGAGTTACGCCAGAGGCGACGGATCGACACGCCAAGGGCACCAGGAGGTAGCCCGTGCCCGTGCGCATCTAGGGGGACCAACGGGAGGTGCGGGGGTGGTCGGGGTTCGCCGGAATGGAGCTCGCGGCGGCGCCGGCATTCGGGTGAACTGGGTTTCGGGGTTAGGGAGCACGACAGGAGGCAAAGAGGGGTGTTACGACCTCCTGGGGTTGCACTGAGCACGACCGCGTGCTCGGTTGCAGCTCTAGCTAACGGTGGCTACGGCGGCGACATGGCCGGCGGCAAGCAAGCTCTGGCTCCGGTGGGATCGAGGCTACAGGGCGCAATCGAGGCGGGGAAGAGAGAGGGGAGGCGTAGGAGCTCACAGTGAGTTCGAAGAGCAGGTCGGCGTGCTCGGGGAGATGGCGGAGAGGATGAATCGGACGGCGGCATCCGGCGGCCGTGGTCGGGAAGAAGCGCCGCGGCATCGTCTTGGGGCATCCGGGCTTCGGTGGGTCGACGTAGAGGGGCTTGGGGTCCGGGCTGAGCTCGGGTACGCAGAGAGGGAGCGAGGAAGTGGCTGTGGCCGCGGTGGTTGCGAGCGACGTCGGCGGCGACTCTCGGGTGAGAGAGGGAGAGATCCAGGGAAGGGGGTGAGAGCGCGGGAGAGTGAGGGAGAGAGGCAGGGAGGTGCGTGGCGCTCGGGGAAGGCGTCCAGAGCGTCGAGGAAGGAGAGCGGCAAGCAGGAGGTGGCCGAGGCAGCGTCGGCGCCCGTCGGCCACGCGCGCTGCCTACTGGCGCGGGGAAGACGACAGGAGGGGAGCCCCTGGTGGGCTGGGCCGGCTTCTGCAGCAGGCCGCACAGGTAGGCGCCAGGTAGATCTTCTGCTCTCTCTCTCTTATTTCTATTTAATTCTGTTTTTCTATTTTATGTAGTTTGTTTTGATTTGATTTAAAAATATCAAATCATTTTATAAAATCCTGGAAACAATTATGGGTGCTTTCTGAATTATTTCAGTGACCCTTAACAATTTCCAACATTTATTTGAATGCCCAAGGTCAAATACAATAGGATTTAATTCAAAAATCCAGAATGGCCTAGAAATATGTGCATCATTGTTGGCAGGGGTTTTCACCTTTAACAAAAATAATGAACTTTCCTAAAGGGCATTCTGGGTTTATAGAAAATATTTTTATTTTGATCCTAATTGCACTTTATTTAGTGCTAGGGTTTGTCATCCCTAGTTCAAGTTTCATGAACTTTAAACATGATGCATGAATGCCTTAATCCAACTAATGACAAAGAAATTCTAGGGCTGTGACAGTTCTTGCATGATATTTATTCATGATGCTAGTAGTAATGCTATTCCCATTTGTAGTGATATGATTATGCTCGTTAGTATGCCATGCTTTGGTTTAATGCTTCATTGTGGTTATGCTCGATGATTATGTTGCACCTCCATGATTATGATTATATCATGCTCATGTACTATTGTTGCCTCATGTTATTTTTATATGGCTCAGCTTCTTGCATTTAAGTTTAAGCGGATAATAATGAACTTGAACAACTATTGGCTGAGTTATGGTGCCACTGAAATTGAGCTGACCAATGCAACCACATTTGCCTTTTATGGGAAGGACCTAACTGGGTCTATTGTCATGTCTCTCGCTGGTGCCTCCAACGTGGGAAGGTTATGGGCGCGCGCTACCCTGATCAGGTCGGAGGACATAAGCCTTGTGTGCCCGTTGTTGCTGTTATGGTACCATGTCCCCGGTTGGGACCGTTTAAGTTTTGCCACGACAGTGGCCGTTGATGGCTTTGGTAGGTACACATGACTTATCCCAGAGGGGAGTTGGTCGGAGTGGCCAGGAGATTGTCATGGCGGTAGATCAGTTTTGTCGGAACCCCGTTGGTCCACACGTATTGGAGTGCGAGGCCATGGGTTCCGTCGTGTGGGTAAAGTGCGCTACCTCTGCAGAGAGTGTGTTAAATCTATCGATAGCCGCGCTTGCGGATATGGGCACAGTTTGTAGTCGGTGACACTATGAGCCAACAATAATAATAACTTGCTTAATACAACCCCGGTTCGATGATGAGTAAGAGATTGGTTGTGATCAAGAGAGGATCACGGAGGTATCGTGGATATCGTAGTTGGTTAATTTTTATGTGATCGCGAGATGATCACAGTGGTATCATGGATACCGAAGTTGGTAAGTTGATGCATGAGATGGTTACGAGGTAACCACCGAATAACAGTAACTTGGTGCATGATCATGTTAACCTGTTGCATGTAGTATCATCATGTTCATATGTTCATGCTATGCTTGTTCTAGTTGTATCATGTTCAGTTTGTGCAGGCCACGTTGTTCTATTAGTGTCATGCTCATGATTGCTTTAACCTGCTAATGCCATGTTGTTGTCTGTCTTGACTACACTTTTGGTTTATTGTGAGATTGCAAGTACATTCAATGTACTGACCTGGCATGTCATGCGAGTTTGCAAGTCGTTCCTGGATTGCTTGCTTGTTTGTTGTGGTTCCTGTGTTCGTGAGCTAGGATAAACGTTCTAGCCAGAGTCCCTGTGGATTAGAGTCCATCATCGTTGCTCGTTGTTCCACTGCCAGTAGAGGTTTTGCTGCCTCGAGTTGTTATGCTGCTTGCATAGAGCAATTGTGGTTGGCGTAGCGTCGCCGTGTCGATGTTATTCATTGTAATATTAGAGACCTTGTATTCATATTCGTGTTGTAACAGAGAGCTGGTTTGTTCTATTCTAAGTAGTGTCGTATTCTAGAAGACTTCACCTCGATCTCTAGGCTGAAATACGGGGCGTTCCGGTTTCTCTGAGCTAGGGTGCCACAGGCAGGGTGCCGAAAAATACCCCAAGATGGGATCTCATGGGAACAGAAGGTTCCATCGGCAGAAAAGTATTTTGGTGGACGCTTCTGGTCTTTTGGGAATATTTGGGAATTTATAGGCCAAAGATTAGGGTTGGAGGAGTCCCATGGGGCCCACAAGCCAGCCCCCCCCAAGGGCGCGCCTGAGGGCTTGTGGAGCCCTCGGGACTCTTCTGGCCCCCTCTCCAAATTTGCTGGGTGTCTTCTGGTCCAAGAAAAATCATCATAAAGTTTTATTCCGTTTGGACTCCATTTGATATTCCTTTTCTGTAAAACTCAAAAACAAGGAAAAAAACAGAAACTGACACTAGGATCTAGGTTAATAATTTAGTCCCAAAATAATATAAAATAGCATATTAATGCATATAAAACATCCAAAATAGATAATATAATAGCATGGAACAATCAAAATTTATTGATACGTTGGAGACGTATCACTCCTCCGGCAGTTATTTGCTCCAGTACTTTTTATATATTGCAAAATAATTCTCCGTAACTTTCCAGCTCATTTGGAGATGTGCAGAATATGTAACTCTGACATAGCTCTTCCAGGTCCAAAATTCCAGCTGCCGGCATCCTCCCTCTTTGTGTAAACCTTGTACATTATGAGAGAAAAGGCACTAGAAATACTCCAAAAAGCATTATTATGCATAAAAAATTATATAACAATAGGAAAACATGATGCAAAATGGATGTATCAGTCAACGCTGTCGGATGGTAGCGGGTCGGAGAAGGTGAGCACCTTGCTAGGGTACTCTCCGGGGATGAGCATGACGAACACACGCAGCTCGCCGAAGGGGGCGGCGGAGCCGGCTGCAGGGTAGGCGACATCCATGCCAACTGCTGCGCAGTTGCCGATGCAGTCGGACGCACTAGGCATGCATACAAGGCAGTGTGCGATGTGCTATCCGGAGGGAGTGAAGGGTCTCGTCCGAAACAGACTCTGGCCAACGCCTTGTATGGCTCCATGGTGGGCGTCAACTGTCGTGGTGTTCTCATGGCAGATGCCATGGGAGGGATAATCTAGAGTGGTCAGGGCCGATGGACCTCGGTGGGTTCCAAAGGCGAGATCAGGCATGAGAGAGTGGAGACACAAGATATACCCAGGTTCAGGGCTGTCTGTGCAACAAACCCTGGGTCCGTTGCCCTGACTGTGCACAGGCACGGGAGCAAGTATACAACACCAAGGACAGGCCGATGTATAAGAAATCAAGATTGTTGGAAGGCCAACATGTAGATCAAGAGGACCAAGACCAAGCCAGAGAAGCAAGAAACCACCAGCAGAAAATCCTCCCTTGCCGGGCAGGCGAGCCCGGCAAGGACGGGGTTACCCCCGGAAGAAGAGACGCCTCGGAAAGGCCTGCCGGGCTCACAGAGACGCACCCACCTCACCAAATCACTTCACCACGACGCACGTTGCCTATCAGTGCGGTGTCAAGCCACAAAGTGACTAAGTGGTAGCCATCTACCACATGGCGGCCTCTTTATACAGGGAATATCCATAGATGACACCCATCTCGTGACGTGTCAAGCGAGCAGGCACGAAGCTAGCAAAACTGCCCGGCAAGGCTTGCAGGGTAGATGACGATGTGATGTCGGGCGACACATTTAATGCGCTCTGTTAGCCTGTAGAGTTAGGTATGATAGCACTGGTTGCTATCTTATCAATGCATAATGACTGATATGCCACTGTGGTGACCCCTTAACCTATAAAAGGAGGCCCGAGGCAACCTTAGAGGGGGTTGGACACTGGATTAGTGAATCCATGCCCTCACATTTCATAAGCTCGTAGCTGTTTCGCCCCGAGGCAACCCTACCAGGAAAATGCACTACGACCACCACATTTTTCCACCATAATCCACCAAAGCAGGAGTAGGGTTTTACGCCTCACGGTGGCCCAAACTTGGGTAAAATTGCTCGTGTGATCTCTGTCATGCTGCCCCGCGCTCTTCTGCTCTTTGTGCAACGTGACATCCCCCCTGCCGAACCAGCAAGGGACCCTTGGTCCCATAGGTAGCTGTGGTTTCCCGTGACATCTTTGGCACGCCAGGTAGGTGGAGTATTTGCGCGAACCTGAAAGTGTGAGCAACGCGTCATCTTCATCGCCATCTTCTTCTTCGATGGCGCCATCGAGTATGGCGCCCAAGAAGAAATCCGGTGCTTCGGATCACCCGTCCTCCTCGAAGGCTCCGCCGCCCACAGCCTCCAATGCTATGGGGGATACAGAGGCACGCGAGGACATGGACGCTGCAGGGGATGTGGTTGGAGCAGGCGGCACAGTCACCACCTCCCCCATGGTCGGAGCGGGAGCAGGAGGCACCGGAGGAGAGCAGCATCAGTAGCATGCCGATGGCCATGCTCCATAAGGTACGGGTGAAGGGGTTGTTCCATCTGCACCCCTTCCCTAGTGGTGGCGCTTGGTCTGGGGTGGATCGCCGCCCTCCGGCCACCCCCTTCATGGGAGCGACCGCGGTGCGTGCGCCTCCCTCGATGCGAGTCAACCAGGTCGTTGCACCCAATGGAGCCACTGGCCCTCAAGCGCCTTCACCATGTCACCATGCCATCCAGAAGGCCGTTTCGCAATAGAAAGGACGTGGCGCTGTCGCCGCTGGCACCATCAGGAGCCGAGCGATGGTGCGGCCCACATCATCACCACCCATGCCAAGCACTGCTACTGAGACCATGGCATGGGCCCAGCTACTACTGAGGTTGCTGCCAGCGGCCGAGTAGATGGACGAGTGGCATGACACTATCTAGAGTCTGCTCAGTTTCGCCGAGGCTGGGGCTCACAGCGAGCTGGCCCACCACGGACTCCCCAAGCGACGACGACGACTCGTGCTGCTGGCCGTACAGAAGGGGCCACACTCATGGTGCAGTCCCCACCATGACAACTAGCGCAAACAAGGCAGAATCAAGAGCCTGACGATGTCTCGATGGCCTCCTCTGACCCTCAAGCACGTCTAGGCCAATGGCAAGCCCCGGAGGACAGGCGGAGGGAAGACGCACGCGTCATCATTGAGCAGCGCCGTGACGACCCCCGTTGGGCCCATGGGTGCGACGGACCCGACGTTGACGTGCCTGCGCTTGAGGTTGGCAGGTGCCTACCTTTCAAGGTTGGGTGCCCTGCCTTCATGTCACATCCCTAGTCTGGTATGACTTAGACTAGCTAGCCATTTGTGCATCATGTTTAAATCTCATTTAAATTTGAAATGAGGATTGGTGGAACCCTCAGAATTATTTTTGAAAATGACCCAAATAAAAATTTCTCCAAAAGGGTCCAAGAAAATGCTCATGTTGCTCTCTGAAAATATTGGACAGAGATAAAAATCAAAACAATATTTTTAGGAGCTCATGGATATTTATTTTGGCCATTTGGATTAATTCGAGAAATATTTGCATTGGAAATATATTTCTATATATATGAAATATGGTCCAAAAATTATGCCATTTATAAAGGAGCTCTGGAATAATATATCTAGCTCCTGCAAAAATTGGCATAAGGTAATAAATTGATTTAGTATTTTATTAAATCAAAAACAATGTCAGAAAAATTAGAAAACAAAAATTAAAAGAAGGAGGGGCTTACCTGGGGCTCCCCAGCCGCAGCAGGCCGGCCCAGCCAGCAGGCGGCCCAGCCCACCTGGCCCCCCCTCCTCTGTCGTCTTCCTCCCCGACAGGGGGACGGCGTGTGCCCGGCGCGCGCGCGCGCCACCGCGCCACGCCACGCCTCTCCCCTCCTCGTCTGGATGCCTGGAACGACGCCACGCAGCCACCCCGACCCCCTCGCACTCTCCCTCGCCCTCGTCCTCTCCTCTGTCTCTCTCTCTCTCTCACGGCCGAACGCCACCGACGCCACCGCTCGCCGTAGTCGTAGCCACCGCGCCCCTCGAGAGCATCTGAGCAGTCCACGAGCTCCGCCACGTCGCCGGCTACCTCCTCGTCGAGCCACGCACCCCCGGACGGCCTCCATCGCCACCATCGCCATCGTCTTCCTCCTCGGGCTCCGCCGTCCGCCGCCGTCGATTCGCCGTCACCAGGTCTCCCCGACCCCGCTGTGCTGCTCTGCGTGATCCCCGTGAGCCTCTGCTTCGAACCCCTCTCCTCCCCCTCGCGATTACGCCGTCTAGGCCTCAGTTCCGCCATGGCCGAAGCTCGCCTCCGCTCGAGCTTGTCGCCGGCGTTGCTCCGGCGACCCTTTGGCCACACCAGTGCACCTAGCACTCTCGCCGCACCTCGTAGTGCCCCGCTAGCGTTTTAGTTCGCGTGTTTGCACGCTGCAGTCGCGCCCCCGAACACAGCCGAACTCCGGCGGGCGCAAACGTGGTCGCCGACGTCGTTCTCGGCCACCCCAGCTCTGGCCGAGGGTACTGCTCGACGCGCCGCATCGCCAGCTCTTCAAAGAGCCTAAACACGCCTCGAACGGAGCCCTGTGGGTGATTTCCGCGGCGTTCCGCCGTCTCGGGCCTCGCCGGCGGCTAAACGTCGGCGAGTTGACCGGGTTAGACCCCCTGTTGACCCAGATTTGACTCGTGTGGGTCAATGACAGGTGGGCCCGGCCCTGCTAAATTTTAGTTTAGGATTAGTTTAGCAACTAATTATCTCTGTTAACTAACTGTGACACTGACAGTGGGCCCCAGCGCCACTAACTCTTAATTAGGATTAAATTAACCCCTGTTTAACCCCCCTGTCACTGACGTGTGGACCCCACACGTCAGGTTTGACCCAGACCAGCTCAGTTGACCGCTGACGTCGTGCTGACGTGATGCTGGCGCAATAATATGATTTCTGGATTTAAATTTAATCAGAAAATTCCAGAAATTGTTTTAAACTTCAAAAATTCATAGAAATTCAACCGTAGCTCAGATTAAAATAATTTATATATGAAAAATTATCAGAAAAATGCAATCTTTCCATCTGTACTAGTTTCATGCATGACAAACCAACTTATACATGCTGAATATGGGAAAACACATTATGGCATATATAAGAGACTTAATTTAGAAATGCATTTGAACCTTTGGTTCAAATGGACTTCAAACCAAATGTTTACTAGTTGCATTAGCTCAAACAGCATCACATCTACATGCCATGTTCTTGCATCATATTGTTGCATATGATTGTGTATTGATTGCCGGCACCGTTCCTTCTCGATAGGTCCTGCTCCGGAGACGTTCCAGAGTACCTGTCTGTGAAGCAGTGCCTCCCTTGTTGTTTTACCAGGCAAGCAAACCCCCCTTGTTCATTTCGATAAAACCCTACTCTCTCGCTCCTGCTCTCAGTTATTGCATTAGGACAACAACGATTCATCTGCTACTTTGTGCTACGGTAGTTGAACCCATTCCTCTGCATGACCTGTCATTGCCACAGTAAATAGTTGAAACCCACTAGCATGTGTAGGAGTTGATTGAAGCCATTGTTGTGTTCCTACCTGTTGGGGAACGTAGCAGAAATTCAAAAAATTTCCTACGTAACACCAAGATCTATCTATGGAGAGACCAACAACGAGTAGAAAGAGAGTGCATCTACATACCCTTGTAGATCGCTAAGCGGAAGCGTTCAAGTGAACGGGGTTGATGGAGTCGTACTCGTCGTGATTCAGATCACCGATGATCCTAGTGCCGAACGGACAGCACCTCCGCGTTCAACACACGTACAGCTCGACGACGTCTCCCACGCCTTGATCCAGCAAGGAGAGAGGGAGAGGTTGAGGAAGACTCCATCCAGCAGCAGCACAACGGCGTGGTGGTGATGGAGGAGCGTGGCAATCCTGCAGGGCTTCGCTAAGCACCTACCGGAGAGGAGGAGGTGTCACGGGAGAGAGGGAGGCACCAAGGGCTCAGGTATGGATGCCCTCCCTCCCCTCCACTATATATAGGGGCAGGGGAGAGGGGGGAGGCGCAGCCTTGCCCCCTCCTCCAAGGAAGGGGTGCGGCTAAGAGGGGGGGAGGAGTCCATCCTCCCCAAGGCACCTCGGAGGTGCCTTCCCCCTTTAGGACTCTCCCCTTTTTTCTATATCTTGGCGCATGGGCCTCTAGGGGCTGGTGCCCTTGGCCCATGTAGGCCAAGGCGCACCCCCTACAGCCCATGTGGCCCCCCGGGGCAGGTGGCCCCACCCGGTGGGCCCCCGGGACCCTTCCGGTGGTCCCGGTACAATACCGATGACCCCGAAACTTGTCCCGATGGCCGAAACAGGACTTCCTATATATAAATCTTTACCTCTGGACCATTCCGGAACTCCTCGTGACGTCCGGGATTTCATCCGGGACTCCGAACAACATTCGGTAACCACATACAAACTTCCTTTATAACCCTAGCATCATCGAACCTTAAGTGTGTAGACCCTACGGGTTCGGGAGACATGCAGACATGACCGAGACGTTCTCCGGTCAATAACCAACAGCGGGATCTGGATACCCATGTTGGCTCCCACATGTTCCACGATGATCTCATCGGATGAACCACGATGTCAAGGACTCAATCGATCCCGTATACAATTCCCTTTGTCTAGCGGTATGGTACTTGCCCGAGATTCGATCGTCGGTATACCGATACCTTGTTCAATCTCGTTACCGGCAAGTCTCTTTACTCGTTCCGTAACACATCATCCCGTGATCAACCCCTTGGTCACATTGTGCACATTATGATGATGTCCTACCGAGTGGGCCCAGAGATACCTCTCCGTTTACACGGAGTGACAAAATCCCAATCTCGATTCGTGCCAACCCAACAGACACTTTCAGAGATACCCGTAGTGTACCTTTATAGCCACCCAGTTACATTGTGACGTTTGGCACACCCAAAGCACTCCTACGGTATCCGGGAGTTGCACAATCTCATGGTCTAAGGAAATGATACTTGACATTATAAAAGCTTTAGCATACGAACTACATGATCTTGTGCTAGGCTTAGGATTGGGTCTTGTCCATCACATCATTCTCCTAATGATGTGATCCCGTTATCAACGACATCCAATGTCCATGGTCAGGAAACCGTAACCATCTATTGATTAACGAGCTAGTCAACTAGAGGCTTACTAGGGACATGGTGTTGTCTATGTATCCACACATGTATCTGAGTTTCCTATCAATACAATTCTAGCATGGATAATAAACGATTATCATGAACAAGGAAATATAATAATAATCAATTTATTATTGCCTCTAGGGCATATTTCCAACAGTCTCCCACTTGCACTAGAGTCAATAATCTAGTTCACATCGATATGCGATTAACACTCAAGGTCACATCCCCATGTGACTAACACCCAAAGAGTTTACTAGAGTCAATAATCTAGTTCACATTTACCATGTGAGTAACACTCGATGAGTTCTGGGTTTGATCATGTTATGCTTGTGAGAGAGGTTATAGTCAACGGGTCTGAACCTTTCAGATCCGTGTGTGCTTTACAAATCTCTATGTCATCTCCTAGATGCAGCTACCACGTTCTATTTGGAGCTATTCCAAATAACTGTTCTACTTGGAGCTATTCTAAATTGTTGCTCCATTATACGTATCCGGTATCTCTACTCAGAGCTATCCGGATAGGTGTTAAGCTTGCATCGACGTAACCCTTTACGATGAACTCTTTTACCACCTCCATAATTGAGAAAATTCCTTAGTCCACTAGTTACTAAGGATAACTTTGACCGCTGTCCTGTGATCCATTCTTGGATCACTCTTGTACCCCTTGACTGACTCATGGCAAAGCACACTTCAGGTGCGGTACACAGCATAGCATACTGAAGAGCCTACGTCTTAAGCATAGGGGACGACCTTCGTCCTTTCTCTCTATTCTGCCGTGGTCGAGCTTTAAGTCTTAACTTCGTACCTTACAACTCAGGCAAGAACTCCTTCTTTGACTGGTCCATCTTGAACACCTTCAAGATCATGTCAAGGTATGTGCTCATTTGAAAGTATTATTAAGCATTTTGATCTATCCTTATAGATCTTGATGCTCAATGTTCAAGTAGGTTAATCCAGGTTTTCCATTGAAAACACTTTCCAAATAACCCTATATGCTTTCCAGAAATTCTACGTCATTTCTGATCATTAATATGTCAACAACATATACTCATCAGAAATTCTATAGTGCTCCCACTCACTTCTTTGGAAATACAAGTTTCTCATAAACTTTGTATACACCCAAAATCTTTGATCATCATCAAAGCATACATTCCAACTCCGAGATGCTCACTCCAGTCCTCAAAAGGATTGCTGGAGCTTTGCATACTTATTAGCATATTTCAGGATAGACAAAACCTTCCGGTTGTATCACATACAACCTTTCCTCAAGAATCGTCGAGGAAACAATGTTTTGACATCCTATCTGCAAGATTTCATAAATAATGCAGTAATTGCTAATATAATTCCAACAGACTCTTAGCATCGCTACGAGTGAGAAAGTCTCACCGCACTCAACTCCTTGAACTTGTCGGGAAACTTCTTAACGACAAGTCGAGCTTTCTTCAATGGTGACACTTACCATCATTGTCTGTCTTCCTTTCAAAATCCATCTGTACCTAACAGCCTTACGACCATCAAGTAGTTCTTCCAAAGTCTACACTTTGTTTTCATACATGGATCCTCTCTCGGGTTTTATGGCCTTGAGCCATTTATCGGAATCTGGGCCCACCATCGCTTCTCCATAGATCGTAGGTTCATTGTTGTCTAGCAACATGACTTCCAAGACAGGATTACTGTACCACTCTGAAGTAGTACGTATCCTTGTCACCCTACGAGGTTCGGTAGTGACTTGATCCGAAACTTCATGATCACTATCATAAGCTTCCACTTCAATTGGTGTAGGTGCCACAGGAACAACTTCCTGTGCCCTGCTACACACTTGTTAAAGTGACGGTTCACTAACCTCATCAAGTCTCCACCATCCTCCCACTCAATTCTTTCGAGAGAAACTTTTCCTCGAGAAAGGACCCGATTCTAGAAACAATCCCTTATTGCTTTCGAATCTGAGACAGGAGGTATACCCAACTGTTTTGGGTGTCCTATGAAGATGTATTTTATCCGCTTTGGGTTTGAGCTTAATCCTGAAACTTTTTCACATAAGCGTCGCACCCCCAAACCTTTAAGAAACGACAACTTAGGTTTCTCTAAACCATAATTCATACGGTGTCGTCTCAACGAAATTATGTGGTGCCCTATTTAAAGTGAATGTGGTTGTCTCTAATGCCTAACCCATGAACGATAGTGGTAATTCGATAAGAGACATCATGGTATGCACCATATCCAATAGGGTGCAACTATGACGTTTGGACACACCATCACACTATGGTGTTCCAGGCTGTATCAGTTGTGAAACAATTTCCACAATGTCTTAATTCTGTGCCAAACTCGTGATTCAGATATTCATCTCTATGATCATATCATAGATCTTTTATCCTCTTGTCACGACGATCTTTCAACTTCACACTGAAATTACTTGAACCTTTCAATAATTCAGACTCGTGATTCATCAAGTAAATATACTCAACATCTACTTGAATCATCTGTGAAGTAAGAACATAACGATATTCACTGCATGCCTCAGCACTCATTGGACTGCACACATCAAAATGTGTTACTTCCAACAAGTTGCTATCTTGTTCCATCTTACTGAAAACGAGGCTTTTCAGTCATCTTGCCCATGTGGTATGATTTGCATGTCCCAAGTGATTCAAAATCAAGTGAGTCCAAACGATCCATCTGCATGGAGTTTCTTCATGCGTATACACCAATAGACATGGTTCGCATGTCTCAAACTTTTCTAAAACGAGTGAGTCCAAAGATCCATCAACATGGAGCTTCTTCATGCGTTTTATGCCACTATGACTTACATGGCAGTGCCACAAGTAGGTGGTATTATCATTACTATCTTTTGGCATGAACATGTGTATCACTACGATCGAGATTTAATAAACCATTCCTTTAGGTGCAAGAGCACTTATTCCGGTTTAATACTAATCTTGATGGTAGAGGGAGCGTGCGATGTTAGATCATATCAAGCTTGGAAAAACTTCCAACACATATCGTCAGCTCACCTTTAGCTAGTCTCCGTTTCCTTCCGTAGCCTTTTGTTTCGAGTTACTAACACTTAGCAACCGAACCGGTATCTAATACCCTGGTGCTACTAGGAGTACTAGAAAAGTACACATTAACACAATGTATATCCAATATACTTCTATCGACCTTGCCAGCCTTCTTATCTACCAAGTATCTAGGGTAATTCTGCTCTAGTGGTTGTTCCCCTTATTACAGAAGCACTTAGTCTCGGGTTTGGGTTTTACCTTGGGTTTCTTCACTAGAGCAGCAGCTGATTTGCCGTTTCATGAAGTATCCCTTCTTGCCCTTGCCCTTCTTGAAACTAGTGGTTTCACCAACCATCAACAATTGATGCTCCTTCTTGATTTCTACTTTCGCGGTGTCAAACATCGCGAATACCTCAAGGATCATCATATCTATCCCTGATATGTTATAGTTCATCATGAAGCTCTAACAGCTTGGTGGCAATGACTTTGGAGAACCATCACCGTCTTATCTGGAAGATCAACTCCCACTTGATCCAAATGATTGTTGTACTCAGACAATCTGAGCATAAGCTCAACAATTGAGCTTTTCTCCTTAGTTTGCAGGTTAAGAGAGTCATCAGAGGTCTTATACCTCTTGACATGGGCACGAGCCTGAAATCCCAATTTCAGCCCTCAAAACATCTCATATGTTTCGCAATGTTTCAAAAACGTCTTTGGTGCCTCAACTCTAAACCGTTTAACTGAACTATCACGTAGTTATCAAAACGTGTATGTCAGATGTTCGCAACAACCACAGACAACGTTCGAGGTTCAGCACACTGAGCGGTGCATTAAGGACATAAGCCTTCTATGAAGCAATGAGGACAATCCTCAGTTTACGGACCTAGTCCGCATAATTGCTACTATTAACTTTCAACTATTTTTTTTTTCTCTAGGATCATATCTAAACGGTAGAACTATAGCGTGAGCTACGACATAATTTGCAAAAACCTTTTGACTATGTTCAGGATAATTAAGTTCATCTTATGAACTCCCACTCAGATAAACATCCCTCTAGTCATCTAAGTGATTACATGATCCGAGTCAAACTAGGCCGTGTCCGATCATCACGTGAGACGGACTAGTCATCATCGGTGAACATCTTCATGTTGATCGTATCTTCTATACGACTCATGCTCGACCTTTCGGTCTCCGTGTTCCGAGGCCATGTCTGTACATGCTAGGCTCGTCAAGTTAACCCTAAGTGTTTCGCGTGTGTTCCGAGGCCATGTCTGTACATGCTAGGCTCGTCAACACCCGTTGTATTTGAACGTCTGAATAAAACACCCGATCATCACGTGATGTTTTGAAACAGCGAACTGTCGCAACGGTGCACAGTTAGGGGAGAACACTTCTTGAAATTGTTGTAAGGGATCATCTTATTTACTACCGTCGTTCTAAGCAAATAAGATGTATAAACATGATAAACATCACATGCAATCAAATAGTGACATGATATGGCCATCATCACTTTGCTCCTTTTGATCTCCATCTTCGGGGCTCCATGATCATCATCGTCACCGGCATGACACCATGATCTCCATCATCATGATCTCCATCATCGTGTCTTCATGAAGTTGCCTCGCCAACTATTACTTCTACTACTATGGCTAACGGTTAGCAATAAAGTAAAGTAATTACATGACGTTTAAGTTGACACGCAGGTCACAAATAAATTAAGACAACTCCTATGGCTCCTGCTGGTTGTCATACTCATCGACATGCAAGTCGTGATTCCTATTACAAGAACATGATCAATCTCATACATCACATATATCATTCATCACATCCTTTTGGCCATATCACATCACATAGCATACCCTGCAAAAACAAGTTAGACGTCCTCTAATTGTTGTTTGCATGTTTTACGTGGCTGCTATGGGTTTCTAGCAAGAACGTTTCTTACCTACGCATGAACCACAACGTGATATGCCAATTGCTATTTACCCTTCATAAGGACCCTTTTCATCGAATCCGATCCGACTAAAGTGGGAGAGACAGACACCCGCCAGCCACCTTATGTAACTAGTGCATGTTTGTCGGTGGAACCGGTCTCACGTAAGCGTACGTGTAAGGTTGGTCCGGGCCGCTTCATCCCACGATGCCTCCGAATCAAGATAAGACTAGTAACGGCAAGCATATTGAACAATATCGACGCCCACAACTACTTTGTGTTCTACTCGTGCAAAGAATCTACGCAATAGACCTAGCTCTGATACCACTGTTGGGGAACGTAGCAGAAATTCAAAAATTTTCCTACGTAACACCAAGATCTATCTATGGAGAGAGCAGCAACGAGTAGAAAGAGAGTGCATCTACATACCCTTGTAGATCGCTAAGCGGAAGCGTTCAAGTGAACGGGGTTGATGGAGTCGTACTCGTCGTGATTCAGATCACCGATGATCCTAGTGCCGAACGGACAGCACCTCCGCGTTCAACACACGTACAGCTCGACGACGTCTCCCACGCCTTGATCCAGCAAGGAGAGAGGGAGAGGTTGAGGAAGACTCCATCCAGCAGCAGCACAACGGCGTGGTGGTGATGGAGGAGCGTGGCAATCCTGCAGGGCTTCGCTAAGCACCTACCGGAGAGGAGGAGGTGTCACGGGAGAGAGGGAGGCGCCAAGGGCTCAGGTATGGATGCCCTCCCTCCCCTCCACTATATATAGGGGCAGGGGAGAGGGGGGAGGCGCAGCCTTGCCCCCTCCTCCAAGGAAGGGGTGCGGCTAAGAGGGGGGGAGGAGTCCATCCTCCCCAAGGCACCTCGGAGGTGCCTTCCCCCTTTAGGACTCTCCCCTTTTTTCTATATCTTGGTGCATGGGCCTCTAGGGGCTGGTGCCCTTGGCCCATGTAGGCCAAGGCGCACCCCCTACAGCCCATGTGGCCCCCCGGGGCAGGTGGCCCCACCCGGTGGGCCCCCGGGACCCTTCCGGTGGTCCCGGTACAATACCGATGACCCCGAAACTTGTCCCGATGGCCGAAACAGGACTTCCTATATATAAATCTTTACCTCCGGACCATTCCGGAACTCCTCGTGACGTCCGGGATTTCATCCGGGACTCCGAACAACATTCGGTAACCACATACAAACTTCCTTTATAACCCTAGCGTCATCGAACCTTAAGTGTGTAGACCCTACGGGTTCGGGAGACATGCAGACATGACCGAGACGTTCTCCGGTCAATAACCAACAGCGGGATCTGGATACCCATGTTGGCTCCCACATGTTCCATGATGATCTCATCAGATGAACCACGATGTCAAGGACTCAATCGATCCCGTATACAATTCCCTTTGTCTAGCGGTATGGTACTTGCCCGAGATTCGATCGTCGGTATACCGATACCTTGTTCAATCTCGTTACCGGCAAGTCTCTTTACTCGTTCCGTAACACATCATCCCGTGATCAACCCCTTGGTCACATTGTGCACATTATGATGATGTCCTACCGAGTGGGCCCAGAGATACCTCTCCGTTTACACGGAGTGACAAAATCCCAATCTCGATTCGTGCCAACCCAACAGACACTTTCAGAGATACCCGTAGTGTACCTTTATAGCCACCCAGTTACGTTGTGACGTTTGGCACACCCAAAGCACTCCTACGGTATCCGGGAGTTGCACAATCTCATGGTCTAAGGAAATGATACTTGACATTAGAAAAGCTTTAGCATACGAACTACATGATCTTGTGCTAGGCTTAGGATTGGGTCTTGTCCATCACATCATTCTCCTAATGATGTGATCCCGTTATCAACGACATCCAATGTCCATGGTCAGGAAACCGTAACCATCTATTGATTAACGAGCTAGTCAACTAGAGGCTTACTGGGGACATGGTGTTGTCTATGTATCCACACATGTATCTGAGTTTCCTATCAATACAATTCTAGCATGGATAATAAACGATTATCATGAACAAGGAAATATAATAATAATCAATTTATTATTGCCTCTAGGGCATATTTCCAACACTACCATGCTATGCCTGCTATTGCCTAGAGTTGTGTCAGGTCTGGTTCATTGGGAATGAATTGGAGTGTCACGATATGTTCTGATGCTGAGAGTGAAGTGTGTGTGAACACGATTTGGTAAAGGTAGCGGTGAGAGGCCATGTAGGAGTACATGGTGGGTTGTCTCATTGGAACCGTCCTTAAGCACTGAATTCTATGTATGTTGTCCAATGACTCGATACTACCACACATTGGGTTCCGTAACTCGACCCCTCTCGACTTATTAACCAACTTGGTCTCTGTCCAGGAGTCGCAACTAGTTTCTGGTGTTTGTAGGTAGTGCTATTTTTCTACCAGGTGGCACCCGGCAGGGTGGGCTTGGGACAGACTAGGCACACGTGGCACGGTGTACCAAGTGGCACCCGGATGGTGGGCTTGGGAACCCTGCTCACATCGTTTGGGGCCGTGAGCGACACCCCGGCCAGATCTCCTTGCGGATGGAACCCGAATAGGCGATAAACCTGGACTAGAGTCTTGTGTGGTTAGTCAGGTCGTGGCCGACACCCTCGCCAGGCTTCCGCTTGAAGGTTGCCGAGATACATGACGTGTACATGGCGGTAAGTGGCGAGAGCGTGTGTGAAGAAGTACACCCCTGCAGGGTTAACATGATCTATTCGAATAGCCGAGTCCGCGGTTATGGACTTCTTGGATGCTTACATGGTACATAGACAACTTGAAGTGGATACTATAAAATGCTCAAGACAAGTGTGAGTGCTATGGATGGCCTTCTCGTAGGGAGACGGGGATGAACCCATAGTAGTGTATTGTATGGTGATTAGTGGACTCGTGTACGTTGTTTCACCTCAAGAGTTTCTGGTAGTCGTAGAACAGGATAGCCACAGAGTCAAAGCTGGCTTGCTGCAACTAAACCCCACATTACCCTCTTGACACAAATGCATGTATGATAGGATCTGATGTAAGTCTTGCTGAGTACCTTTGTACTCATGTTGCTTTATTTATGCTTTTGCAGCGGAGACTTCGGTCTTACTAGTGTTCTCGTGGACTTCGACTAGTAGCTAGTACCTCAGCTACGATCTTGATCGGATGTTGTAGATAGTCAGGCTCTTCAGCCTTTTTCATTTATAGATGTCTGTACTCACACATGTAATGCTTCCGCCTATTGCTTGATTGCTCTGACTGTTGGGTCATGTGACCCCTGTTTGTAATAGTGCTGTGATGGCTCTTCTGAGCCTTTATCTATATGATTGTTAAGTTATGCTGTGATGCCATGTTGTACAGCACATACTTGCATGTTATGCGTACGTGTAATGTGTATTGTTATGTGTGGGATCTGACTACCTAGTTGTTTATTCTTAGTAGCCTCTCTTACCGGGAAATGTCTCCTAGTGATTCCACTGAGCCCTGGTAGCTTGCTACTGCTCCGGAACACTTAGGCAGGCCGGCATGTGTCCTTCTTCGATCCTGTGTCTGTCCCTTCGGGGAAATGTCACGCGATGAATACCGGAGTCCTGCTAGCCCGCTACAGCCCGGTTCACCGGAGTCCTGTTAGCCCAGTGCTACAGCCTGGATTCACTTGTTGATGACCGACACGTTCGATGCTGGGTCATGGATGCCTGTCCCTGTAAGTTAGTGCCACTTTGGGTTTACGACTAGCCATGTCAGCCCGGGCTCTTTATCATATGGATGCTAGCGACACCATCATATACGTGTGCCAAAATGCGCAAACGGTCCCGGGCAAAGGTAAGGCGACACCCGTGGGGATACCGTGCGTGAGGCCGCAAAGTGATATGAGGCGTTACATGCTAGATCGATGTGGCATTGAGTCGGGGTCCTGACACTTCACTCGTGAGCTACGGCAAGTTTGTTGGCCGTCCGTCCGCATGTTCAAGCCAGAGATACCCGAGAAGTATGATGGAAGGCTAAACCCGGCAGAGTTTCTGAGCATCTACACCATCGTTGTTCAAGATGTCGGGGGAAGAGATGAGAAGGTATTCGCCAACTACTTCCCTTTGGCACTCAAGTCCAATGTGAGGTCTTGGCTGATGCACCTGCCGGAGAACTCCATTTCATCATGGGTTGATCTGTACCATGAGTTCATTGGCGCCTTCACTGGCGGCCATCAAGAACCAAGGTGGCCTAGCGACTTGCAACTGCTTCAGCAATAAGAAGGAGAGACTCTCCGGAAGTACTTGCAGAGATTCAACAGAGTCCACAGGAACATCCCAAATATCCATCCAACAGTTGTGATAGCTGCCTCCCAGTCCAATGTGCGCAACCGCATGATTCGTTCCAAGATGAACGTGTGGTTGCCCAAAACTATGAAGGAGCTTTACACTTTGGTGGACAAGCATGCTCGGATAGAGGAGGGAAGGAAACTCCCAGGAGAATAGGATTGCGCCAACGTCGAGTCAAAGGACGACGACGAATCCGCTAGTCATAAGAAGAGCAAGAAGCGCAACAAGAGGTGCAAGGATAAGACAGTGATGATTTATCGAAGGATCAGGCTCACCTTGTAACGGCAAGAAGGCTCAAGCCGAAGCTCCCGACAAGGAGGTTGCCATGTGCACTCACTACCGGGAGGCCACTGCTGTCGAGAAGGCTGGGGAAGGCGATGGGCCGTATTGCAGGATTCATGGGACCAAGGGCCATGACCTTCAAGAGTGTTATCAGGTCGAGCAGCTCGTCAATAGGTAGAGAGTAGAGTATGAGAAGCGTGATAAGGAAAAATGTCAGGATGCTGCTGGCTGTAAGGGCCGGGGCGGTGAAGCAAATTGCCCCGGCAAACCCTTTTGAAATCAAGGAAACCCCGCCAAGGGTCGAGAGAAGGAAACTTGCAATGATGAGAGTGATGGAGGGGATGAAGAGGAAACCAGCGAGCAGGAGTTCCAGAAGCCCACTGACGCCTTGTGCATTGACGGGGGTGCATCTCTGCACCCCTCTCACCGGCAACTCAAATGGTGGGCGCGTGAGGTTAATGATGTGGAACCAGTACCAGAGGCTCGGAAACCACTCAAATGGTCATGCACGCCCATCATCTTTGACGAAGAGGATCATCCTGACTGTACCACTGCGGTAGGATGTTTACCATTGTTGTTCCCTCCAACAATTCGCAACCTCAAGGCCATAAAGATGTTGGTTGACGGTGGGGCCAGGTTAAATCTGATTTCCCCAAAGGTCATCAGCAAACTTCAGATAGCAGAGGAAGAGCTAAAGGTCACGGGCACGTTTCAAGGAGTTAACCCTGGCAGGAGTCATCCTAAGGGAAAGATCACATTGCCAATGGCATTTGGGGGAGAAATGAACTATCGGACTGAGAAGATTGTGTTTGATGTGGTGGACCTCCCCCTGCTGTACAATGGGATCCTTGGACGCCTATCCTTGGCTAAATTCATGACGGCATCCCACTATGCCTACAACACCTTGAAGATGCCCGGGCCAATAGGAGTCATTTCTATCCCGTTAGATGAGAAGGATGAAATTATTTGTGTGGATAAGATGTACCAGGACGCCGCCACGACAGAGGCAGCGGCAACAACAGTTCCAGCCAAGGAGAACAGAGGAAGGAAAAAGGATAGCAGGGATGCTGACAAGGAATCCGGGAAGCGTACCTCTTCGGAGCATGATGCGCCTATTGATGACTTGCCGGAGAGTTCCAACAGCAAGAGATCCAAGGTTGCTGCCGCAGAAGTGAAGAAGATCCCAGCAGGGCTGGCTGGCATTGATGGTACTTTCACTATCAACGCCACCCTTGATGACAAATAGGAAAGCGCGCTCGTTACCTTCCTGCGGGCAAATGTCAATGTGTTTGCCTGGCAACCATCTGATATCCCATGTGTTCCCAGGGAGGTAATTGAGACCACCTACTGGCTGTCTGCCCACACGCCCGAACTGTCAAGCAGAAAGTTCGGAAGCACGCCTTGGAGAGGCAGCAGTTCATTGCAGAGGAAATCAAGAAGCTTGAGGCAATGAACTGCTGCAATGAACTCCTCTTACCAAACCAGAGAAGTGTGTGTTTAGCATTCCCTCTGGCAAGAGGAGTGTTGCATCCGACATGGTAAGCAAATCCAGTGGCTCAACCTGACATGGTTAGCAATTCAGAGGAGTGTTGTATCCGACATGGTTAGCAAATCCCCTTGGAGAGGCAGCAGTTCATCCGACAATGCACCCTGCATAAGATCAACATGAAGCTCAACCCGGAGAAGTGTGTGTTTAGCGTTCCCTCTGGCAAGCTACTTGGGGTCTTTGTGTCCCATCGGGGGATCAAGGCCATCCCAGACAAGATCAAAGCTATAGAGCAGATTCAAGCGCCCATGACAGTCAAGGATGTGAGGCGTTTGACAGGGTGCATTGTCGTGCTAAGCAGATTCATCTCCAAGTCTGCTCAGTTCGCCCTACCATCCTTCAAAATCCTGAAGAAGGCAGGACCCATGAAGTAGACCCCAGAAGCAGATGCAGCTTTGCAAGAGTTGAAGGCCTACTTATCCTCTGTGCCCACCTTGGTTTCCCCCAAACCGCAAGAGCCATTGGTGCTATACTTGGTGCCAACCAATCAAGTGGTTAGTGTGGCCTTGGTGGCATAGTGGGAAGTGGAAGAAGCAGAAAGTGAGCAAGGACCAGGAGAGCCAGGCATGGATCAGGGAAGAACTGGGCACGCTGACGAGGGCGACCCCAAGGACACGACAGAGAAGAAAGTGGTGCAGCGCCCAGTGTACTTCGTTAGTTCCCTGCTACAGGGAGCTAGGTTGAGGTACTCTAGCGTGCAGAAGTTGATCTTTGGTCTCATCATGGCCTCAAGGAAACTGAGCCACTACTTCCAAGCCCATGAGATTACGGTTGTCACTCGCTTCTCGTTGCAGAGGATACTTCGAAATCCCGAGGCTTCCGGCAGAATAGTGGAGTGGGCTTTGGAGTTATCTAGCCTTGGCCCAAAGTTTGAGAGCACATCAACAATTCAGAGCAGGGCATTAGCAGAGTTTATTGCAGAATGTACGCCAACCCCTGATGAGGAAGTGCTGGAAATAGTTATCCCCAGCAAGGAAGCGCCCCAGGAATGGATCATATATTTCGCTGGAGCCTATTCCCTACAAGGTGTAGGGGTTGGCGTGCTTCTCATTGCCCCCTCCAGGGAGCACTTGAAGTACTTCATCCAGATGCACTTTGCCCAGGAAGAGGCGACCAACAATACCACAGAGTATGAGGGCTCCTTCACGGGCTCAGGATTGCTGCCAAATTGGGAATCAAGAAGCTAATCATTCGAGGAGATCCACAGCTTGTGGTGAGACAAGTCAACAAGGATTACCAAAGTACATTGATGGAGGCATACATTGAGGAAGTGAGAAGATTGGAGGAGCGCTTTGATGGATTGCAAACAGAGCACGCAACCCGTGCAGAAAACATCATAGCTGATCATCTGTCAAGTGTGATGCGCATATGCTTCCTGTTGGGGATATAACTATTTATGTAAGCCGCCCAGGAGGGGCCGGGTTACACAAAGAGAAGCCCATCTGAAGCCCAAGACCAAGACATGAAGATGGCGGTTCAGTAAAAGGTCTAAAGGCCCACAGGTGATTTATGGCCCATGGTGATAAATCGCCATGAGGACGTGACTTGTATTGTAAGGTAGAAGTAACTAGTCACCGAGCCGGACACTGTTTATGAGTCGGCCAGGACTCTGTAAGCCGTAGGGCGTCGACCCGTGTATATAAGAGGACGAACCGCTGGCGGCTTAGGGCAAGAAACAACTGATCGAGAGCCAGGCATAGCGTATCTTGCTCCCTGGTCATCGAAACCTCAAGCAATTCCAACCCAACTAGACGTAGGCCTTCCTTCATCGTAAGGGGATGAACTAGTATAAAACTCGCGTGTCCTTGTCCCGATTAACCCCTTTAAGCTTCCTAGTTGCGATGGCTCCACGACTAAGTCCTTGCAAGAGGACATCTGCCGTGACAATTCCATGACAGTTGGCGCCCACCGTGGGGCCAACGCACGGTGGATTTGAGTTCTTGAAGGGCAGCTTCGAAGGGCTCAAGGGATACGCGGTTGGCCGGATGACCAAGAGTCGTCGCGGCAAGATCTACATCGACGATGAAGGCTGGGGCCCCGACGCCGGCTCAATTGAGTACGGGTACTGGGTCCCCTTTGGCGGAATTCACGTCTTCATCGGCCAGCTGCACCGACCTCGTCGAAACGGCTCAGCATGTGAAACCCGCCCGAGCTCAACCCGTTGTGAAGCTTGCCTTTGTGGGTTGGATCCACGGAGGTGAACTTTCTGAAGGATCTGAAGGTGATGGTGAGCCGGCCGTCCTCTCTGACGGTGATTCGTCTGCCGGCTCAACAGATTCGCTGTATCAAGTTCAAGATGGTGTGCTTGGGGGCTATTCCGATGGCAGCACTATTCCGGACCCCTCAGAGTCGCCAAACTGGGCAGGAGTCTTCATGGCTGGTACTCAACCCGGCCAAAATTCTACGGCCTCAGCAGCAATGAAGTCCGGGTTAGGAGCAGCCGGGGCAGAAGGCCCTGTGCGCTCACCGGCTCAGGTGCTGATGGATCTCATGGATAAACTCACGGCCTTGTTAACTGTTACAGTCGTCCCTGTGAACCAATCTGAGCATGAGGCAGAGGTGGCACAGGTTCGTGATGAGATCGCCCGGGCCAAGGAAACCTTAGCAGCTGAAGATACTAGATTAGCCAAAGAGCGGGCGACTTTGGACGTACGGGCGCATCAACTTCAGGCAGAGGCCTTTCAGCTCACGTTGAGCTTGAACGCATCTAATGAGGTAATGAGGAGGAGACATCAGAAAACTCAGTCCCGTTTACCTCAGATTTATGATCCTCAAAATCTCATTGCTACACCCGGGGCCGGCCCAAGTAACCCGCCAGGTGAAAATCAGTTTATGACATCCGGAGCGGGAGGCCCAGTCCAGCCTCCGGTGACGGCGCCTCTTCACGGTAATATGGCACCGCCCCATTACGTAACAATACCACAGGGTCACTTCTCCAACCCCATGGAGAACTTAATCGCAGCATCAGCACGTTTGGCGGCTCTCCCAGTAGATGGTGATGATCCGACAGCGGTGGAAACCCGGAGGATCAGGGAACTTGTCCAAACAGCCCTGGCTCAGCAAGAGACCTACTCCTACAGCTGGGACAAGATTCACTCAACTCCTCCGCCCTGGTTAGCTCCACCTCGTCAAAAACAGAGCCCGAGTTACAGTAGACACATGGAGTCAGAAGCCTTGTCAAGTAGCGCTCAGCGCTGGAACCAGCCCGGCGGGTATAACCCGGTTCAGGATCGGATACGTCAGGAGGACGAGCGAATGGCTCAGCTAGCGGCTCAGCTAGCAGCCCAACAGGACTCACTGGCTTACCCAACGGCTTCCGCTGAGGTGGGTGTTGCTACTAGAATCGGAGGAGTTCCTTGTCTGGTACCGGCTCTACGTAATGTGCGTCTGCCCAAGTATTTCAAGGGACCTCGAAAGGTGCCGAATTATACGGCCGATTTACAACCCGGGGCATGGATTGAAAGTTATGAGATGGCCATGGAGCTGCTGGAGGTTACTGATGAAGCGATGGCTAAATACTTCACCATGATGTTGGACGGAACGGCCCGTTGTTGGTTGAAGGGTTTGCCACCCAATTCCATTAGTTCATGGGCGGAGGTAAAGGCCCGTTTCATCCAGAACTTCAAGGACACTTGCAAGAAGTCTATGTCGATTGTGGACCTGACAAATTGTAAGCAGGAGGAAGGTGAATCTACGACTCATTGGGTGCACCGGGTCAAAGATATAATACATTCGTCTGACAAGATGGATGCCGGCTTAGCAGTTCTCATGATGGAGAAGAATTGCCGCTTTGAGCCTCTGAGACAGAAACTGGGGCGCCTTAAGCATGATTGCAACGATATGGGGACGCTGATGGTGGCTTTAGTCAAGTATGCCGATTCTGATAGTACCAAGGATCCCGCGACTGATGAGGAAAAGACAGGGAAGGGAAAGAAGAATGGTAATGGAAAGGGTCAGCAGCATAACCTGGTGAGTCAAGGAGGTAATAAGCGTAAGGCGGACAGTAACCCGGAATTTGTGGGCAATGCACAGGGTAACAATCAGAAGCGCAAAGGAAAGCCACCCCCTCAGTTTGGCGGGTCAGGTCCGTCTCTTGAGCAACTACTCAATGAGCCCTGCCCGAAACACGACACCCGGGAACGACCAGCGACTCATTTATGGAAGGATTGCGCAATCATGAAGGCTTTCAAGAATTCTAATATGTTTGATGGCAATCAAGGCCCAGACGGCGGCTCAGGAGCTGGCGGCTTTCATTGCCCGGGCGGCGGTTCAGGATCCGGTTTTCAGGGAAGCCAGGGTGGTTATAATCAACAGTAGTCTGGTCAAGGAGGTCAGCAGCAGCAGCAGTCGGGTTATCAGAGCCATCCGAAACAGCTAAACAGTGGGCAGTATCACGTGTTCACCACAAGTTTGTGTAAACGTAATCAGAAAGTTCATAGGAGGGCGGTGAATTCTGTTGAGCCGGCAGTCCCTCGTTACTTGAGGTGGTCGGAACAGCCTATTGTCTGGAGCAGGGAAGATCACCCTCCCCGGGTTGATAATCCAGGTCAACTGGCCCTAGTACTAGCACCGCAGGTTGGTGGTTATAGATTTACTAAGGTACTCATGGATGGAGGTAGCAGCATCAACATCCTCTATTACGAGACCTTTCGGCGCATGGGCTTAACTGACAAGAATTTAAAGACTTCCAACACCGTCTTCCATGGAGTGGTGCCCGATAAGTCGGCGTATCCTGTGGGTAAGATTGAGCTAGAGGTGGCCTTTGGAGACGAGCATGATTCTAGGGCAGAAAAGTTAACTTTTGAAGTGGTAAAAATCAAAAGTCCATATCACACTTTGTTCGGACGGCCGGCTTATGCCAAGTTCATGGCGCGGTCGTGTTATGTTTATTTACAGCTCAAGATGCCGGGTTACAAGGGTACCATCACTGTGCATGGAAACCGAAAGGTGGCCCTGGAATGCGAAGAAGGCGATGCGGCTTATGCCGAGTATGTCTGTGCAGCAAAGGAGCTTAAATTTTATCAAGATAACATTGACCTGGCGGATATGACCTCCCTCAAGAAGCCGACTACGGAGCATGACCCGACCATGAAGTTTAAATCGGCTGCAGAGACTAAGCTTACTCCGGGCGATTCGTCTAAGCAATTCAGCATCAGTGCCAACTTGGATCCTAAATAGGAAAGCGCGCTCATCGAGTTCATCCGTGAGAACCGGGACATCTTTGCATGGAAGCCTTCTGACATGCCGGGTGTACCGAGAGGACTCGCTGAGCACACTCTTAATATTGATCCGAAATATAAGCCGGTTAGGCAGTTTCTGCGGCGATTCAATGAGGAACGACGAAAAGCTATAGGAGAAGAGGTCGCCCGGCTCTTGGCGGCTGGGTTCATTGCCGAAGTGTTTCACCCGGAGTGGTTGGCTAACCCGGTGCTCGTGCTCAAGAAAAATGGCACCTGGCGGATGTATGTGGATTACACGGACTTAAATAAGGCTTGTCCGGCTGATCCTTTCGCTGTCCCCCGTATTGATCAAATCATTGATGCTACGGCGGGTTGTGCGCGTTTGAGCTTTTTGGATGCTTACTCTGGTTATCATCAGATCAAGATGGAAGTTGAGGACCAAGAGAAGACGGCTTTCATCACTCCATTTGGAGCCTTCTGCTATGTGTCTATGCCTTTTGGGCTCAAGAGTGCCCAGGCGACTTATCAACGGTGTGTACAGAATTGTCTCCACAATCAGATTGGGTGCAATTGTGACACCCCAAAAATTTGGCCTTGTTTTAATGATTTAAATTTTTTTCCAAGAATTAAAACTTTGGATTTCTGAGCTCCATTTTGATTTTTAAATCATTTCCTTCCCTGTCATGAAGAGTTTTTCCCAAAGAGAAAACTTTTCAAATATGTTATTGGACTTGATTAACCTCTCAAGAAAAACTTTCCTTTTATCAGTAACTAATTAAATAATTAAGTTGCTTGATCTTTACTTTCTTAAAAATGGTGTTTCAAGGTTAAATGGCCTTATTTGAACTACAACCATTTGATAGATTCACTTAAAATTCCCACAAAAATTTGGAGATGTCCTGTGATGTTTTTAAATCACTTTTATGCAAAAATATATTTCATTCATGAAATATTTTGAGCCCTACACTCAATTTTTCTTCTCTGGTCCAGAGTGCATTTTGCACTGCAACCCAATTAAATATTTCTTTAAAACTTCTACCAAACTTAGGGGAGGTCGGTAGGAGCATATTATTCCACTTTGTGCAAAAATCCAGGTTTGTTCTTTGAAAATTTTGAGTGAATCAACCTCTTTTTCCATTCTGGTCCAATTTGAGGATTTGTACAACAACCACCATTTTAGTTGCTCCTATATCCATAATTATTTCTCCTACTGTAGTCCCCCATGTTAAACCCTTAAGTCCAGGAGCATGCACCTTTTGGATCATTTTTGGTTCATGAAATAATGCTATTTATTTCCTGTCCAGAATTGTAGTTTTGCAGAACTTACACTAGCAAGTTTCTGCTTTTGGCCAACTAACCTCACCACCCTCTTGTACATCTGAAGAGACCCCAATCTGGAAGTTTTGGCCACCCCAAGAGTTGCCTAGGTGCATGTGGCATTCTATCGAGCACCCTGTAGGCATGACCAGTTTTGACATGAGTTTTGGCATTTCACTGTGAGCTTGCACCTCTGATCAAACTAGCATGTCCACTGGACTCCCAGTTGCTCCTAACCTCGATCTGGTAAACCCCAACTTCACCTGCGACCTGTAGCATGCCGCGGCATTGTGTCGAGCATCTCCCGTGCGTGCACTGGACGCGCCCAGAGCGCGCGTATTGCACGATGCCGTGCCCGAGCCGACACGCTGGCCCCCTGGCTTTGGCCCACACCGCAGCACCTCGCCACGCACTCCCCGCCTCGCAGCATCGCGCCAAACCACC
This sequence comes from Triticum dicoccoides, assembly GCF_002162155.2. NCBI lineage: Eukaryota > Viridiplantae > Streptophyta > Magnoliopsida > Poales > Poaceae > Triticum > Triticum dicoccoides. Next base: position 170,836,069 of record NC_041390.1, on the reverse strand, counting down.
CTGGCACGCTACAGCACCGCCGCCAGGGCGTTCTTGGCGGCACTCCGGCGTCCGCAGTGGCTCCAGCCACGGGCAGCACCGCCCAAACTCCTCCCGCTCGCCACCTGGCCCCTGGAGCAGTGCGAGCTCATCCGCAGCCATGTCCTCTAGCGCTCGTCGCCGCCACGATGCCCTGCTGCTACAGAACGTCGGTTCGCCGGAAGCTTATCCACGGCCATCGCGGAACCGCCTTGCCTCGCTTATAAATGGACGCCCCGGGCTGTTCCCGCACACGGGCAACCTTAGGCCACCCCAATGACGCTTCCCCAGCTCGCCAATCGACCCAGGAGAGCTTCCTTCCTCATCTCCGGCAACTCCTGCCGCCGCCACCGCCCCGGCCAATCCGGCACCTCCAGTACCTCCCCCTCTCCGTTCTCTCCACCAAGAGCCTCCTCATCCTTCCGTGAACACATCCCCCTAGTCGATTTTGATCGGAAACCACCGTAGCCCCAAAACCACTCTGCTCCCGAAGCTCCCCTCCGCCGCGAAGCTCACCGCCGATGACTCTTTCCACCCCCGTCTACCCAGCGACCACCGGAAGGACCGCCGTAGTCTCGCGGATCCATCCAGACCCTCTGGAACCCGCGGGGAGCCACCGTTCACCAGCGGCGATCGCTGTTGCCTCGCCTCCGTTTGGGCAGAGGAAGAGGAGGGAGGGATAGACTGGTCAAACCTGACCAGTGGGCCCTCTGGACCCACTGTCAGCGACCCCGTGTCTGTCCACGTGGTTAAGTGGAGGCGTAAAGCCTCAAGTACGCCTCCTCTGTACCGAAAGCGTAATCTCGTTTGAAACATTTTCTTTTGTGTTTTATTTTAAAAACAGATTTGACCAAATCTTTGACTGGCTATAGCTTTTTAAAGAGGCGGAAACCTTGATATCTGATCTCAGAGAAACCTTGATATCTTAACCCGGAGAAGTGTGTATTTGGTGTGCCTGCAGGCAAGCTTTTGGGATTTTTGGTCTCAAACAGGGGCATCGAGGCTAATCCGGAGAAGATTAAGGCAAACACTTCTTTGGCTAAACCGGCATGTATCAATGATGTTCAGCGACTGGTGGGTCGTGTTGCCACTTTAAGCCGGTTCATAAGCCGGTTAGGTGAGAAGGCCCTACCGTTGTACCAACTGATGAAGAAGGCAGACACCATTGTCTGGAGTAATGCTGCTGATGCTGCTTTTGAGGATTTGAAGAGGCAGTTGTCTGAGCCGCCAGTTCTTGCAGCTCCCATTGACAAAGAGCCTTTGCTGTTATATGTGGCTGCTAATTCACGAGCCGTCAGTGTGGCAGTTGTGGTAGAACGCAAGGAGGCTGGTAAGGAACATCTGGTTCAACGGCCGGTTTATTATGTCAGTGAGGTACTCATCGAGTCAAAACAAAGATATCCTCATTGGCAGAAACTTGTTTACGGGGTGTTCATGGCAAGCCGGAAGCTAAAGCAATACTTCCAAGGTCACCCTATCACTATGGTGAGTTCTACCCCCTTGGGAGACATTATTCGGAACAGAGAGGCTACAAGACGAGTCTCCAAGTGGGCTATCGAGCTCGGGCCTCATGGTCTGAAGTACGTACTGTGCACTGCCATTAAGTCTCAAGCTTTGGTGGATTTCATCAACGACTGGACAGAGCTACAGGCACCTGAGGAGAAGCCCGATAACACTTATTGGACTATTCACTTTCATGGGTCCAGACAGTTGGAAGGCTCGGGGGCTGGAGTCGTGTTAACTTCCCCTCGAGGTGACAAATTTTGTTATGTGCTTCGGCTAATGTTTCCTTGTACTAACAATGCAGCTGAGTACGAAGCCCTACTCCATGGTCTCCGGATGGCCAAAGAGATGAACTTGAGCCGGGTAAGATGCTTGGGAGACTCAGACCTTGTGGCTTAGTAGGTGTCAGGCAAGTGGGACTCTAAAGATCCCCTTATGGCGGCTTACCTTCGTGAAGTCGATGCTGTGGCTGGACATTTCAAGGGTTATGCGGTGGAACACATTGATCGAAGGAAGAATGAGGCGGCTGATGCCCTAAGCCGGCTGGGATCTCAGCGTAAGCCGGTGCCGCCTAACACCTTTCTTGATGTTCTGAATAATCCTTTTGTTAAGTTACCTACAGAGGAAGATCTTGCAATACCAGACCCGGAGGCACAGGTGGTGGCGGCTCTCCACGTTATCCCGGATTGGACAGTGCCTTATTTGGCTTACATGACCCGAGGAGAGTTGCCTGAAGATGAGACCTTGGCAAGAAAAATCGCCCGGTGATCCAAGTCCATGACAATTTTCAATGGCGAGTTACATCATTGCAGCATCACTGGAGCGTTTCAACGTTGCGTGTCACCTGCAGAGGGTCAGGAGATCCTTCGTGAGATTCATGAAGGCGATTGTGGTCATCACGCCGGTTCAAAATCTCTTGTGGCCAAAGCTTTCCGTCATTGGTTTTATTGGCTAACGGCTCACGCTGATGCAGAAGACCTGGTCAGTAAATGTGACGGATGTCAGAGATTCTCACGACGAGCCCATGTGCCGGCTCAAGAATTGAGGATGATTCCAATTACTTGGCCGTTTGCAGTCTGGGGGCTTGATATGGTCGGGCCTTTCAAAAGGTCTAAGGATAAAAAGACGCACCTCTTAGTGGCGGTTGACAAGTTCACAAAGTGGGTGGAGGCGGAGCCAATCAGTAAGTGTGATGCAGCCATGGAGGTCCAGTTTATGAAAAAGGTGATTTTTCGCTTTGGTTTTCCACACAGCATCATAAATGATAATGGCACTAACCTCTCCAAAGGAGCTATGGAAGAGTTCTGTCAACGAGAGCATATCCGGCTTGACGTTTTAGCTGTGGCTGACCCTCAATCCAATGGTTAAGCAGAACGAGCCAATCAAGAAATCTTGAGGGGTATCAAGCCCCGGCTCTTGGTCGCCTTGCAGCGGACGCCGGGTTGTTGGGTGGAGGAGTTACCTTTTGTACTTTGGAGCATCAATACTACACCTAACAGATCTACGGGTTACACGCCTTTCTTTATGGTGTATGGAGCAGAGGCGGTCCTGCCAAGTGACATCCATCATGACTCACCCCGTGTGGCGACTTATGTTGAGGAAGACAACGAAAAAGCTCGGCAAGACGCACTTGACCTGTTGGATGAAGAGCGAGACTTGGCAATAGCCCGCTCGGCGATTTACCAGCAAGACCTGCGCCGCTACCACAACCGCCGGGTTAGGTCCAGAACCTTTCAGGAAGGCGACTTAGTGCTCCGACTCATCCAGGATTCATCTGACATGCACAAGCTATCCCCTCCTTGGGAAGGACCCTTTGTGGTCAGCAAGAATCTGAACAATGGATCATACTACCTTATCGACGTTCGGGAGCACAAAGACTCACGTAAGTCGGAGGATGAGACCCGTCGGCCATGGAATATCGCTCATCTTCGGCCTTATTATACTTGAGCCATCGGCTCTAATGTGTACATACTTGTACTATGTATATTACATAAAGCAATAAAGCAGGACCTCTATCCTTTTTTCCACCCCCAAAAAAGGTTTATGTGTTTTCTTTGTCAGGTGGTGGAGATAACCAAGGAGAAGCGGATCATATCTGAATCCGGCTTTCCTTTGGTGCGGCTTATGATCATATCTGAATCTAGCTATGATCACTTGGGGGCTTCCTGTTTAAACATAGGTCGTATCCGAACCAAAGAGAACATAGCTGTCGATACCCACTTGATCGGCATACTGCCAAACCCACTTGGGGGCTTCTTGATCATATTTGAATCATAGCTTAACCCCTTTGGGTCTGACGTGGGTCGTATTCGAATCAGCGTCATTAAACAACTCTTATGGTCACTTGGGGGCTTCCTGTTCAAACATAGGTCGTATTCGAACCAAAGAGAACACAGCTGTCGATACCCACTTGATCGGCATCGCCACAGCCACTGGGGGCTAACATATCGTATCCGAATCATAGCTCAACACCTTTGGAACGGTTCACTGATCGTATTCGAATCAGAAACCCTTGAATTTTGTTCATCATATTTTACAAGTATCAACATTGGATATCTTGCGACCCTCTTGAAAATACAATGGAATACATTGCAATCCTCTAGGATTAATATTGGTTACATCAGGTTGTTAAGTACCAGGTGAACTTTTATGTGCCAATTTTCAGGAGTTAAACTTACCCTCGGGGGTTGGCTTATATAAGCCGGGAAAGCTGCCATAAGCATCACAGGGCAATGCAAGGCATTTCTGCAAAGGACATAACAGATTCATATAAACTACAAAGTGCATAGTGACGGCGGCTTATGCAAGTATTAAGGGCCATAAGCATGCGGAAAGGCGTAGCGAAACTCAAAGTATTTCTACTCTGTTACAAGACTCCCCGAGTCTGAATGATGCGACATTGTTTTTCTACAATGACATAAGCAGGTGGCGCTTGGCAATCTACTCTTGGGGTTGACTTGAAGCCTCCGGATTTATCCTTCTCCGCCTCTCCACCGGCTGCTTTATCCTGGAAGGATGATGAGGCCCAGTCAATGCCACTCAAGGCCTTAAACTCAGCTTCATCATCTATTAAACCGGTTGGGTCGACTTCAGGGGCAAAGGTGTTCTTACGGGTTGGAGGGATCAAGCTGACATCATCATAATGCAGCGTGGGGATTCTCCGATTCTCCTTGTCATACCCGACTGACACTTGGTGAGGTCGGTGTCGTTCCCAATAAGAGTAGCCACCGGGCATATATCCTTCACACAGGCGGTGAAGTCCTTATCATTAAACACGGTGCCATCTTCCTTCAAACTTGGATACCCAAGAGCAATATCAGCGGGGTCTAGCTCTGGAAGCCACGCCTTGGCCCGACTCAATGCGGCTATAGCTCCGGCTCTTGCATATGCTTGTCTTAACTCTTGGATTCGCTGAGGTAGCACAGCAAGCCGCTTCAGCACATCTTGGAGGATATAGGGAACATCATTTGATAAAGCCACAACGGACAGAGCACGTTGTGACCCGGTGTAGAGCTGTCCCACCAGAGTATAAACCGCCCTCAGCTTGGTCACCATGTTCTGATTGAGATTTGTGCTCCTGGGGCCTACGTTATTAAGCATAAGGTGAGCCGAAGGAAACAACTGAAATGGTCATTAAAGGAGTTTTGCGGTGTTTAAGGTTTGAGTAAGTCACTCACCAAAGATTGATGAGACCATTCAAGATATCTGGCGCCTTAAACCGGACAGTTCGGCCGATGCTTTCGCAAGCGATGCCTCTGCTATCTCGGCCCGGGTCACCAGTGCGGCCTTTTCATCAGCCCATGTTTTCTTCTCCGACTCGAAGTTCTTCTTCAAATTCTCTTGTTCAGAGATGCTGCACTCAAACTTGGAGTTGGATTTCTGGATTTCAAGCTCTTGAGATGCCAGGCGATTCTTCACTTCAGTAATCTCTGACTCAAAATGATTTATGGTGGCCTGCATTGATGCCGGGTTATAATCAGAATCATTTTAAGATCATATTAAGTCCCAAGCACTTTGCAAGCAAAGGGACTTGACACTTGGGGGCTAATGTATACTGAAGAACTCTCAATTACTACTCCGGTTCATGGAAATTAAGTCCCAAGCACTTTGCAAGCAAAGATGTTTGGCACTTGGGTGCTAATGTGTATCGCAACTGCTACAACCGGGTTAAATATCTTTTTCCTAAGCCGGATAAGCAGTGCTAGGCAGTTTTCTAAAGTCTACAGCATATTTACTTATAAGCAATAGACTTGGGGGCTGGTACAGTAAGTATGGTTCAAGAAAGCTAGCATAAGTCATACCTCAGATTTTTGCTGTATCTGCTTCACCATGTCAATTTCCAGGTCATGGCTGCTATGTACTTGATTGATATAGCCGGAGACGATATCTCCAATACTCAAGTGAGCGTAGTCAGTGACGTCCAGCTTGGCCTTTCGACGTTCTAACAATTCCTCTTTAGCAGAGCACTTGGCAAGTACAGTTGGCTGTGCCGGCTCAACAAACTGAGTCTTGAGAATCTCAACTTCCGGATCATCTGCCTTGGTGGGGCTAGGAGCCTCCGGGTTATCAGAATCGTTGAGGGTTTGCTCAGCAGGCGGGTCAGAGGAAGATACAGGAACATCAAGAGATGGTTGAGGCGGCAGCGCGTAAGCAGAGGCGTCAAGAGTAGCTGTGCCCAGCTCCGATTCAGTCCCAACCGGCTCTTGGGACGGCTTATTATTTTTTGCCCTTTTGCTGGGCTTTACTTGCACACTGTGGAAAAGGTAGACAGGTTAAATACAAAAATATGAGTAAAATAAGGCATAAGGTACAACAAGTTTATATTACCCGGGAGCAGTTTTGAAGGCCGGCATGTTGGACTGCATAGACTCACCGGAGGAAGGTGAAGTATCATGATAGTTGGAGTCAGAGGAATTGAGATGTTGATGACCTAAACCCGCCAAAGGAAAAAGAAGGCGTAAATCGGAGATAACCTCAGCCTGGCGTTTCCTGGTCACATCAGGTAAGCCGGAGGAGAGTTCTGCGTCTTTGCTGGTCCGGGTCTGCCTCCGGCTCTCATAAATCTGTCGCTTCAAAAGAAATTGAGGGTCTTGGTAAGCTAAAGGATGTGAAAATCTTACTTTCCGGGTCACTCTTCAGATTTTTAACCTCGGCAAAGGCTCTGAGTCGGAGGAGATTATAGTTACCTCTTCTTCAACGACTTGGCTGTTGCCTGTATCCTCCTGAAAGGAATTAATGTCAATAACATGATGATAAAAGAGTCAGGGGAATTAGGAGTTACCTCTTCTTCATCATCATCAATATCATCCAGTTTCATCATATCTGAGGCGCTGGGTTTCCTCTTTCTTGAAGTTCCAGTCTTAGCGGTTCTTCTTTCGGCTCTTTTTGCTGCTCTGGCTTGTTTGGCAGCCTCATGGTCATACTTGACCTTCCAGAAGTCGCTATTTTCCTATGAATAAGGATAAAGGGTTATGAGTAAAGGTAAGGTATAGCATAATAAAGATAATTGTGGAGGATAATAACTCACTGCAGGGGCCGGGTTCTTCTTGCAGAAAGCAAGTAAGCCAAAGGCATTACTAGTCACCATGCCCTCTTTCAGCAAAGACTGGGTTGTAGCTTCCACCGCATCATCTGGTAAGTCATCAGGACCATGACGCAGTGGGTCATCTTTCTCGCCTGAATAATTACACATTAAACTGGGGCGGCGGCTTAACGGAATTATTTTCCAAGCAACCTAGACTCAAACCAGGTTGATGCCATCTAAACCATTCCCCAAAAGAGCTTTGATTTTCTTAATAGTGGGGGGTGAGTGACACACGTTCAATAGCAGTCAACTTGTCCGGCAGCGGGTGGTTGCATTCAATACGCAAGGCGCGGAAGCCGGGCAGCGGGTTTTCACCAGCCGGAGAAGTGTCCTGGCAGTAGAACCAAGTTTGGTTCCAATCCTTTGGATGACTCGGTAGTTCAGCATAAGGGAACAGGCAGTCTCTCCGCCTCTGAATTGATATGCCACCAAGTTCTAGACTAGGCCCGTTGGCATGTTCGTTCTGCCGGTTTAAGTAGAACAACTCTCTAAACAAAAGTAGGCTAGGCTCTTCTCCCAGGTAGACCTCACAAAAGACTTGAAAATTGTAGATGTTTGACACGGAATTGGGCCCGATGTCTTGAGGTCTTAAGTCAAAGAAATACAGGACATCTCTAAAGAATGTTGAACCGGGTGGAGCAAATACCCGGCTCATATGATCCGTAAAAACTATCACCTCCCCTTCTTTGGGATGAGGTTTCTCCTCGGATGGATCAGGAGCACGATAAGACATGACCTCCTTCTTGGGCAGATAGCCGGATTTCACAAATTCAGACAGCTTGTTTTCTGTGACAATGGACGGGACCCAGTTGCAAGTCACCAGAGGTTTGGGAGCTTTGGGTGCCACTGCGTAAATCGAAGCCTACAAGAAGGTAAAAGAATTTGTCCGACTCAATTCATAACCCGGAGGAGAGCATCATTCATTTACTTAAGACGGTGGCTTAAGAAGGGGCCTAATGATATATGGGTAACTATGCAATGGTATTTAAATCACTACAAGTATTAAAGGTAATCAAAATTTTCTTAAGTCGCCGGAAGCAAGCGGGCTGATAGTCGGTATTAGTTTAAACCAGTCACATGAACTACTATGGCTGAAATAGAGTCAACAGACGTAGTTTTTGACTAAGTGTGGAACAAACAGGTTTCACAAGTTGCAAATATTATTTTGGATCAAACAGTTGCTCTAAAAAGAAAAATTTCTAGACCTAAAATAGGGCAGAGAAGTTCATGCAATCGAAGATGGTTTCTAGACAGGGGAAATGAGATCTGTTTTTATACAAAATAGGCGCAAATAAGTACCGCAGCAGTTCTATGTTGTTTTTACGATCTAAAAAGTGCGTTGGAAGTGGAAACTAGCAAAGACTCGCGTCGGGCGGCAAAGGACGCCGACGAACTCAAGACAGTTCTAATGCAGATCTGAGGAAACGAAGAAAAGGAACTCACCGATGCGGATGAGCTGCAGAGGGTCGTCGTCGTTTTCTGGTCAAGAGTCAGGTTGATGCAGCGGCCTGAGTCGTTGAAGACGAAGGAGTTCGACGGCGGCGGCGGCGGAGCTCGAGCAGTAGAGAAGGGAGTGCGAGGAGGAAGACAGCTGAGGAAAATGGGAAAGACCTAGGTCGCATCTATTTATAAGGAGGGGCCGACCAAGATGGCGCGAAAAAATAGGAGACAGAGTATCATTATCCAGCAACCCCGACGCCTCGATTTTTGGGATGGTCAGTAAAGGCAAAGATCCGTTGAAGATATGATGGAATAAAATAAGGATTTAATTAAAAGATGATGTCACAATGGGTTAACCCGGATCCAGAAGATGACGTCACAACGGGTTCTGACCTTTTTACAGACAAAAGACAGAAGGACTGATTCTTAAGGTATTTTAAGATTGACATGAACCGGTTCAAATCAATCTGGGGCCTAATGTTGGGGATATAACTATTTATGCAAGCCGCCCAGGAGGGGCCGGGTTACACAAAGAGAAGCACATCTGAAGCCCAAGACCAAGACATGAAGATAGCAGTTCAGTAAAAGGTCTAAAGGCCCACAGGCGATTTATGGCCCATGCTGATAAATCGCCATGAGGACGTGACTTGTATTGTAAGGTAGAAGTAACTAGTCACCGAGCCAGACACTGTTTATGAGTCGGCCGGGACTCTGTAAGCCGTAGGGCGTCGACCCGTGTATATAAGGGGACGACCCGCTGGCGGCTTAGGGCAAGAAACAACTGATCGAGAGCCAGGCATAGCGTATCTCGCTCCCTGGTCATCGAAACCTCAAGCAATTCCAACCCAACTAGACGTAGGCCTTCCTTCACCGTAAGGGGCTGAACTAGTATAAACCTCGCGTGTCCTTGTCCCGATTAACCCCTTTAAGCTTCCTAGTTGCGATGGATCCACGACTAAGTCCTTGCAAGAGGACATCTGCCGTGACAATTCCACGACACTTCCTGTGGAACCAGGAACTTTTGCTCTCCATCTTACTCAGCCCTCCATGTCCCCAGCAACAATGGCCCAGAAAAGGAGAAAGATGGACTCCAGTAGAGCCCCCCGGGGCTCCTGGCAGGGACCCTTCCATAAACAACTCCTCTCCACTTGCTGGACCGCACCCTCCAGTCGGGCCTATGGTCCCCGCGAAGGAGGAACATGCCCCCGCAGTTGAGGAGGTGCCACTAGTCCTTGTTGATGAGCCTCAGGCTCCAACTTGGGCGAGGCACATAGTCCACTTTCTCCAAACCGAAGAACTTCCCAATGATCAAGATGAGGCTGAAAGAGTAGCCCGGAGGGCCAGTATGTACTAGTTCGTTGATGACACTCTGTACAGAAGGAGGCCCAATGGTGTAAAATTGAAGTGCATCTGCGAGGAAGAAGGAAAGGAACTGCTGGCTGAGATACACAAAGTCATGTGCGGTTCCCACAATGGATCAAGGGCATTAGTTGGGAAAGCATTCCGTCAAGGATTCTATTGGCCCACAACACTCCAAGATGCGGTTGAGCTAGTCACCAAGTGTGAAGCCTGCTAGTTCCATTCCAAGAATATCCACCTGCCCTCCCAAGCTCTAAAGACAATCCCTTTGTCATGGCCATTTTCGGTCTGGGGGCTCGATATCCTCGACCCTTTCCCCCGAGCTATCGGGGGCTTTGAATTCTTGTTCGTTGCTACCGACAAGTTTACAAAGTGGCCGGAAGTAGATGTTGTGATAAAGGTGAATGCTTAGTCGGCTATCAAGTTCTTGAAAGAATTGGTGTGTCATTTTGGAGTCTCGACAAAGGCACCTAGTTCACGAGCTGCACCTTCATGCAAAATGTTCTTGCCCTCGGAAGCAAGATTTCATTTGCCTCTGTCACACATCCCGTGAGCAATGGGCAAGCTAAGAGGGAAAATGCTGAAGTGCTCCGAGGACTCAAGACAAGAACCTTTGATACGCTGCAGAAGTACGGCAGGCGGTGGATCAATGAGCTGTCGCTAATCCTCTGGTCCCTTAGAATGACACCAAATCGAGCTACCGGCCAGACTCCCTTCTCCCTAGTCTATGGGGCAGAAGCAGTTATCCCCATGGAACTCATTTACGGATCGCCTCAAGTGCTTTCCTACGATGAAGTAGCACAAGATCAGCACCAGTGTGACGCGCTGTGCTACTCGAGGAGAACCGTCTCTGGGCTGCTACGCATGCTGCACGCTATCAGCAAGCCCTGCCTCGCTATCACAGCTGCAGGGTTCATGCCCGATGTTTTGAGGAAGGCGACCTTGTCCGTAGGTGCGTTCAGTCCGCCAAGGGTACAAACAAGTTGAAACCAAAGTGGGAAGGCCCTTACCGGGTAGTTTGAGTCACTAGACCTGGCACAGTCCGTTTAGAGACCGGAGATGACATTCAATTGCAAAACTCATGGAGCATTGAGCATCTCCGCAAGTTCTGCCCGTAAGGCACGGCTGTCAAGCCCTACTCGGCAGCCACCCTTTTGTACATGCCTTGCCTCAGATGCATGTAACCCCTTGTGCAAAGCCAGGTGATGACCCTGAGCAAGAAAAAAATAAATGAACCATCGGGGGGGGGGGGGCGATCAAGTTGCATGCATGCATGCATGAGCATTTCAAGAGCATTGCATAAACATTTGCATATGCATATAGATAGGGTTGCATCTTGCATCATTTCCATCTACATGAGGTTGCAGGTTCCTACTGTGAGCTTGACCTCTACCGGGAGTCGGGAAGATGCACCAGCACCACGGTCTCTGGCAAGCCAAGACAGATAAGTTCTACCTCCTGTCCATAAGTGTTCTATAAGCTAAAACTTGTGCATAAGAAAACCTTGCTGCTCTTTGAAACTTAGGTGCTCCCATAATTGGACTCGAACGTTGCTTCGACCAGGATGGTTGCAGTGTCCTTTGGTGAAAAGAGATTGGCGGGGGCTGATCCCTTTATCTATGCCCGGTAGGCTCAGTTCTCCGATAGCAATAAAAGGGTACCGGTAGGATAGCCTACCGGGAAAGACTCATTTATTTAAAAGTAAAGAGGCATTCCACCTCTGCATGGACATATACATGCACGAGTTCTCGGCAAGGTTCATCTTTTTCATTAATATGCTGATAATGCAAGTACAAACCTTACAGAACACATACATGGACTCGAAGGATTACATTATTTGAACTAAAATTTGGCAAGTGCCTATAGATTTAAGATTGAAAAAAGATAAGTGCCCCGTGATGCCCTTTCTTGTCCCTCTCCTCCTAGGCACGACAGTAGAAGGTGAAGGGGGCAAAAGGAGCACCTGAGCAGAAGCCCAGCCTGACCCCATCGGGCTCTAGGAGAGGTAGCCTGGAGGGGGAGGGAGGACGTTAGCGAACGCTTCAAGGGAGAGCATGGTGGGGGCGACCCATCAACCGCCACCACCAGGGCCAGCAGGACATGACAGGGCTAACGGAGCTGCAGCCCGAGAGGAAGCTAAAGGAAATATGCCCTGCAGGCAATAATAAAGTTATTATTTATTTCCTTATTTCATGATAAATGTTTATTATTCATGCTAGAATTGTATTAACCGGAAACATAATACATGTGTGAATACATAGACAAACAAAAGTGTCACTAGTATGCCTCTACTTGACTAGCTCGTTAATCAAAGATGGTTAAGTTTCCTAACCATAGACATGAGTTGTCATTTGATTAACGGGATCACATCATTAGTAGAATGATGTGATTGACTTGACCCATTCTATTAGCTTAGCACTTGATCGTTTAGTTTGTTGCTATTGCTTTCTTCATGACTTATACATGTTCCTATGACTATGAGATTATGCAACTCCCATTTATCGAAGGAACACTTTGTGTGCTACCAAACGTCACAACGTAACTGGGTGATTATAAAGGTGCTCTACAGGTGTCTCCAAAGGTACTTGTTGGGTTGGCGTATTTCGAGATTAGGATTTGTCACTCCGATTGTCGGAGAGGTATCTCTGGGCCCACTCGATAATACACATCACTTAAGCCTTGCAAGCATTGTAACTAATGAGTTAGTTACGGGATGATGTGTTACGGAACGAGTAAAGAGACTTGCCGGTAACGATATTGAAATAGGTATTGAGATACCGACGATCGAATCTCGGGCAAGTAACATACCGATGACAAAGGGAACAACGTATGTTGTTATGCGGTTTGACCGATAAAGATCTTCGCAGAATATGTAGGAGCCAATATGAGCATGCAGGTTCCGCTATTGGTTATTGACCAGAGACGTGTCTCGGTCATGTCTACATAGTTCTCGAACCCGTAGGGTCCGCACGCTTAAAGTTCGATGACGGTTATATTATGAGTTTATGGGTTTTGATGTACCGAAGGTAGTTTGGAGTCCAGGATGTGATCACGGACATGACGAGGAGTCTCGAAATGGTCGAGACATGAAGATTGATATATTGGACGACTATATTCGGACATCGGAATGGTTCCGGGGGTTATCGGATATATACCGGAGTACCGGAAGCCCCCCGGAGGTTATTGGGCCTCATGGGCCCAATTGGTGGAAGAGGAGAGGCGGCCAAGGGGCAGCCGCGCGCCCCTCCCCTCCCAAGTCCGAATTGGACAAGGAAGGGGGGCCCTTTCCTTTCCCCCTCTTTCTCCTTCCCTCTCCTCTCCTACTCCAACATGGAAAGGGTGGAGTCCTACTCCCGGTGGGAGTAGGACTCCTCATGGGGACACGCCAAGGGTGGACGGCCCCTCCCCTCCTCAACTACATCATATACGGGGAGGGAGGCACCCCCTAGAGACACAACAATTGATCTCTTGGATCTTTTAGTCGTGTGCGATACCCCTCTCCACCATAGTCTACCTCAGTCATATCATAGCGGTGCTTAGGCGAATCCCTGCATCGGTAGAAGATCATCATCATCACCACGCCGTCGTGCTGACGGAACTCTCCCTCAAAGCTTGGCTGGATCGAAGTTCGAGGGACGTCATCGAGTTGAACGTGTGCAGAACTCGAAGGTGCCGTACGTTCCGTGCTTGATTGGTCGGATCGTCAAGACATAGGACTACATTAACCATGTTGTGCTAATGCTTCCGCTTACGGTCTACGAGAGTACATGGACACACTCTTCCCTCTCATTGCTATGCATCACCATGATATTGCGTGTGCGTAGGAAAATTTTGAAATTACTACATTCCCCAACAGTGGCATCCGAGCCAGGTTTTATGTGTTGATGTTATATGCACGAGTAGAACACAAGTCAGTTGTGGGCGATACAAGTCATACTGCTTACCAGCATGTCACACTTTGGTTCGGCGGTATTGTTGGATGAACGGCCCGGACCAACATTACGTGTATGCTTACGCGAGACTGGTTCTACCGACGTGCTTTGCACACAGGTGGCTGGCGGGTGTCAGTTTCTCCAACTTTAGTTGAACCGAGTGTGGCTACGCCCGGTCCTTGAGAAGGTTAAAACAACATTAACTTGACGAACTATCGTTGTGGTTTTGATTCGTAGGTAAGAACGGTTCTTGCTCAGCCCGTAGCAGCCACGCAAAACTTGCAACAACAAAGTAGAGGACGTCTAACTTGTTTTTGCAGGGCATGTTGTGATGTGATATGGTCAAGGCATGATGCTATATTTTATTGTATGAGATGATCCTGTTTTGTAACCGAGTTATCGGCAACTGGCAGGAGCCATATGGTTGTCGCTTTACTGTATGCAATGCAATCACCCTCTAATGCTTTACTTTATCACTAAGCGATAGTAATAGTCGTAGAAGGATAAGTTGGCGAGACGACAACGATGCTACGGCGGAGATCAAAGTGTTGCGCCGGTGACAATGATAATAATGACAGTGCTTCGGAGATGAAGATCACAAGCACAAGATGATGATGGCCATATCATATCACTTATATTGATTGCATGTGATGTTTATCTTTTATGCATCTTATCTTGCTTTGATTGACGGTAGCATTATAAGATGATATCTCACTAAATTATCAAGGTATAAGTGTTCTCCCTGAGTATGCACCGTTGCGAAAGTTCTTCGTGCTGAGACACCATGTGATGATCGGGTGTGATAAGATCTATGTTCAAATACAACGGGTGCAAGATAGTTTTGCACACGCGAAATACTTAGGTTAAACTTGACGAGCCTAGCATATGCAAATATGGCCTCGGAACACTGAGACCAAGAGGTTGAGCATGAATCATATAGAAGATATGATCAACATAGTGATGTTCACCATTGAAAACTACTCCATCTCACGTGATGATCGGACATGGTTTAGTTGATTTGGATCACGTGATCACTTAGATGATTAGAGGGATGTCTATCTAAGTGGGAGTTCTTAAGTAATATGATTAAATTGAACTTTAATTTATCATGAACTTAGTCCTGATAGTATTAGCATATCTATGTTGTAGATCAATAGCTCGCGTTTAGCTCCCCTGCTTTATTTTTGATATGTTCCTAGAGAAAACTAAGTTGAAAGATGTTAGTAGCAATGATGCAGATTGGATCTGTGATATGAGGATTATCATCATTGTTGCACAGAAGTATTATGTCCTTGATGCACCGCTAGGTGACAGAACTATTGCAGGAGCAGATGCAGATGTTATGAAAGTTTTGACGAAAGCTCGGTATGATGACTACTTGATAGTTTAGTGCACCATGCTTTACGGCTTAGAACTGGGACTTCAAAAATGTTTTGAATGCCACAGAGCATATCAGATGTTCCAAGAGTTGAAACTGGTATTTCATACTCATGCCTGTGTCGAGAGGTATGGGACCTCTGACAGTACTTTGCCTACAAGATGGAGGAGAATAGCTCAACCAGTGAGCAGGTGCTCAGATTGTCTGGGTACTACAATTGCTTGAATCAAGTGGGAGTTAATCTTCTAGATAAGATAGTAATTGACAAAATTCTCTAGTCACTATCACCAAGTTACTAGAACTTCGTGATGAACTGTAATATGCAAGGGATAACGGAAACGATTCCCAAGCTCTTCGTGATGCTGAAATCGACCAAGGTAGAAATCAAGAAAAGCATCAAGTGTTGATGGTTGACAAGACCACTACTTTCAAGAAAAGGGCAAAGGGAAGAAGGGGAACTTCAAGAAGAACGGCAAGCAAGTTGCTGCTCATGAGAAGAAGCCCAAGTCTAGACCTAAGCCTGAGACTAAGTGCTTCTACTACAAAGGAAATGGTCACTAGAAGTGGAACTGCCCTAGATACTTGGCGGATAAGAAGGATGGCAAAGTAAACAGAGGTATATTGGATATACATGTTATTGATGTGTACTTTACTAGTGTTTATAGCAACCCCTCGGTATTTGATACTAGTTCAGTTGCTAAGAGTAGTAACTTGAAACTGGAGTTGCAGAATAAACAGAGACTAGTTGAGGGTGAAGTGACAATGTGTGTTGGAAGTGGTTCCAAGATTGATATGATCTTATTTTGTGTTTGCGTTGAGCATGAATATGATTTGATCATGTTTATTGCAATACTGTTATTCATTTAAGTTAGAGAACAATTGTTGTTCTGTTTACATGAATAAAACCTTCTACAGTCATACACCCAATGAAAATGGTTTGTTGCATCTCGATCGTAGTGATACACATATTCATAATATTGAAGCCAAAAGATGCAAAATTAATAATGATAGTACAACTTATTTGTGGCACTGCCCTTTAGGTCATATTGGTGTAAAACGCATGAAGAAACTCCATGCTGATGGGCTTTCAGAATCACTTGATTATGAATCACTTGATTATGGATCACTTGATACTTGCGAACCATGCCTCATGGGCAAGATGACTAAGACTCCGTTCTCCGGAACAGTGGAGCGAGCAACTGACTTATTGGAAATAATACATACTGATGTATGCGGTCCGATGAGTGTTGAGGCTCGCGGCGGGTATCGTTATTTTCTGACCTTCACAGATGATTTGAGCAGATATGGGTATATCTACTTGATGAAACATAAGTCTGAAACATTTGAAAAGTTCAAAGAACTTCAGAGTGAAGTGGAAAATCATCGTGACAAGAAATAAAGTTTCTACGATCTGATCGCAAAGACAAATATTTGAGTTACGAGTTTGGTCTTAAATTAAAACAATGTGGAATAGTTTCACAAATTTGTGCCACCTGGAACACCACAGCATAATGGTGTGTCCGAACGTCATAACCGTACTATTACTGGATATAGTGCAATCTATGATGTTTCTTACCGATTTACCACTATAGTTTTGGGGTTATGCATTAGAGACAGCTGCATTCACGTTAAAAAGGGCACCATATAAATCCGTTGAGATGACACCGTATGAACTGTGGTTTGGCAAGAAACAAAAGTTGTCGTTTCTTAAAGTTTGGGGTTACGATGCTTATAAGAAAAAAGTTTCATCCTGATAAGCTCAAACCCAAATCGGAGAAATATGTCTTCACAGGATACCCAAAGGAGACAGTTGGGTACACCTTCTATCACATATCTGAAGGAAAGATATTCGTTGCTAAGAATGGATCCTTTCTAGAGAAGGAGTTTCTCTTGAAAGAAGTGAGTGGGAGGAAAGTAGAACTTGATGAGGTAACTATACCTGCTCCCTTATTGGAAAGTAATTCATCACAGAAATCTGTTCCTCTGACTACTACACCAATTAGCGAGGAAGGCTAATGATGATGATCATGTAACTTCAGATCAAGTTACTACCGAACCTCATAGGCAAACCAGAGTGAGATCCACACGAGAGTGGTACGGTAATCCTGTTCTGGAGGTCATGTTACTTGACCATGACGAACCTACGAACTATGAGGAAGCGATGATGAGCCCAGATTCCGCGAAATGGCTTGAGGCCATAAAATCTGATATGGGATCCATGTATGAGAACAAAGTGTGGACTTTGGTTGACTTGCCCGATGATCGGCAAGCCATATAAAATACATGGATCTTCAAGAGGAAGACGGACGCTGATAGTAGTGTTACTATCTACAAAGCTAGACTTGTCGAAAAAAGTTTTTGACAAAGTTCAAGGTGTTGACTATGATGAGATTTTCTCACTCGTAGCGATGCTTAAGTCTGTCCGAATCATGTTAGCAAATTGCCGCATTTTATGAAATCTGGCAAATGGATAAACAAAACTGCATTCCTTAAAGGATTTATTAAATAAAGAGTTGTATATGATGCAACCAGAAGGTTTTGTCAATCCTAAAGGTGCTAACAAAATATGCAAGCTCCAGCGATCCATCTATGGACTAGTGCAAGCATCTCGGAGCTGGAATATACGCTTTGATAAGTTGATCAAAGCATATAGTTTTATACAAACTTGCGGTGAAGCCTGTATTTACAAGAAAGTGAGTGGGACCACTACAATATTTCTGATAAGTATATGTGAATGACATATTGTTGATCGAAATAATGTAGAACTATTCTGCAAAGCATAAAGGAGTGTTTGAAAGGAGTTTTTCAAAGAAAGACCTCGGTGAAGCTGCTTACATATTGAGCATGAAGATCTATAGAGATAGATCAAGACGCTTGATAAGTTTTTTCAATGAGTACATACCTTCACAAGATTTTGAAGTAGTTCAAAATGGAACAGTCAAAGAAAGAGTTCTTGCCTGCGTTACAAGGTTTGAAATTGAGTAAGACTCAAAGCCCGACCACGGCAGAAGATAGAAAGAGAATGAAAGTCATTCCCTATGCCTCAGCCATAGGTTCTATAAAGTATGCCATGCTGTGTTACCAGATCTATTGTATACCCTACACTGTTTTTGGCAATGGAGTACAATAGTGATCTAGGAGTAGATCATTGGACAGCGGTCAAAATTATCCTTAGTGGGATAAGGATATGTTTCTCAATTATGGAGGTGACAAAAGGTTCGTCGTAAAGAGTTACGTCGATTCAAGCTTTGACACCGATCTAGATGACTCTAAGTCTCGATCTAGATGCATATTGAAAGTGGGAGCAATTAGCTAGAGTAGCTCCGTGTAGAGCATTGTCGACATAGAAATTTGCAAAATACATATGGATCTAAATATGGCAGACCCGTTGACTAAACTTCTCTCACAAGCAAAACATGATCACACCTTAGTACTCTTTGGGTGTTAATCACATAGCAATGTGAACTAGATTATTGACTCTAGTAAACCCTTTGGGTGTTGATCACATGACGATGTGAACTATGGGTGTTAATCACATGGTGATGTAAACTATTGATGTTAAATCACATGGCGATGTGATCTAGATTAATGACTCTAGTGCAAGTGGGAGACTGAAGGAAATATGCCCTAGAGGCAATAATAAAGTTATTATTTATTTCCTTATTTCATGATAAATGTTTATTATTCATGCTAGAATTGTATTAATCGTAAACATAATACATGTGTGAATACATAGACAAACATAAGTGTCACTAGTATGCCTCTACTTGACTAGCTCGTTAATCAAAGATGGTTAAGTTTCCTAACCATAGACATGAGTTGTCATTTGATTAATGGGATCACATCATTAGGAGAATGATGTGATTGACTTGACCCATTTATTAGCTTAGCACTTTCTATTGCTTTCTTCATGACCTATACATGTTCCTATGACTATGAGATTATGCAACTCTCGTCTACCGAAGGAACACTTTGTGTGCTACCAAACATCACAACGTAACTGGTTGATTATAAAGGTGCTCTACAGGTGTCTCCGAAGGTACTTGTTGTGTTGGCGTATTTCGAGATTAGGATTTGTCACTCCAATTGTCGGAGAGGTATGCCTGGGCCCACTTGGTAATACACATCACTTAAGCCTTGCAAGCATTGCAACTAATGATTTAGTTGCGGGATGATGTGTTACGGAACGAGTAAAGAGACTTTCCGGTAACGAGATTGAACTAGGTATTGAGATACCGACGATCGAATCTCGGGCAAGTAACATACCGATGACAAAGGGAACAATATATGTTGTTATGCGGTTGAGCCGATAAAGGTCTTCGTAGAATATGTAGGAGCCAATATGAGCATCCAGGTTCCGCTATTGGTTATTGACCAGAGACGTGTCTCGATCATGTCTACATAGTTCTCGAACCTGTAGGGTCCGCATGCTTAAAGTTCGATGACGGTTATATTATGAGTTTATGTGTTTTGATGTACCGAAGGTAGTTCAGAGTCCCGGATGTGATCACGGACATGACGAGGAGTCTCGAAATGGTCGAGACATGAAGGCTGATATATTGGACGACTATATTCGGTCACCGGAATGGTTCCGGGAGTTATCGGATATATACCGGAGTACCGGGGGTTACCGGAACCCCCAGGAGGTTATTGGGCCTCATGGGCCCAATTGGTGGAAGAGGAGAGGCGGCCAAGAGGCAGCTGCGCGCCCCTCCCCTCCCAAGTCCAAATTGGACGAGGAAGGGGGGCGGCGCCCCCCCTTTCCTTTCCCCCTCTTTCTCCTTCCCCCTCCTCTCCTACTCCAACATGGAAAGGGGGGAGTCCTACTGCCGGTGGGAGTAGAACTCCTCATGGGGCACGCCAAGGGTGGCCGACCCCCTCCCCCTCCTCCACTACTTTATATACGGGAGGGAGGCACCCCCCTAGAGACACAACAATTGATCTCTTGGATCTTTTAACCGTGTGCGGTGCCCCTCTCCACCATAGTCTACCTTGGTCATATCGTAGAGGTGCTTAGGCGAAGCCCTGCGTTGGTAGAACATCATCATCATCACCATGCCGTTTTGCTGATGGAACTCTCCATCAAATCTCGGATGGATCGGAGTTCGAGGGACGTCATCGAGTTGAACGTGTGCAAAACTCGGAGGTGCCGTACGTTCGGTGCTTGATCGGTCGGATCGTGAAGACGTATGACTACATCAGCTGTGTTGTGCTAACGCTTCCGCTTTCGGTCTACGAGGGTACATGGACACACTCTTCCCTGTCGTTGCTATCCATCACCATGATCTTGCGTGTGCGTAGGAATTTTTTGAAATTACTACGTTCCCCAACAGAAGCGTGCCGGGGTCCAGCTGGAAGGCTGTTGGAGGAACCCCGGAGGCACCATCCCCACCTCTGCACCCAACTCCCCAGCAAATTGCCTTGCCGAAAAGGAGATGCGGGTGCAGATGATGGTGCTGCCGCCTGATGAAGATGGTGCGAGCGATGCTCATCGGGAGTCAGAGTCGTTGCCCTCCCGCTCGCCATCGTTGTCATCGCCGTCACTGTCCTCCTCGTCCTTTCGCTCGAGGAGGAGCTTGCTTTGTCGGTGGAGCTCTCTGCGCAGCACCCTAAGCGAGTTCCTGAGCGTCTGAAGATCTTGACGGAGAGTAGGCCGCTCTGCATTAATTTAACCTAGATAAGGTGCCCCTTTGACAAGCTATGGGCGCGAGCGAAGGTCTTCCAACCACGGCGGAGGTACATAACATGAGGAGCACAAAATTCAACATCTACCCACATGCCACCATCTCCACAGCCCCTCATGGGCAACCTTAGCGCACGCGGCTGTTCGATTTCCATTACCCATGCAAATGGAGTGGGGAGGCGGAGATGGCCGCACGGAGGCTTGTACAACCTGATGACGAATTCTCGGGGCTGGTCTCCGATGTGGCCATCCATCGGAGGAGGAGCCTCCGATGGGGGCGCAGCCGAAGCACCACCCCGTCCGCCTCTCCCTCGAGCGACACGGCGACCGCGACCTCACCCCCTTCCTCCTCCTCTCACAGCGGGTGATACGTCTCCAACGTATCTATAATTTTTGATTGCTCCATGCTATATTATCTACTGTTTTGGACTATATTGGGCTTTATTTTCCACTTTTATATTATTTTTAGGACTAACCTATTAACCGGAGGCCTAGCCCAGAATTGCTGTTTTTTTTTTTTGCCTATTTTAGTGTTTCGAAGAAACATAATATCAAACGGAGTCCAAACAGAAAAATCCTTTTTGGAACGTGATTTTCTTCTTGGATAAGACCCAGGAGACTTGTTCCCTACTCCAAGAAGTACCGGAGGCGGTCACGAGGGTAGCCCCCCCCCTACAGGGTGTGCCCCCTGCCTCGTGGGCCCCTCGGTGCTCCACCGACGTACTCCTTCCTCCTATATATACCCACGTACCCCCAAACGATCAGAACAGGAGCCAAAAACCTAATTCCACCGCCGCAACTTTCTGTAACCACGAGATCCCATCTTGGGGCCAGTTCTGGAGCTCCACCGGAAAGGGCCATCATCACGGAGGGCTTCTACATCATCATAGCCCCTCCGATGAAGTGTGAGTAGTTTACCTCAGACCTTCGGGTCCATAGTTATTAGCTAGATGGCTTCTTCTCTCTATTTGGATCTCAATACAATGTTCTCCCCCTCTCTTGTGGAGATCTATTCAATGTAATCTTCTTCTTTTGCGGTGTGTTTGTTGAGACCGATGAATTGTGGGTTTATGATCAAGTCTATCTATGAACAATATTTGAATCTTCTCTGAATTCTTTTATGTATGATTGGTTATCTTTGCAAGTCTCTTCGAATTATCCGTTTGGTTTGGCCAACTAGATTGGTAGTTCTTGCCATGGGAGAAGTGCTTAGCTTTGGGTTCTATCTTGCGATGTTCTTTCGCAGTGACAGAAGGGGCAGCAAGACACGTATTGTATCGTTGCCATCGAGGATAACAAGATGGGGTTTATTTCATATTGCATGAATTTATCTCTCTACATCATGTCATCTTGCTTAAAGTGTTACTCTGTTTTTAACTTAATACTCCAGATGCATGCTGGATAGCGGTCGATGAGTGGAGTAATAGTAGTAGATGCAGAATCGTTTCGATCTACTTGTCACGGACGTGATGCCTATATACATGATCATGCCTAGATATTCTCATAACTATGCTCAATGCTGTCAATTGCTCAACAGTTATTTGTTCACCCACCATAGAAAACTTATGCTCTTGAGAGAAGCCACTAGTGAAACCTATGGCCCCCGGGTCTATTCTCATCATATCAATCTCCATCACTTTAATCTTGCTTTGTTTTTACTTTGCCTTTTACTTTTCACTTTGCATCTTTATATCAAAAATACCAAAAATATTATCTATCGGATCTCACTTCCGTAAGTAACCGTGAAGGGATTGACAACCCCTAATCGCGTTGGTTGTGTTGAGCTCTTTGTGTTGTGTAGGTACGAGGGAATTGCGTGTGGCCTCCTACTGGATTGATACCTTGGTTCTCAACAACTAAGGGAAATACTTACGCTACTCTGCTGCATCATCCTTTCCTCTTCGGGGAAAACCAACGCAAGCTCAAGAGGTAGCAGCGGGTTCCATCTCCGCGTGGTCTAGAGGAGGAGGGATGTGCTGTCAAGCAGAAGCCCTCGTCACCACCGCTAGAGCTCCACCGCGCCCTTGCCCTCTCACGATGACAGACAGAAGAAGATTGGGGAGGAAGAGGAAGAAGTGTGTGTGAGCAAACTGTAAGTGCATCTAGTGCCCCTTAGTGATTTTGGTGTATTGAGGACTTATAGGTTAAGGGACTAATGTGTTTGTGAGTGTACACAGGTCTATAAGTCTATGAGGAGTTTGATATTTATGATGAAAGTCGACCCCTAAAAATGAATGTCTTCAGCCGAAGACATCGGTTTTCTTGAAGACTTTGAAAGTGAAGAAATTGGTGTGACCGTGAAGACTTGATATTCGTGCGAGTATTATGAAGCATGAAGACTTGTGTCTTTGTAGTTTCGTTTTCTCTTTCTTGAGTCAAAGGAAACATTGTACTGTTAAAGGGGGTCGAGGTAAAACTAAGGAAAAGTTTCCAAGTGATGCTCATCTCAAAACCCTACACCTACCCAATCCTTTCGAGTGAAGCCATTGGAAATCTCATACAGTATAGTCAATTTCTTCAGTGACAGAGACGAAGATCTTCTGGTCTATGAGGAATTTGTTCTGACTGAGGAGTTAGGAATTCGCCAGTGTGGATTGCCTACAAGTTGGAAACATGGTAGCCCTGAGGAATTTGATACTGAAATATCCAATTGTTGCTGTGCTACGCGCCAGCTGTCCCAAAATATCTACCCACCTAACATTCATATCATTGAAGGGCATTTATGTCTTATCATGTCGGGCTGCTCACTAGGCTATAAATATCCACCCCCTACAACCACTAGTTGGTTGGCTGCTCCGAGAGAAACTGACACTTGTCATTGAGAGCATCCCATCCTCTGAGGACTTTGAGTGCAAGCCATCAGTGAGGAAAACCCAAACCCAAACACCTACAAACCCAAAGTGATTGAGAATCATTGAAGAGATTGTTCCTGTGTGGAACCAATGCTTGGTACCTTTGAGGACTGTGTATCCTGCAGATGGTTAGGCGTCATGGTCTAGAGCATCCAAGAGGAAATTGTGGATCACCGAGTGACCGAGTCTGTGAAGGTTTGGAAGTCACCTGAAGACTTACCACGAGTGATTGGTAGAGGTCAGTGTGATCTTAGCTTAAGGAGAATATGGTGAGGACTGTGTGTCCCCAGGTTTAAATACCTAGCCACTCCAACCAGACGTACGACTGTCACAACAGTTGGAACTGGTCTACCAAATCATCGTCTTCACCAAGCTACTGGTTCTATTTCCTCAACGCTTTCATTTCCTCATTCTTGTGTTGATGAACTTGACCGTTACTGTTTGAAGACTTCGACTGAAGACTTTCTCAATCTACTCAGTCCTAATTCTTCAGTCACTTTGTCTTTAGCCTACTTATCCTGTTTACATGCTACCTGTACTTTGTGCTTGTTTTCATTTCATCATGATGACTGTGCTTTAGTTCTGTTATGCATGCATCTCAGTACTTGTGCCGCTGCTAAGTAGTTTGTTGCTTAGGAATTTCCTCACCTAGAAATTCCTAAGTGACGAATTTGTAAATATCGCCTATTAACCCCCCTCTAGTCGATATAACACACTTTCAATTGGTATTAGAGCAAGGTACTCCCTTGTTCTATGTGATTTTGGTTTAACCACCTAGAGTTTTAGTTATGTCGACTGCAGGTATGATCAAGGTCTCGGCTGGGTGTCCTACCTTCGATGGGATGGACTACCCCTACTGGAAGAATAAGACGCGCATGCATCTTGAGGCAATTGACAACGATCTCTGGTACGTTGTGGAAAATGGCATTCCCTCCATCACTCCTTCCGTGAACGTTGCTGATGTGAAGAGAATCAAGCAACTCGACTCTCAAGCGAAGAATATCATATGTGGCCATCTGAGCAAAGGGAAGTATGGCAGAGTGAGTGCTTTGGAGACAGATAAGCTTATCTGGGATAGGCTGTCCAAGGTCAACGAAGGAGTCTCAACACAACGTGACTCTTGAGTTGACGTTCTTCACAATCTCTTCAACCGCTTCAAAAGACTTGACAATGAAAATGTTCAGCAAACCTTCGATCGCCTCACCGACATCTCAAATGAGCTTCAAGCACTTGGTGCCACTGACATCACCGACCATGAGGTGGTGAAGAAATTGTTGAAATCACTTGATTCCTCATTTGACTCTCTTGCACTGATGATTCAAGAACATGGAGACTACAAGTCACTTGATCCGACTGATATCCTCGAGAGGCTTAAGACTCATGAGTTTCAACTTGCTGAGAAGAGAGATGTCTATGGACCAAGCTATGGTTGATCTCCCGCACTGAAGGCCAAGGCAGTCTCTGAATCTGAAGATGAAGATTCTGGTAGCAGCCTTGGTGATCCTGAATAACTGAGCCAGGAGCTAGCAATGATCATGAGGAAATTCCAGAAGTTCTCAAGATGTGGTCACTTTGGAAAATCTTCAAGGGGTGATGACATGAGATCAGATTCCTCATCCCGTAACTACAAGAAGAGAACTTGCCACAAATGCAAGAAACCCGGTCACCATATTACCGATTGTTCTCAGTGGGAGAAGGAATCAAAGAAGAAGAAATAGAAGGATGACAGTTCTGATGACTCAAATAAGAAGAAGAAATCTTCAAAGTCCTCATCGTCAAAGTCTTCATCTCACAAAAAGAGCAGCTCCAAAAAGGCTCGGGCATTCATTGGCAAGGAAATGGACTCTGAATCTGAATCTGAGGGAAATGAGGAAGAGGAGGCATCTAAGGAGTTAGAATCTGGTGTGGCGAGCTTAGCTCCCGCTACTGCTTTCATCAGCAAGTCCATCTTCAACTCTGAGGAAAATGACTTCCCCAACACTGTTGACGACTGCGATGATGACTACGCTCCCACATATTGCTTCATGGAAAAAGGTGCCAAGGTACTCAAATATCCCTCCTCTGAATCAAGTGGGGATGAATCTGATGAAAACCACAAGCCTAGCTATTCTAAACTTGCTAAGATTGCTGTGAAACAACAAAAGGCTTTTGAAAAGGTTCAAAATATGCTAGACAAAAGCGATGACCTATTGGGTGAGGAAATGGATCGAACTCAAACTTTGGATGAAAATCTTCAGAGACTTCAGACTAAGTTTGATAGCCTTTAGAGTCATCATAACACTCTGTTAACCGATCATGAGAAGCTTTCTTATGAATTTCTTCAAAGAAAGCAAGATCTTGAGAAGCTAAGGGTGAGTTATATGAAGATCTTTAGAAGGAACGTGATTCATTGCTTGCTCAACAGATCAGTTCCGCTCAGGCTGAATTCATTCCACCACGTTTGAAATGCATTAAACGTGAATCTGCTAATTATTCACCTGAAAGTTCAAATGCTTCTGCTGCTGCAAATTCTTCAACTATCTTTGTGGTCACAAATTCCTCATCTGAGGATACCACAAGTATCACTGATAATGCAGGGTTGAAGGAATTATATGTGATAGGCATGTACAAAACCCTCAAAGGTCATCAGGCTTTTTGTGATGTGCTTAAAAAGCAGATCCTCTGTGACAGCCTGGTTTTTGCCCTTTTCTCTTTGCCTGATTTTCAGTTGGTTTGGTTTTGAAATTTGAAGTTCTGAATCTTTTCAGATGGACTTAAACAATTGGGTACCCCTTGACTTTCACCCAAGTGTCTCATTTCCCTCTATAACTATCATTTCCTCTCTGGTTCACCTCAAAATAATATTTTGAATATTTTTCTTAAAGGAAAATATCCATTTCCCTCTCTAAAACCCTATCTAGCTCAATGTGCTCCAAAGAAACCCCATTTTTTCTTGCCCAAAAAAACTGAGGAAGTTCCCAAATATTATTTGAACCCTAGGGCACCTTCCTGAGCAAAAATATTTCATCACTTTTTGGAAAAATTTTGCTATAGAAAATATTTTTTTGTTTTGGACAGAAATAGTGGTTTCTACAACAACTACCATTTTACTTGCTCTATTGTGGCTGATTTTTATTGTGCATCATCACCTTAGTAGATGATTGCTAACCTCCAAAGCCCAGCTCCCCACTCTCAGTAGTTTGACCATAGTAAGCTCTCAAAGTTACTGACCAGAAACTTACCAGGAAGTTGAAATCCATCCTACTGCGTCGGAGCTCAAACCAAAGCATGGTAACCTCTCAATCTACCACGAACTACACGCTAGACATGAATTTTGGGTTTATGTCGGCCTGACGTCAGAGTACACGTGGTGACCACGCGTGTGCACGATGCCAACCTGCATGACGCCGCGCTCTGAGTACCGCCGAGCGCTCTGTTGCGCACGTGCTCGCTTCCCCGACTTCCAAACCTTGCCAAACTTCGCCATGATCATCATCCCAACCCTCTTAACTCCCTCCTGGTGCTCGTCGATGCCGGAGCTCGCCGCAGCGAGCACGGGCGTGGTCCGGCCAACGCAACAGTGCGCTTCGCACTGTGTTCGTCGCCATCCTCTCGCCCTTGTGCTCGTCTCCGCTCGCCCACAGTGCTCGCGTGAGCTGCGTTGCCTTCCCCCTCGCTCACTGACGCTGTTTGTCGCCGGGCGACGTGTCCAGGTGTCCTCCGACAGAGCCCGACCCCCCTTGTCGCTCGGCTATAAATAGAGCCCTCCCCAGCCTCCTCGAGCATCATCCACTCCTCACACACACTCCACGATCTAGTAGAAAGCCGTAGCCCAGCCGGGCAGGCCGCGCACCATCGTCCCCGAGCACGAGCTCGCCGGCGATCCCCTCGGGTCATCTTCGCAGCTCCAACCCCTCCCAGGCTCAGGCCACCCTTCCAGGGCCTCCGTTGTGCTCGGTGGTGCCGTTCCGCCCGGTTGGAGCCCTAGGTGTCACCTCTAGTCACTGTCATCTTCAACTCTGGTGACCTCTGCTTCGTTTCGCCGCTAGAGAGGTCATTTCCAATGTCGTCTGACCACCCCTAGCTAACCTACGGGTACGGGCATGTGCGCCTCCGTCTCCTCTTTCGATCCCTCCCCCTAGTTCGGGCCAAGAAGCCCTCCTCGCCGGCGTGTGCTCCGATGAAGCCACGCCATCCTCTGTTTCCCTCTCCACCTCCCTCTCACCTAACTAGCGGAGCCCGCTAGTCAGCCACTCTGTATGCCCACGAAGCGGTACGAGTGGTGGCGCCCACGAGGTTTACGCCTTCGACATCATCCCCCTCAGTTATGTTTTATTTAAATTCAAATTTAATTCTATCCAGAGAGCTTCAAACAGCCAAAACTTTTTAACCCTAAGTCCAATTGAATTGATTCTTTTTGCATTGTATTCTTTATGAAGAAATCTAGCAGCTCACCAAAAATGAGATTTTTCTCTGCTGTCTAGATTTTCTGGTGAATTTCAGAAGGGTTCTTGATGTTTTCTTTTGGTGTTTATAATTGTTTTCAGAAAGTGAAGCTTGTCTTGAGGATCACCAGGAGGATTGTAAACCTCATCTGCACTAAGGCAAGCCACAACAACATTTTCATGGTGCCATTACAATATTTGTGATTTTTCAACTTGAATTAATGATTTAATCCATGCATCTAAATCACTAGTATATTATTTATATTCTGATTGGTTGCTTGTTTAAGTTGATATGCTTAGTTTACAGAAAATTTGAAGCTAACTAAGTTGGTTAAGTAACTAGAAGTAATAATTGTTATGAAGAAGTAATATGATTATGGATATAAGTAATTATTTTGAGTTATTTTTTTAGGAGAAAAATGATAAATTTGCTAAGTAAAGATTATGTTTAAAGTGAAGATTAATCATAACCAGGGAAGTGTTATGAGTTGTTGATGTCTATGCTTAGTGTGGATCTAGTTGACCCAGTTATTTCCGATGATATATGATGCATATATTTGTGTAGCACTTGCATGGCAAGTTATGAAACTAGTTACTTTCATGTTAAGTTGAACCTACTAATAACTCAACTTGAATATATCGTTGACCGGGTCATGGTGCCATTGAATCAAGTTTTTCCTAGTGCAACCACATTTGCCTGTATGGGAAGGCCTTTATTCGGTCCGTTGTCATGCATCTGGTCGGTGCCTCCAACCAGGGAAGGTTATGGTCGTGCGGTACCCTGGCCCGGTAAGCAGACATAACCTTGTGTGCCCGTTGTTGATTTTATGGTACCTTGTCCCCGTTTGGGACCGTTTATGTTTTGCCACGATGGTGGTCGTTGATGTCTTTGGTAGACACGGGGCCACCCATGACTAGCCCAGTGGGGAGTTAGTCGGAGTGGCTGAGAGAGTGTCATGTCAATGGAGGGGTTTCGTCGGAATTCCGTTGGTCCACCCAAATGGGAGTGCGAGGCCATGGGTTCCGTGGTGTGGGTGCAGTGCACTACCTCTGCAGAGTGTATTAAATCTATCGATAGTCGAGTCCACGGTTACGGACACCCTTGAAAGTGGGTCACACCGTGGGTCAATGTTTAAATAAATTTTGCACACTAAGTTATGAACGTCGCACTATTGATGAGATGATGGTGGGTAAATCATCTTGATGTTGGAGGCCAAGTGTTGGTCATGGTTGTGATCGCCGGAAAGATCATCGTTTGGTTACAAGGTAACACGATCCAAGACCACGAGGTTGGTCCATTTGTGATCCGAGAGCGACCATCGTTGGTAAGCAAGTTCGAGGGAATTTTATCATGAGATCATGATCACATCATGTATGATATGTTGTTGCATTGCTAATTGGTTAAGTATCATGATATTATTTGTCATTATGTTTATGTTTGTTGTGAGCTTGCAAGTACAATCAATGTACTGACCTGTCGTGTCATGGCAGCTTTCAGGAAAGTCTCGTTGGAAAGGAGTGATGTCCGAGTCTAGATCGTGTCCACATCGGTGTCCCTGTTTTATGGAGTTCCGCTATGACGTTGTTTCGCTGCCACATAGTTGTTCTGATCGAGGCCCCTTTATGTTCACTAAATAATATACATATTGTTCAGCCGCACCGTGTGTGCCGCTTGGCCTCGCCGCCTGTTGTAATATAAACTATGATCCGCTAGCATCAATAAAGCGGTTGTTTTCTGTACCAAGATATTGTGTGTTGCCAGAAGACATGGTCTCTGGGCTGGCAATGCATGGTAAACTGGTTGCTCTGAGCCGGGGTGCCACAACACTTGGTATCAGAGTGGGGCTGACTGTAGGCCATGCTAGACTACGACGTGTTAACCGGACGTTAGTTACGAGTTTAATTTGAGTGCGAATAGCATTTGTAGCTGGTTGTTGCATTGTATGCACTCGTTGGATTTTTATGCTAACCTGCTAATGGTTGTGAGTGTAGATGACTCCAGTGCCATATCCGTTCTAGTTGCGGCTGATGCCGTACACGTCGCCACATCTCCTTAACCTGTGGTGTTGGCTGTACCCCCTCGGTGACGACCTAGTTTATTGTGTGTACCGGGAGCATCTATCAGACTCAGTGTATGAGTATCACGCAGTGGTTACTCTGCGCACCAGTTCTGATTCCAGCACTTAGACTCGTACCTCCCACAGCGGTTTTGCTTCTACCGCTTCTTAGGCTGTCTAGTTTCCTACATTCGAGGTCCTTGTCGAGCTTCGTTATAACGAGGTCTGGATGTAGAACCACCCAGGTTTCTACTACTATCCATCTACGCACGACAATGGCCGTGTCCACTTCCCTATCATTGATCCGGAGTCTGATAGTGTTGCTAACCACCTTTCCCGTTATATCACTGCTAGCTATCTTATGATCCACGAGTTGGCTCGAGAGATGACTCGTGCTCGTACTGCTTTAGCCTCTACTATATCCGTCACTACTCCATCCTCTACGGGATTTACTCCTTATATTCCAGCCAGTTCTAGTTCCCCTATTTCACCGGTTACTCCTCCGAGTAGCTTGGGCACCTCGACCGTGAATCCTCTCAGTGCTCCTGCTGTGTGGGTCTCACTTCTCACTACTCCTGTAGCCTCGATGCTTCACCCTACACCTGCCCCGGAGGGAGAGCCCTCGAGGCAGCGTTGTCGTGTTACCTTTAACCTGGAGGTTTCAGTTAACCTCGTCAGTTCAGGATCTGAGTCCGCTTCAGGAGAGGACCCCGCAGCACCAGTAGAGCAGTAGAGCTTCTGACTATCCACAATTGTCAGGATGATGTACGTACGTAGTCATGGTGTTCCATTTCCTATATGAGAGTAGTTGAAACTGGCATGATGTTTATCTTTCATGTATGAGTCTATGTATAATTATGTTGGAACTCTATTTTATTCGTCGTATTTTTCTTCTTTATTTCATTTTCTCTCAGGATTTGTTGCTGGCTTTCCCCAATTTATTTTTGGATGTTTCTCATCTCGGTTCCGTTGTCTTGGGAAAAATCCACAATAGGATGACACGGGGAGGCAGCAGTAGCGACGCTCATGAGGACACTCATGTTCGTCGTTCCGCACAACAGGCAGGACACCCCCCCCCCCGAGCCGTACGCCTCCACTGCCAAATCCGCCCTCCACCGAGAAAATCCTGTGAATGTTTGAGGAAAGAAGGAATAATGATCTGATTGAAATATTAAGGAGTGTGCAAGCTGTGGTTGGACAAAATGGAAATCAAAACGGTCATCACTCCAAGCTGTCAGATTTTCAGAGAACCAAGCCTCCCAGTTTCAGTTAGGTTATTGATCCCTTGGATGTAGACGATTGGCTGCGAACCATTGAGAGGAAACTCAAGATTTCTCATACTGAAGAAGGTGATAAAGTTCCATTTGCAACCCATTATCTTGAAGGCGCTGCTGCCAGATGGTGGGAAAACGCAAAAGCCATGTGGCCTGCTGATGAAGAAATCACCTGGGCAAAATTCAAGGATCGATTCTGGAAATATCATATTCCTACAAGAATTATGAAGGTTAAGCAGCGTGAATTTCTCGTGCTCCTTCAAGGAAATCAGTCTATGGGTGAATATTTGCAAAAGTTCAATCATTTGGCCCATTACTCCCTTTATGATGTGGCCACCGAAGAGAGAAAGCTTGACAGATTTCTTGGGGGATTAAACCCGCAACTCCGATGTACCATCAGTATGTTTGATTTCCCAGATTTCCAAACTCTGGTAAACAAGGCTTTCATTGCTGAAAGGGAGCACAAGCTCGTATCAGACAATAGGCCTACCAATAATGATCACAAGCGCAAGTTTGAGCCAAGGAAGGAAGGGCAGCCAGTGCAAAAGGCTCGTACCTGGCAGCATACTCAGGTGGAATACAAGCCCAATTGGCAACAGAATGTTAATAAGACCACCACACAAGTCAAGAATGTCATGACCAACCCGGTGCGAGAGGAGTGCTAGCGCAACAATTCTTGCTTCAGTTGTGGGAAAACCGGACATTGTGCGAGAAAATGTCCCAAGAACAGCAAGGCAAGTGCCCTAATCAGGCCACAAGTCAACTTTATGGAGTCATACCCTACCCAGCAAAACATCACTGGGCATGTTCATCACCTCTCCGTAGATGAAGCCCAAGAGAACCCCGAAGTCATCATTGGTATGTTTTCTATGAATAACATACCTGCCGTAATTTTATTTGACTCTCGGGCTTCCCAATCTTTTATTTCGCGGAGTTTTGTTGCCCAAAACAAATTTCCTTGTTCGCTGTTGGGCAAGATTATGCTGGTACAAACCTCCTTAATCAGGAGCAATCTGGTCTGCCGTAATCTGGAAATCAATATCAACGAAGCCCGTTTTCCATCTTCCTTGATAATCATTGAGTCTGTAAAGTAGGATGTTATCTTGGGTATGAATTGGTTGACCCAATATCAAGTATGCATAAACTGTGCGACCCGAGAAGTCACTTTGACAAGTCAAGAGGGACAGACTACCAAATTCTATGCTCGCAGAAGCATACCCAAGAAAGAAATGGTTTTCACCGCTATGGATGGATTGTTGGAATGAATTCCTGTGGTTAGTGAGTTTCCTGATGTGTTTCCAGAAGAACTGCCAGGCATGCCACCCGATCGAGAGCTTGAGTTTGCAATAGATCTTGTGCCCAGAACCGCACCATTATACAAGAAGTATTACCGGATGCCCTCATCAGAATTAGTGGAGCTAAAGAAACAGCTTGATTAAATGCTCCAGAAAGGATATATCCGTCCCAGCTCTTCACCATGGGGATCACCTGCCATCTTGGTGCATAAGAAGGATGGCAGCCTCCGCATGTGTGTGGATTATCGTCAGATGAATCATGTCACCATCAAAAATAAATATCCACTGCCCAGGATTAATGACTTGTTTTATTAGCTCAGTGGGTCCAAGGTATTCTCCAAGATTGATTTAAGGACAGGATCTCATCAACTCAAGATTAAAAAGGAAGAGATTCCTAAGACCGCATTCACTACTTGGTACGGTCTTTATGAATATATAGTTATGTCCTTTGGTCTCACCAATGCCCCTGCCTTCTTCATGCATATGATGAACAAAGTATTCATGGACTTCCTCGATAAATTCATGGTAGTCTTTATCGATGACATACTTATATACTCATAAAGTGAAGAAGAGCACAAAGAACACCTCTAAGCAGTGCTACGACGACTCCGCGGCCATCAGCTATATGCCAAATTTAGTAAATGCGAGTTTTGGCTCAAGCAAGTTGGATTACTCGGACATGTGCTATCCGCCGAAGGTATAGCCGTGGACCCGAGCAAAGTAAAGGATGTGCTTGATTGGTTGCCACCCACAACCGTATCACAGATCTGGAGTTTTCTTGGATTAGCTGGATATTACCGTCGTTTCATTGAAGGGTTTTCCAAGATTTTCAAACCCATGAAGGAGCTTCTCAAGAAGGATAAGATGTTTGAATGGACCGAGGACTATGAGAAAAGTTTCAAAGAGCTAAAGACACGGTTAACGACCGCACCTGTGTTGACTCTTCCAGATATCTACCGTAGCTTTGATGTGTACTGCGACGCCTCCAAACAAGGACTTGGATGCATACTTATGCAAGACGGCAAGGTGGTAGCATATGCATCATGACAGCTACGACCCCACGAGGGAAATTATCCTACTCATGATCTGGAATTGGCCGCGGTGGTTCATGCTCTAAAAATTTGGAGACACTACCTCCTCGGGAAGAGGTGCCAAATTTTTACCAACCACAAAAGTCTCAAGTATATATTTACTTAGACAGATTTAAATCTCTGTCAACGAAGGTGGCTTGAGTTAGTCAAGGATTATGATATTGGAATAAATTACCACCCGGGTAAGACCAATGTGGTTCCCGATACACTCAGTCGAAAGCCTGTCAGCCTGAATGTCATACTGAAATCCTTGCCTCCTGAACTTCAACAGGAGATTGCTCAGATCAACCTGGTCATAGTTGATGCTGGTCTTGCTAATATTTTGGAAATTGCACCTACACTTGAGGAAGAGATCCGCAAGGCCCAGCCAGCTGACACTGTCTTGCAGAAACGTGCAATGCGTATGATAGCAGGACAGACTTCAGATTTTTCTAAGGATCAACTTGGTACCCTCCGATTCCATGGAAGGATTTGTGTACCCAGTCAGGCGGATTTAAAGAGGAAAATCATGTCGGAAGCACACGAATCTTCGTATTCTATTCACCTTGGAGGTAATAAAATGTATGACGACCTTCGACAAATATTCTGGTGGGATGGAATGAAGAAAGACATTGCCTATTATGTGGCCTGTTGCTACATATGCAACAAGGTGAAGGTAGAGAATCAGAAGCCAGCCGGACTTCTCCAACCACTGCCAGTTTCACAATGGAAATGGGATGATGTCTGCATGGATTTTGTCACAGGGCTACCTAAGACTCAGCGAGGCAATGATGCAATATGGGTCATAGTGGACACCTTAACCAAGGTAGCTCACTTTATCCCGATGAGAACCACATATCGAGTAGATCAACTTGCACAACTATATGTATCCAGGATAGTCAGTCTGCATGGAGTACCCCGAACAATCACTTCTGACCGGGGGTCACTTTTTACCTCTGCTTTATGGTCATGTCTCCATCAAGCCTTGGGGACAGCACTAAAATATAGTACCGCTTATCGTCCTCAGACTAACGGACAAACTGAGCGGGTAAACCAAATACTCGAAGATATGCTACGAGCATGCACTTTGGCCCAAGGATCTAAATGGGAAGACTGCTTGCCGTATGCCAAGTTCTCATACAACAACAGCTTCCAGGCCAGTCTAAAGATGTCACCATATGAGGCTTTGTATGGCCGTAAGTGCCGCACTCCTTTGAATTAGTCTCAAACTTGAGATAGCCGTATTTTCAGAACAGATCTCATGATGGAAGCTGAGAAGCAAGTCAAGGAAATCCGAGACAGATTGCAATTCGCCAAATCGCGAAAAAGAGTTATTATGATGCAAAGCACCGATAGATCAGTTTTGAACCCGGAGAACAAGTATACCTCTGAGTCACTCCTATGAAAGGAGTCAAGAGATTCCAGACTTGTGGAAAGTTGGCACCCAGATTTATTGGTCCATTTCCAGTTATGTCCAGAGTCGGTACTGTTGCATATCAATTGGAACTACCCCTCGAATTATCGGAAGTGGACAATGTGTTTCATGTTTCACAGTTGAGGCGATGCATATCGCTGCCTGAGAAAAAGACTGCTATGACTGAAATAGAGTTGGCAAAGGATTTAACATATGAAGACAGACCGGTCAGAATTTTGGATCAGATGGAAAGGGTCACTCGTAGTAAAGCAAGGAAGTTTTACAAAGTTTAGTGGGAGCATCACACAGAGGCAGAATTGACTTGGGAACGAGAAGAATTTCTAAAGGCACAATATCTAGAATGGTTTTCCCAAGCAACCGAACCTCGAGGACGAGATTCATACTAAGTGGAGGAGGTTTGTGACAGCCTGGTTTTTGCCCTTTTCTCGTTGCCTGATTTTCAGTTGGTTTGTTTTTGAAATTTGAAGTTTTGAATCTTTTCAGATGGACTTAAACACTTGGGTACCCCTTAACTTTCACCCAAGTGTCTCATTTCCCTCTCTAACTATCATTTCCTCTTTGGTTCACCTCAAAATAATATTTTGAATATTTTTCTTAAAGGAAAATATTCATTTCCCTCTCTAAAACCCTATCTAGCTCAATGTGCTCCAAAGAAACCCCATTTTTTCTTGCCCAAAAAAACTGAGAAAGTTCCCAAATATTATTTGAACCCTAGGGCACCTTCCTGAGCAAAAATATTTCATCACTTTTTGGAATATTTTTGCTACAGAAAATATTTTCTGTTATGGACAGAAATGGGGGTTCCTACGACAACTACCATTTTACTTGCTCTATTGTGGCTGATTTTACTTGTGCATCATCACCTTAGTAGATGATTGCTAACCTCCAAAGCCCAGCTCCCAACTCTCAGTAGCTTGACCACAGTAAGCTCTCAAAGTTATTGACCAGAAACTAACCAAGAAGTTGAAATCCATTCTACTACGTCTAAGCTCAAACCAAAGCATGGTAACCTCTCAATCTACCACGAACTACACGCCAGACATGAAGTTTGGGATTAGGTCGGCCTGAGGTCAGAGTTCACGCGGTGACCACACATGTGCACGATGCCAACCCGCATGATGCCGTGCTCTGAGTGCCGCCAAGCGCTCTATTGCATGCGTGCTCACTTCCCCGACTGCCAAACCTTGCCAAACTTCGCGACAATCATTGTCCCGACCCTCTTGACTCCCTCCTGGTGCTCGCCGGCGCCGGAGCTCACCGCAGCGAGCACGGACATGGTTCGGCCAACGCAACAGTGCGTTGTGCACTGTGTTCATCGCCATCCTCTCGCCCCTGTGCTCGTCTCCGCTCGCCCACAATGCCCGCGTGAGCTGCGTCACCTTCCCCCTCACTCACTGACGCTGTTCGTCACCGAGCGCCGTGTCCAGGTGTCCTCCAGCGGAGCCCGAACCCCCCTCATTGCTCGGCAATAAATAGAGCCCTCCCCAGCCTCCTCGAGCATCATCCACTCCTCACACAAACTCCACGATCTCGTAGAAAGCCGTAGCCCGGCCGGGTAGGCCGTGGGCCGCCGTCCCCGAGCTCGATCTTGCCGGTGATCCCCTCGGGTCGTATCCGCAGCTCCAGCCCCTATAGGGCTCGGGCCACCCTTCCAGGGCCTCCGCCGTGCCTCGGTGGTGCCGTTCCGCCCGGTTGGAGCCCCAGGTGTCGCCTCTAGTCGTCGTCGTCTTTAACTGTGGCGACTATGCTTCCTGTCTCCGCTAGAGAGGTCGTGTCCGACGCCGTTCGACCACCCCTAGCTAACCTACAGGTACGGGCAAGTGCACCTCCGTCTCCTCTGTCGATCCCTCCCTCTAGTTCGGGCCAAGAAGCCCTCCTCGCTGGCGTGTGCAACGGCGAAGCCGCGCTGTCCTCTGTTTCCCTCTCCCCCTCCCTCTCACCTGACGAGCGGGGCCCTCTAGTCAGCCACTCTTTATGCGCACAAAGCGGTACCAGTGGTGGCTTCAAACAGCCAAAACATTTTAACCATAAGTCCAAATGAATTGTTTCTTTTTGCATTGTGTTCTTTATGAAGAAATCTACCAGCCCACCAAAAATGAGATTTTTCTCTGTTGTCTAGATTTTTTGGTGAATTTCAGAATGGTTCTTGGTGTTTTATTTTGGTGTTTATAATTGTTTTTAGAAAGCGAAGCTTGTCTTCAGGATCACCAGGAGGATTGTAAACCTCATCTGCACTAAGGCAAGCCACAACAACATTTTCATGGGGCCATTACAATATTTGTATTTTTTAACTTGAATTGATGATTTAATCCATGCATCTAAATCACTAGTATATTATTTATATTCTGATTGGTTGCTTCTTTAAGTTGATATGCTTAGTTTACAGAAAGTTTGAAGCTACCTAAGTTGGTTAAGTAACTAGAAGTACTAATTGTTATGAAGAAGTAATATGATTATGGATATAGGTAATTATTTTGAGTTATTTTTTTAGGAGAAAAATGATAAATTTGCCAAGTAAAGATTCTGTTTAAAGTGATGATTAATCATAACCAGGAAAGTGTTATGAGTAGTTGATGTCTATGCTTAGTGTGGATATAGTTGACCCAGTTATTTCCGATGATATATGATACATATATTTGTGTAGCACTTGCATGGCATGTTATGACACCGGTTACTTTCACGTTAAGTTTAACCTGCTAATAACTCAACTTGAATATATCATTGACCGGGTCATGGTGCCACTGAATCGAGTTTTTCCTAGTGCAACCACATTTGCCTTTATGGGAAGGCCTTTATTCAGTCCGTTGTCATGCCTCTAGTCGGTGCCTCCAACGAGGGAAGGTTATGAGTGTGCGGTACCCTGGCGTGGTAAGCAGACATAACCTTGTGTGCCCGTTGTTGATGTTATGGTACCTTGTCCCCGTTTGGGACCATTTATGTTTTGCCACGATGGTGGTCGTTGGTGTCTTTGGTAGACACGGGGCCACCCAGGACTAGCCCAGTGGGGAGTGAGTCAGAGTGGCTGAGAGTGTCTCATGGCAATGGAGGGCTTTCATCGGAATGCCATTGGTCCACCCGAATGGGAGTGTGAGGACATGGGTTCCGTGGTGTGGGTATAGTGCGGTACCTCTGCAGAGTGTATTAAATCTATCGATAGCCGAGTCCGCGGTTAGGGACACGCTTGAAAGTAGGTCACAACATGGGTCAACGTTTAAATAAATTTTGCACACTAAGTTATGAACGTCGCACCGTTGAGAAGATGATGGTGGGTAAACCATCTTGATGTTGGAGGCCAAGTGTTGGTCATGGTTGTGATCGCTGGAAAGATCACCATTTGGTTACAAGGTAACCCGATCCAAGACCACGAGGTTGGTCCGTTTGTGTTCCAAGAGAGATCACCGTTGGTAAGCAAGTCCGAGGGAATTTTATCAAAAGATCAAGATCACAGCAGGTATGATATGTTGTTGCATTGCTAATTGGTTAAGTATCATGATATTGTTTGTCATTATGTTTATGTTTATGTTTATTGTGAGCTTGCAAGTACATACAATGTACTAACCTGGCATGTCATGCCAGCTTTCAGGAAAGTCTCGTTGGAAAGGAGTGATGTCCGATTCTAGATCGTGTCCACATCGGTGTCCCTGTGCTATGGAGTTCCACTACGACGTTGTTCCGCTGCCACGTAGTTGTTCTGATCGAGGCCCCTTTATGTTTACTAAATAATGTACATATGGTTCAGCCGCATCGTGTGTGCCGCTTGGCCTCGCCACCTGTTGTAATATAAACTATGATCCGCTAGCATCAATAAAGCGGCTCTTTTCTGTACCAAGATGTTGTGTGTTGCTAGAAGACATGGTCTCTGGGCTGGCAATGCATGGTATACCGGTTTCTCTGAGCCAGGGTGCCACATCCTCAACAGGAACCCTAGGAAAGAGGGTCTTACCTTTGAGAGGAAACTCAATGTTGATAGGACCTACTGGAAACTTGAGTAGTATCCCAAAACCACATGGGTTGCTGTGAAAGGACCTCCCGTAGATCCATCCACTTTATCTGGCTTTACATGTGAATCTTCATATTCTTCCGATGAGTGATTTGACTCCAACTATAAACTGTTCAAAAATCAGAATGGTAAAGTATCTGCTAGATATGTTGGAACTAACTACAGGAATGGTCCCCCTATGAAGAAAATATGGGTTCCCAAAAGGTGCCTTGAAAGTCTTTCGATGAATGTCATCATGACACCACCTGCGAAGAATAGGAACCCTGGATCAAATTCTTCATATGGACCAATGTCTTCATATGGATCCAAGTCCTCATATGGACCAAATTTCTCATATGGGTCAAAATCTCCATATGAACATCATCGTGCTAACACATCCGTTTCGCAGGGAAAGCCTAAGGGCTATGAATATGTGCATTATTCTTCAAATCAATATGTTCATAAGTCCTCGAAGAATTTCTTTGCTTATTCATATACTTACTCTAACCCCTCTTCTGTGAAACAAAGTGGAATGGCTTCTATGCCACCTTTTTCTTATGGATCTCACAAAATGGTGAACTCTTTCTCACCCTTCCAGGTGTGGGTGGTGAAGAAAAAGAACTAATCTCTTATGCAGGGTCAAGTCTCCAGACGAACTTGAACATCTGATGAATTTTCTGGAGACCTGAATATGCTTGAAAGGATGCAAGCTAATCATGAAGAAATGAATATTCATTTCTCACGTCCTCATATTGCTATATCTTTTGTATTGCTTGATGAAATTCAAACTGATGAATTAGATGTCATATTCTTCACTAATGAAGTATATGAGTTCATAAGTTGCACTAATTCATCTGCAGGATGATCAACCCAAAGCTACTAAGTGGGTCCTTGATAGTGGATGTACAAATCACATGACCGGTGACAAGAACCTATTGATGGACACTACTTTATCTCCATCGCATTTGAAGCATATCACCTATGTTGACAAAGGCAAAACCAAGGTACTTGGTCTAGGTAGGGTTGCGATCTCAAAGGATCGACCCATGCACAAAGTCATGCTTGTCGAGTCCTTAGGATTCAACCTCATGTCTGTCTCAATGCTTTGTGATCTTGATATGGTTGTTGTCTTTGGCAAGTATTGTTGTGTTGTGATCATGGAAGCTGACAATTACAAAGTCTTCGAAGGCTTTAGGAGAGGAGACTTGTATACTGTTGATTTCTTTACTGGACCGCAGCCTGCCACATGTCTACATGCAAAAGCTTCAGAAGGATGGTTATGGCATTGGTGACTAGGTCATGCTGGCATGATAAACTTGCACACGCTCGCAAAGAAGAAGCATGTCATTGGCATCGAGGGTGTGAAATTCCTCAAGGACCATTTGTGTGGAGCTTGTGAAGATGGAAAGATGACCAAGTCCAAGCATCCCTCAAAGACCATCTTGACTACCACTCGTCCATTTGAATTGCTTCACATGGATCTCTTCAGCCCTACTCATTATGCCACATTCACTAATGTTGCATCTTTATATGTCTTTGTTATTGTTGATGACTATTCTCGTTACATATGGGTGCATATCATCACTTACAAAACTAAAGTGCAGGAAGTCTTCAAATGATTTTCCTCGAGGGCTTCAACAAACTTCGGTGTGAAGATCAAGCACATTAGAATTGAAAATGGGACTGAGTTCAAGAATACTGGTCTTGATGACTATCTTGATGAACTTCGCATTACTCATGAATTATCTGCTCCTTATACTCCTCAGCAAATTGGCGTCATGGAGCGCAAGAACAGGACTCTTGTTGAGATGGCTCACACCATGCTTGATCAATACAAGACGCCTCCTCACTTCTGGCCCGAGGCAATTGATACTGTGTGACACATCATCAACAGGGTATATCTTCACAAATTCTTCAAAAAGACCTCATATTAACTCCTCACTGACAAAAAACCCAATGTGAGTTATTTCAAAGTTTTCGGTATTAAATGTTGGGACTCGCACACCTACAGAGTCTTCAACACCTTTCACCACAAGGTTTTTGAAACTTTATATGTGCGGTTCGATGAAACTAACGGCTCACAAAGAGAGCACCTACCTCCCGTACTAGATGAAATGTCGCCTGAGGAATCCATTAAGTTCAAGGCTACCGAGGATGTCATTCCTACTGAAGAATCTGCTAAAGAAGTCATTCCAGATCATGAAGAACATCATGCTGGTGCACCTGAAGAAAATGGCTCTGAAGAAAATGCTGAGCCCAATCAACGTCGTCAACTTGCCCATCCTTGCGCTGAAAATGAAGTGTAGATCGAGAAAATCATCAACGACATCAACGAACCAGGTCCTCTCACACGTTCAAGGGCTTCACTTTTGTCCAACTTTTGTGGGAATTTTGCTTTTGTCTCTATCATAGAGCCCACAAATGTTGATGAGGCATTTCTGGAGCCTGAGTGGATTCAAGCGATGCAAGGAATTACCTCAATTCGAGCTCAACAATGTCTGGGAACTTGTCAAGCGACCAGACCCACACACGCACAATATCGTCGGTACAAATGGATCTACCGCAACAAGAAAGGTGAAAATGGCCATGTGGCGAGGAATAAGGCTCATCTTCTAGCTCAAGACTACACACACGTTGAAGGAATTGATTTCTATGAAACTTTTGCACATGTTGCTAGACTTGAGGCTATTCGCATATTGCTTGCTTATGCTAACCATCATAATATCATCTTATATAAAATGGATGTGAAAAGTGCATTCCTTAATGGTAGGCTTGAGGAAGAAGTATATGTTGCTCAACCCCCATGTTTTGAAGATCCAAAGCATCCTGACAAAGTCTTTAGACTCAATAAGGCCCTCTATGGCCTCAAGCAGGCCCCTCGGGTGTGGTATGATACTTTGAAGGAATTCCTCATGAAGAAATGCTAGAAACCAAGTTCACTTGACCCAACTCTTTTCACCAAAACCTATGATGATGAATTATTCATGTGCCAAATATACGTTGATGATATCATTTTTGGCCGTACTAACCAATGTTACAGTGACAAATTTGCATATATGATGAGTGAGGAATATCAAATGTCTATGCTGGGAGAATTGAAATTCTTCTTAGGTCTTCAAATTAGTCAACAGCGCAACGACATCTTCATATCTCAAGAGAAATACCTCAAGGATGTGTTGAGGAAATTCGGCATGCAAGATTGCAAAGGCGTCAAAATCCCTACGCCCACGAATGGCCATCTATGAACTGATGAAAATGGTATATATTTTGATCAAAAGGTATACCACTCCATGATTGGCTCTTTATTGTATCTATGTGCATCTAGGCCAGATATTATGCTTAGTGTTTGCATGTGTGCCCGTTTTCAAGCTCCATCGACGAAATCACACCATAAGGCTGTGAAGCATATTGTTCGATATCTAGCTCACACTCCAACACTTGGATTATGGTATCCCAAGGGCTCGGCTTTTGATCTCATTGGATATTCTGACTCTGATTTTGATGGTGATTGTGTGGATCGCAAATCAACATCATGCACATGCCATTTCCTCGGATGATCTTTGGTATGTTGGTCCTTGAAGAAGCAGAATTGCATATCACTCTCTACTGCTGAAGCTGAGTACATTGCTGCTGGTTCGTGCTATGCTCAATTGCTATGGATGAAGCAAACCCTCAAGGACTACAACATCAATGTGAAGAATGTGCCACTCTTCTGTGACAATGAGAGTGCCA
Source organism: Triticum dicoccoides (assembly GCF_002162155.2). NCBI lineage: Eukaryota > Viridiplantae > Streptophyta > Magnoliopsida > Poales > Poaceae > Triticum > Triticum dicoccoides. The sequence goes on along the minus strand of NC_041390.1, from coordinate 170,793,054 downwards.
TGAAGATTGCTCATAACCCAGTTCAATACGCAAAGACAAAGAACATCCGGGTTCGTCATTATTTTCTTCGTGATCATGTGTTGAAGGGCGACATCTCTATCGAGCATGTGAAGACTGGAGAACATCTTGCATATATCTTCACAAAGCCCTTGGATGAGAAGATATTTAGCAAGTTGCGGTGTGAGCGAAATATCTTAGAATCTTCGAATGTTCTTTGAAAAGGACACACATCCTAACACTTATGCAAAATTGATGACGTAGATGTGCAACACATGAAGTAATGTTTTTCTTCAATCAATGAAGACTAACCCTCTAAGTGTGAAGAAATTAACGAAGAATTTGATTCTCAGAGTCCTATGACAATAGTACGCGGCGTCTGAAATCATCATTCTTATAACGCCACCAACAAAAGTTGAAAATCTTCAATTTGAGTTTTCTTTGGTTTTTAAAATTCCTCACTTGTTCAAATTCTTCTACCTTTGCAAAGTCTTAACTCTTTCCGACCGTGTTCTTCATTGACTATATATATATATATATATACATGAGTTTTCAAGTCATGTACAACATTCACTTATTTCTAATTCTTCAAGTTGACTTTTACCTAAGTGAATGTGATCGAACCCGTCCCCCTCTATGCTAAACTGAACCTAGTCTATTCACAAATTCTTCATGTGCGTTCTATTTGGAACCCGTTCAAAATCTTCACTATGTCCTTGACAGCTGAAGAATTTGCGACCGAAACTTTAAAATATTCTTACCTGAATTTTTGGATTTTGCCGCTCAAACCGTTCCACATCCCACGATGAGATTATTCTATTCACCCATGATCTAACACGATCTACACTTCACAGTACGTGGGTGACACATGTCGCTAGGATGAGAAGGGTTAGGGGCACGTTCGTCCATTTTCCATGGATGAGCGGTTTTTCACCTGGGCTATAAATACCCCTCACCCTCCTCTAACCACATTTACCCCGCTCGACCCCACTCCCCTCACTCGAGCTCTCTGACCTAGCGCTGCCACTACCTTCCATCATCAATGATGAGAAAGAGCTTCATTGCCTTGATATCATCGCCGTCGTACTCGTGCCGGTCGCGGAAATCTTCACTCCATCGCCGCCGTATCTGTATAGGGCGTGGAAGATCTGAACGGACGAGCTTCTCAACTTCTGCTCTCAGTTCATCATGTTCTTCGTCAAGGGTAAATAAAATCTATTTTTACTACCCTTGTTGATTCTAATGTTTTCCAAAAAATCTTCAAAAAGTGTTTATTCTTCAAGTTCCACACTCTTAAACACCACACTTGCATCTGTTCTTGATTTGTTTCTCTAAGACACGTTTTTTTACTTCAAGATTCCTCAATGTGTGGAGTTTCAATCTATACAACTCCGAACCTAAGTCCAGAAATGCTTAGTGAAATTCCTCAAGACACCCCTGGTCAAGTTCGTCAAACTTGTTTCTTTTGAAAAACTTTTGAGAACGCTTATGACCTCTCCAAATTCTTCGCACCTATACTCTGTTCATAGGTACACATGTCTGCTACTGAATCACTAGGTTCTCATTAAATTAACTCATTTGCAGCATTCCTTGAAGAAAAATTGCATACCTCATCTGATAATTCAATTTTTCAAAATCCTTAAGTGAAGAATATGGCTGACGGTAAAAGACCTCAAAAGGGAGGAAAGAGACCAGAAGTCAATACTGCTTTCGAGATCCCTGATGATATCTATGCAGGGTACTGCACTCCTGATGAAGAAATTCATGGCAAGGAGACAAAGAATGAGCGCAAAGTGCGCATTCAGAGGAAAGAGAGGAGGTGGGCATGAGAATGGAGGGAGTACAGATATATGACTCCAAAGTACATGAAGAAATTTGTCATACACCCTCCATGCCCAAGACCTCCGTTGACACCAGACCAAGTTGCTGATCCCACTAGCATCAAACGTGGAGAGAACTTTCCAAAAGAATGGTCAAAGCTAGCAAGCCCAAGAAGGCTATGCCAAAGAAGCCTGCTCACAAGCCTAGTTCCTCAGCTGCAATGCCCTCACGACATGTTCCTCAAGCTACTTCCTCAAAAGCACCTCCAGTCCCCTCTGCAAAATCCTCAGAAACTGCTGCGAAGTCCTCGACACATGCACATCTTGCCTCTTGCCAAAGGACCACTGGTATATCTATTGCCTCGAGAGTTTCAGCAAGTTCTTTAGCTCCTATCGAGTCCTCAACTAGCCCAACACTACTGAAGAAAAATGCCACTACTGGAAGAGGCACAAGGCCAAGTCCTCACAAGAAGCAAGTTGCCTTTCAAGTACCGTCAAGCGGAGACTGATAGTGCGTTATATCGACTAGAGGGGGGTGAATAGGCGATTTTTACAAATTCTTCACTTAGGAATTTCTGGGTGAGGAAATTCCTAAGCAACGAACTACTTAGTAGCGGAATAGGTACTCAGATGCAAGCGTAACAGAGGAGTAGGACAGTCATCATGATGAAATGAAAACAAGCACATAGTACATGTAGCGTAAACACAGGATAAGCAGGCTGAAGACAAAGTGACAGAAGAAATAGGATTGATGAAATTGAGAAAGTCTTCAGTCATAGTCTTCACACAGTAATGATCAAGTACTTCAACACAAGAATGAGGAAATGACATGGTTGAGGAAATAGAACCAGTAGCTTGGTGAAGATAATCATTTGGTAGACGAGTTCCAACTGCTGTGACAGCCGTACATCTGGTTGGAGAGGGTAGGTATTTAAACCCGAGGACACACAGTCCTCGCCGTATTCTCCTTGAGCTAAGGTCACATAGACCTCACCCAATCACTCATGGTAAGTCTTCAGGTGACTTCCAAACCTTCACAAGCTCGGTCACTCGACGATCCACAATTTCCTCTTGGATGCTCTAGACCATGACGCCTAACCGTCTGGAGGATGCACAGTCCTCAAAGGTAACAATCGTGAGTTCCATAGAGGAACAATCTCTTCTGTGATGTGATACGTCTGCAACTTATCTGTAATTTTTGATTGTTCCATGCTATTATATTATCTGTTTTGGATGTTTAATGGCCTTTATTATGAAATTTTATATTACTTTTGGACTAACGTATTAATCAAAGGCCCAGTGCAAATTGTTGTTTTTTTGTCTATTCAGTGTTTCACATAAAAGGAATATCAAACAGAATCCAAATGGAACGAAACCTTCGCGAGGATCTTTTTTAGAACAAACGCAATCCAGGAGACTTGGAATGGAGGTCAAGGAAGCAACGAGGCGGCCACGAGATAGGGAGGCGCGTCCAGGGGGTAGGCGCACCCCCCACCCTTGTGGGCCCCTCTTAGCTCCACCGACCTACTTCTTTCGCCTATATATACTCTTATACCCTGAAAACATTCTAAGCCCTCACGACATGTTCCTCAAGCTACTTCCTGAAAAGCAGCTCCAGTCCCCTCTACAAAATCCTTAGAAACTGCTGCAAAGTCCTCGGCACTTGCGCATCTTGCCTCTTGCCGAAGGACCACTGGTATATCTATCGCCTTAGGAGTTTCAGCAAGTTCTTGAGCTCCTCCCCAGTCCTCAACTAGCCCAACACTACTGAAGAAAAATGCCACTGCTGGAAGAGGCACAGGGCCAAGTCCTCACAAGAAGCAAGTTGCCTTTCAAGTACCGTCAAAGTGGAGACTTAAAATGCGTTATATCGACTAGAGGGGGGTGAATAGGCGATTTTTACAAATTCTTCACTGAGGAATTTCTAGGTGAGGAACTTCCTAAGCAACGAACTACTTAGTAGCGGAATAGGTACTCAGATGCAAGCGTAACATAGGAGTAGCACAGTCATCATGATGAAATGAAAACAAGCACAAAGTACATGTAGCGTAAACACGGGATAAGTAGGATGAAGACAAAGTGACTGAAGAAATATGATTGATGAAATTTAGAAAGTCTTCAGTCATAGTCTTCAAACAGTAACAATCAAGTACTTCAACACAAGAATGAGGAAATGACAGGGTTGAGGAAATAGAACCAGTAGCTTGGTGAAGACAATCATTTGGTAGACGAGTTCCAACTGCTGTGACAACCGTACATCTGGTTGGAGAGGGTAGGTATTTAAACCTGAGGACACACAGTCCTCGCCGTATTCTCCTTGAGCTAAGGTCACACAGACCTCACTCAATCACTCGTGGTAAGTCTTCAGGTGACTTCCAAACCTTCACAAGCTCGGTCACTCGACGATCCACAATTTCCTCTTGGATGCTCTAGACCATGACGCCTAACCGTCTGGAGGATGCACAGTCCTCAAAGGTATTAAGCGTCAGTTCCACAGAGGAACAATCTCTTCTGTGATGTGATACGTCTCCAATGTATCTATAATTTTTGATTGTTCCATGCTATTATATTATCTGTTTTGGATGTTTAATGGCCTTTATTATGAACTTTTATATTACTTTTGGGACTAACCTATTAATCAAAGGCCCAGTGCAAATTGCTGTCTTTTTGCCTATTTCAGTGTTTCACAGAAAAGGAATATCAAACAGAATCCAAACGGAACGAAACCTTCGCTCAGATCTTTTTAGAACAAACGCAATCCAGGATACTTGGAATGGAGTTCAAGGAAGCAACGAGGCGGCCACGAGATACGGAGGCGCGTCCAGGGGTAGGCGCACCCCCCACCCTCATGGGCCCCTCGTAGCTCCACCGACCTACTTCTTTCGCCTATATATACTCTTATACCCTGAAAACATTCAGGAGAGCCACGAAACCACTTTTCCACCGCCACAACCTTCTGTACCTGTGAGATCCCATATGGGAACCTTTTCCGGTGATCTACCGGAGGGGGATTCGATCACGGAAGGCTTCTACATCAACACCATAGCCTCTCCGATGATGTGTGAGTAGTTTACCACAGACCTTCGGGTCCATAATTATTAGCTAGATGGCTTCTTCTCTCTCTTTTCGGTTTAGTTTGGCCTACTAGATTGATCTTTCTTGCAATGGGAGAAGTGCTTAGCTTTGGGTTCAATCTTGGGGTGCTCGATCCCAGTAAGAGAAAGGGAACCGACACGTATTGTATTGTTGACATCGAGGATAAAAAGATGGGGTTTATATCATATTACTTGACTTTATCCCTCTACATCATGTCATCTTGCCTAATGTGTTACTCTTTTCTTATCAAGTTAATACTCTAGATGCTTGCTGGATAGCGGTTTATGTGTGGAGTAATAGTAGTAGATGCAGAATCATTTCGGTCTACTTGACACAGACGTGATGCCTATGTTCATGATCATGCCTAGATATTCTCATAACTATGCGCTTTTCTATCAATTGCTCGGCAGTAATTTGTTCACCCACCGTAATATATGCTATCTTGAGAGAATCCACTAGTGAAACCTATGGCCCCCGGGTCTACTTTACATCATATAAGTTTCCGATCTACAATTCTATTTTACTATTTATTTTATTTTGCAATCTTTACTTTTCAATCTATACAACAAAAATACCAAAAATATTTATCTTATTATCTTTATCAGATCTCACTTTCGTAAGTGGCTGTGAAGGGATTGACAACCCCTTTATTGTGTTGGTTGCGAGGTTCTTATTTGTTTGTGCAGGTACTAAGCGACTTGCGTGTAGTCTCCTACTGGATTGATACCTTGGTTCTCAAAAACTGAGGGAAATACTTACGCTACTTTGCTGCAGCACCCTTTCCTCTTCAAGGGAAAACAAACTCATGCTCAAGAGGTAGCAAGAAGGATTTCTAGCGCATTGCCGGGCAGATCTACGCTCAAGTCAAGACATACTAAGTACCCATCACAAACTCTTATCCCTCGCATTACATTATTTGCCATTTGCCTCTCGTTTTCCTCTCCCCCACTTCACCTTTGCCTTTTCTTTGCCTCTTTTCCCGTTTTCCTTTCTTTCACCATAGCCGAATCGAAAAGGGGTAAGGGTTCTCTCCCGAGTTCTAGTACTTTGGATAGTCCCTCTGTCCTTTCTAAGATCATAAATAATGATGCTATGGAAATACCTACCGGGGTTATCAATGATAGTTTGAATAATTTCAATGATGATCCTGGATTTTTTTGTTATTTGCTTGATGATTCTTTGAAAGATGCTTGGGATAGGTTATTAAGGATCTGAGCTAGCTGTGTGCCCCAATATCACATTGAGATATACCTAAAAACCTTTTACGTTGGCTTAACCTCTTCGTTCAACCAAGTTCTAAATTCTTTTTTTGAAGAAGGTTTTCTTGAGGGGGGATGGCATAGATACCTATGAAAATATGAAAACTATATTTGGGCACCCCATGAGTGCAAAGGTTGAATCCACCTCTCTTTTGTGCTTTTATCAAAATGAAATTATCAAAGAGATGAAGGCTAGCTTAGATGCAAATTTCCGTAGCGTGCTTAATATTTCTTCCACCATTAATGGCCACGTGCTTTCTCAAAATAGAAAGATAAATGCTATAGATAAGAAATTTTCTCTTTTCTTTCCCAACACCAAAGATGACAATACCTAGATCTATTCTTGTTTTTATGCCTAGCTAGGGGCGTTAAACGATAGCGCTTGTTGGGAGGCAACCCAATTTTATTTTTGTTCCTTGCTTTTTATTCCTATTTAGTAATAAATAAATGATCTATCCTATGTTATGATTGTGTTTTTTATGTTTTAATTAGTGTTTGTGCCAAGTAAAGCCTTTAGGATCTTCTTGGGTAATTGTTATTTGATCTTGTTGGAAAAAACAAAAAGTTTGTGCTCACGAGAATAATTTTCATTTTTTACCAGAGAGCGATAAAATACCAATTCCAACTGCAGTAGATCAATATACAAATTATTTAGGACTTCCTAATTTTTTAGGATTTTTGTAGTTACATAAGTATCCGAAACTTCCACATTGCTACATACTGTTCTGTTTTTGACAGAGTCTGTTTTCCGTGTGTTGTTTGCTTATTTTGATGAATCTATGGCTAGTATCGGGGGTATGAACCATAGAGAAGTTGGAATACAATATATTTAACACCAATATAAATAAATAATGAGTTCATTACAGTAAATTAAAGTGGTGGTTTGTTTTTTTATACTAACGGAGCTCATGAGATTTTCTGTTGAGTTTTGTGTCGTGAAGTTTTCAAGTTTTTGGGTAAAGATTTAATGGATTTTGGAACAAGGAGTGGCAAGAGCCTAATATTGGGGATGCCCAAGGCACCCCAAGGTAAAATTCAAGGACAACCAAAAGCCTATGCTTGGGGACGCCCCGGAAGGCATCCCCTCTTTCGTCTATCGGTAACTTTACTTGAGGCTATTTTTCTATTCACCACATGATATGTGTTTTGCTTGGAGCGTATTATATGATTTGAGTCTTTTCCTTTTAGTTTACCACAATAATCCTTGTTGTACACACGTTTTGGGAGAGACACATATGAATAGGAATTTATTAGAATACTCTATGTGCTTCACTTATATATCTTTTGAGCTAGATAAGTTTGCTCTAGTGCTTCACTTATACCTTTTTAGAGCACGGTGGTGGTTTTATTTTATAGAAATTATTGATCTCTCATGCTTCACTTATATTATTTTGAGAGTCTTTTAGAACAGAATGGTAATTTGCTTTGGCTATAAAATTAGTCCTAATATGATAGGCATCCCGGATGGGTATAGTAAAAACTTTCATATAGAGTGCATTAAATATTATGAGAAGCTTCATACTTGATAATTGTTTTGAGATATAAAGATGGTAATATTAGAGTCGTGCTAGTTGAGTAATCATGGAATTGATAAATACTTGTGTTGAAGTTTGCAAGTCCCATAGCATGCACGTATGGTAAACGTTGTGTGACAAATTTGAAGCATGGGGTGTTCTTTGATTGCTTTCCTTATGAGTGGCGGTCGGGGACGTGCGATGGTCTTTTCCTACCAACCTATCCCCCTAGGAGCATGCGTGTAGTGCTTGGTTTTGATGAATTGTAGATTTTTGCAATAAGTATGTGAGTTCTTTATGACTAATGTTGAGTCCATGGATTATACGCACTCTAACCCTTCCATCATTGCTAGCCTCTTCGGTACCGTGCATTGCCCTTTCTCACCTCGAGAGTTGGTGCAAACTTTGCCGGTGCATCCAAACCCCGTGATATGATATGCTCTATCACACATAAGCCTCCTTATATCTTCCTCAAAACAGCCATCATACCTACCTATTATGGAAATTCCATAGCCATTCCGAGATATATTGCCATGCAACTTTCCACCGTTCTGTTTATTATGACACGCTCCATCATTGTCATATTGCTTTGCATGATCATGTAGTTGAGATCGTATTTGTGGCAAAGCCACCCTCATAATTCTTTCATACATGTCACTCTTGATTCATTTCACATCCCGGTACACTGCCGGAGGCATTCACATAGAGTCATATTTTGTTCTAAGTATCGAGTTGTAATTCTTGAGTTGTAAGTAAATAAAAGTGTGATGATTTTCGTTATTAGAGCATTATCCCATGTGAGGAAAGGATGATGGAGACTATGATTCCCCCACAAGTCGGGACGAGATTCTGGACGAAAAATAAAAAAAATAAAAAGAAAAAGAGAAAAAAGGCCCAAATAAAAAAAGAGAAAAAGAGAGAAGGGGCAATGTTACTATCCTTTTTCCACACTTGTGCTTCAAAGTAGCACCATGATCTTCATGATAGAGAGTCTCTTATTTTGTCACCTTCGTATACTAGTGTGAATTTTTCATTATAGAACTTGGCTTGTATATTCCAGTGACGGGCTTCCTCAAAATGCCCTAGGTCTTTGTGAGAAAGCAAGTTGGATGCACACCCACTTAGTTTCTTTTGTTGAGCTTTCATATATTTATAGCTCTAGTGCATCCGCTGCATGGCAATCCCTACTCCTTGCATTGACATCAATTGATGGGCATCTCCATAGCTCGTTGATTAGCCACGTCAATGTGAGACTTTCTCCTTTTTTGTCTTCTCACACAACCTCCATCATCATATTCTATTCCACCCATAGTGCTATGTCCATGGCTCACCCTCATATATTGCGTGAAAGTTGAAAGAGTTTAAAAAGGCTAAGTATGAAGCAATTGCTTGCCTTGTCATCGGGGTTGTGCATGATGGGAGCATTTTGTGTGATGGAAATGAAGCATGGCCAAACTATATGATTTTGTAGGAATAAGCTTTCTTTAGCTATGCTATTTTGATAAGACATAATTGGTTGGTTAGCATGCTTGAAGTATTATTATTTTTATGTCAATATTAAACTTTTGTCTAGAATCTTTTGGATCTAAACATTCATGCCGCAATAAAGAGAATTACATTGAAAATTATGTTAGGTAGCATTCCACATCAAAAATTTTGTTTTTATCATTTACCTACTCGAGGACTAGCAGGAATTAAGCTTGGGGATGCTTGATACGTCTCCAACATATCTATAATTTTTGATTGTTCCATGCTATTATATTATCTATTTTAGATGTTTAATGGGATTTATTATGCACTTGTAGCGACCCAACCCGAATGGATCATGTCTCTGTGCTTAAGTGTCATCCCTGGATCGGTATGCTGACACACACAGTACTCGAGGATTTATAATAGAGGTAAATCACTTGTATAAAGTAACGTAAATACTATTACCTCAATCCAAAATAGCGGAAGTAACAAGGTTGTGGATTCCCATCAACACCAACTGCAAAGTTGAGTGTAGAAATCGTAACCCTAACGTATCACTTACTTGTCGTAAGATAATCCTGCAACATGAGACGTTGCAGCCACAAAGGGTCAGTACATCGAATGTACTGGAAAATTCACACCATAGAGAATGATGAACAATGGCTATCACTAAATGCATATTTGGCTGGTGGAAAAGCTCTATGGTTATAAGATTTTTGCGAAAAGCCAATTTTTCCCTACTGCAAGGGAATACATTTTATTTAACTATCATGGTGGTTGTTGAACATTGATAATGGTTGACAGCATTCTCAATCCCAATTAAGTAACATCATTAAACCCAACAAAATTAATTTAAAGTAACATGATGAGATTCACGTGATAATCCAAGTACTGGATACTCAAGATGTCCATAATTGGGGACACGACTAACCATGATTAGTTTATACACTCTGCAGAGGTTTGCACACTTTTCCCCACAAGACTTGATCGCCTCCGTTGGGATTCTCGCACTACATGGTGTTTGAGAAACGGATGACCGAGACATAGTCTTTCAGAAGCACTAGCACCTTACGATCGGGTAGACCGTTACACCTACTTTCCCCTACATCTGCTAGTCTACCACTGTAAGAGTTCGCACGACTTAGTCAACTATGCTAGATCCCATAGTAGCTTGTGGCTGCACATGGAAGTTTCTAGTATGAATAATCTCATGATCCCTTTGAGCCTAGGTGGCGGTCCATAAAAAACAGGCAATCCTGGAATACCCAGGTGCCTAGACAGGCAATCACTGGAATACCCAAGTGCCTCAATCCACCCAGAAGTGTGTTAAAGTTGCCACCTTAAGTAAACCATTAATTAACAATCTCACATCTGTCATGAATACTCTCAAACCCAATCCACGTCTATGAGCATAGCACGGCAGTATAAGCATAACGTAAAAGTAACTCCCAAGGTTTGAATGCAGGGCAATAGGTTCCTACCTCATCAACTACTTCCCAATACCCACATGTTATCGATCCTACTCATGCAATGTTTGAGGGTGAAACTAATGCATAAAAACTGGGTATGAAAGGGATATGGTCAAAGTGTGAACTTGCCTGCAATGTTGATGAAGATGATGCGCACTCAAAAGTCTTGATAGTTCTACTCGTCACACTCCGGTCAATCTATCGTAAGCAAGCAATAGTAACCACACATAAGCAATCACTCAAAAGATCAGAAAGAACGAAGAAGATGATTCGGAAAACATCAAAAACAAGCAAATAACTCTTGCTACATAAAACAATTTCCAACAGTATCAAAATTATGTGAATTTGGCCTTATCATAAAGTTTAGGTCAAGAGCTTCGATTTGCAAAAAGAATCAACTCAAACGGAGTTACGAAACTCAAGTTATGATGAAACAAAGTTTGAATTCAAATCTGATCTAATTCGAATTTTAAACTTTTCAAAAATATGTTTGAGTTGGATTATTGGATAGAGGCGATCGTAACGAAGAAGTGAGCGTTGGTTTCGTTGGATTTGGACAAACGAGTAAAAAGTAGTGATCGTTTTAAGATTAGGGACTAAACTGTAAATAAAACCTTCACAAAGGAGTCCCTGGCCGAAAATTAAAAGAAAAAGAATAATTCTAAACAACGAACGTTCACTCCTGAACCCTAAACTATGAACTCGTTCGCCCCAGAGGGTAAACCAGTGAGCGTTCTCTAAATATACTAAACGGGGTTTTAAAAGAAAAACCGACTACTAAATCGAAAACCTAAAAAAACCGGACCGGGCGGTTCTTACCGGTTCGATCGATTTGTGCGGTTTTTGGCGTGAAAACCGATGGCGGCGCCAATGAACTCCGGCGAGGGCGGCACGGCTCCGGCGATGTGCAGGCGACGGTGGCTACGTGAGGCGGCGGCGTCGGCGGCGCTGGGAGATGCGGCGCGGACAGCAGCAGCGGCGGCGGCGCGGCAACAGCAGCAAAGTGCGGCGGCGGCGACGGTTGGTGGCGGCGATCTCCGGCTGTGACGCGGCGGGGGAAAGAGGAAAGGAGGTGGGGCCCGGGGCGGATTTATAGGAGGGGAGGGGAGGCGAAGGCGTGGAGGAGGGGGCAAGGCAAGGCGGCTTGGAGGCGGACTCCGGGAAGGAGACGGCGGCGGCCGACGGTCGTGCGGGGTTCGGTCTCCCGCTGGAGATCGGGGACGACCCGGGGTGGGCCGGCGCGGCGTTGGGCCGGCTGGGTTTCGGCCCAGTCGGTCCGCAAAGTTTTTTTTAAAAAAAACAACTTCCAGACAAATAAAATAATAACGGCAAAAATAAAAATATTATATAGCCATATAATATATCAAAATTTTCAGAAAAAGATTCTCTACGACATGAACATTTTTATAATGCCAAATAAAATCCACCCAAATTCAGATAATTCAAAGAGTGCTACTGCCTATTAAAATCCAATAAAAAACATTCTAAAAATACCAAAATTAATTCAAATTTATTTCTCTCCAATTTTCTGTTATAGGGAATCAAGTTACCCTAATTTCCCTATATTTTATTTTTTGGAGAAAATAATTTGAATAAAACTCAAATAACTCCAAATTGGAATTAAATTCAAAGGGACTTTGAATTTAATTCTTTGAAACTTCCAACTCATATTTCATAAGTTTTGAAGAAGTCATTTTATCTTCGCTCTTGAAAATCATTGAGTTGCATGAAGTTTATTAATTTGAAGTATTTCTAGATGAAATTCAAATATTTTCAACACCCCTTTGCATTTAAATAAATGGAAGAAGTCATGTCATCTTCTCTCCAGGGTTTTGTGATGAAAAGAATTTGAATTCACGGGGATCAAAATGCAAAAGGTGAAAGTTTGGGAAAGTCCTTTTATTCCATCTCATTTAACTTTCAAAAAGTTTCGAATTTCACTCAATCAATCACACAACAATCAAACAATCAATCTATCTATCTATTTATTATAACATTCCAAAATTTAGAATTTTGGTATGTTATAGCACTTTTATATTATTTTTGGGACTAACCTATTAACCGAAGGCCCAGTGCAAATTGCTGTTTTTTTTCCTATTTCAGTGTTTCACAGAAAAGGAATATCAAATGGAATCCAAACGGAACGAAACCTTCGCGAGGATCTTTTTTTGGAACAAACGCAATCCACGAGACTTGGAGTGGAGGTCAAGGAAGCAACGAGGCGGCCAGGAGATAGGGGGCGCGCCCAGGGGGTAGGCACGCCCCCACCCTCGTTGGCCCCTCGTAGCTCCACCGGCCTACTTCTTTCGCCTATATATACTCCTATACCCTGAAAACATCCAGGAGACCCACGAAACCACTTTTCCACCGCTGCAACATTTTGTACCCGTGAGATCCCATCCGAGACCTTTTCAGGTGATCTGCCGGAGGGGGATTCGATCACGGAGGGCTTCTACATCACCACCATAGCCTCTCCGATGATATGTGAGTATTTTACCACAGACCTTCGGGTACATAGTTATTATCTAGATGAATTCTTCTCTCTCTTTAGATCTCAATACAAAGTTCTCCTCGATGTTCTTGGAGATCTATTCGATGTAATACCTTTTGTGGTGTGTTTGTTGAGATCCGATGAATTGTGGGTTTATGAGCAAGATTATCTATGAACAATATTTGATTCTTCTTTGAATTCTTATATGAATGATTTGATATCTTTGCAAGTCTCTTCGAATTTTTGGTTTAGTTTGGCCTACTAGATTGATCTTTCTTGCAATGGGGAAGTGCTGAGCTTTGGGTTCAATCTTGCGGTGCTTGATCCCAGTGACAGAAAGGGAACTGAAACACATTGTATTGTTTCCATCGAGGATAAAAAGATGGGGTTTATATGATATTGCTCGAGTTTATCCCTCTACATCATGTCATCTTGCCTAATGCGTTACTCTGTTCTAATGAACTTAATACTCTAGATGCATGCTGGATAGCGGTCGATGTGTGGAGTAATAGTAGTAGATGCAGAATCGTTTCGGTCTACTTGACACAGACGTGATGCCTATGTTCATGATCATGCCTAGATATTCTCATAACTACGCTTTTCTATCAATTGCTCGGCAGTAATTTTTTCACATACCGTAATATATGCTATCTTGAGAGAAGCCACTAGTGAAACCTATGGCCCCCAGGTCTACTTTACATCATATAAGTTTCTGATCTACAATTCAAGTTTACTATTCATTTTATTTTGCTATCTTTACTTTTCAATCTATACAAAAATACCAAAAATATTTATCTTATTATCTTTATTAGATCCCACTTTTGTAATTGACCGTGAAGGGATTGACAACCCCTTTATCGCGTTGGTTGTGAGGTTCTTATTTGTTTGTGCACGTACTAGGCGACTTGCATGTAGTCTCCTACTGGATTGATACCTTGGTTCTCAAAAGCTGAGGGAAATACTTACGCTACTTTGCTGCATCACCCTTTCCTCTTCAAGGGAAAACCAATGCATGCTCAAGAGGTAGCATGATGCTCAATCACTTCGGGTTTGTAGGTGTTTGGGTTTGGGTTTTCCTCACTTGATGATTTTCGCTCAAAGTCCTTGGTGGATGGGATGCCCTCAATGACAAGTGTCAGTTTCTCGCGGAGCAGCCAACCAGCTATTGGTTGTAGGGGTCGTCTATTTATAGCCTAGGGAGCATCCCGACATGATAAGACATAAATGCCCTTCAATGATATGATCGTTAGGTGGGTAGATATTTTGGGACAGCTGGCGCTAGCATAGCAACGGTCGGGTATTTGAGTATCAAATTCCTCAGGGCTATCATGTTCCTCACTTGTAGGCAATCCGCACTGGCAAATCCTAACTCCTTAGTCGGAACAAATTCCTCAGAGACCAGAAGATCTTCATCTCTATTACTAAAGAAATTGACTAAACTATATGAGATTTCCAATGGCTTCACTCGAAAGGATTGGGTAGGTGTAGGATTTTGAGACGAGCATCACTTGGAAACTTTTCCTTAGTTTTACTTCTAGCCCCTTTAACAGTACGGTGTTTCCTATGACTCAAGAAAGATAAAATGAAACTACCAAAACAAATGTCTTCACACTTCATAATCCTCACATGAATATCAACTCTTCAAGGTCACACCAATTTATTCACTTTTAAAGTCTTCAAGAAAACCAAAGTCTTTAGCTGAAGACATTCATTTTTAGGGGTCAATTTTCATCGTAAATATCAAACTCCTCATAGACTTATAGACCTATGTACACTCACAAACGCATTAGTCCCTTAACCTATAAGTCTTCAACACACCAAAATCACTAAGGGGCACTAGATGCACATACAATCTCCCCCTTTTTGGTGATTGATGACAATATAGAATAAGTTTTCAACGGGGATAAACATATGAAGTGTAGATACTAATATTGAGGAATTTTATTGAAAGATATAGAAGAACTCCCCCTGGAGATGTGCGTATTTGAGGAATTTTCTTTGAACAGCAAATGCACACTGTAGAGTGGAATCATGGAGATCTCACCCTATATCTTGTAAATCGTACACGCATTTTAACATATGATATGAAGAATTTGAAATGCATGATGAAATATGGTGTCTGATGAAATTCAGCATGAGTGCATTAACGAACTTGAGGAAGTAGCATGCAGAAAAACAAAGCAAAAGTATCAGACCACCATAGGACTTAAGTTTACAACTCGATCAACAAACACTTCAGAAGAGTGAGAGTTGTAACTTAACAAAAAATGGCCCAAATACAGAGACCCACTTGAATACTAACTCAAATTTCTCCCCATTTGTCATGGAATGACCCAAAGGGACGAAAAGTTAGGACTAATGCCCCTGAAGAATAACACCATGAAGTCGATGGAGGAGCGCCAGCGTTGTTGGGGTCGTCCGTTGGAGTAGGGCCTGCCGCGGTGTCGTTCCAGTCTTAGGCTTCATCTGTCTCGCGTGATGAAGAATATGAACTAGCGACCAGGTGAGGAACTTTGAACTTCTTGAATTTCTTCGAAGGTGGCTGAGACCAGTGAAAGTCCCATTGGAAGCCCATCTGCTTGAGATCTTCATCATCGTAGAGGTGAGACAATACGGCCCAAGTGCGGTCAAAAACTTCATGCAAGTAGTAATGGTTCTTTACAGTATTTTGCATGATCATCATATTCTGAAGAATTGAACCAAACTGGCGTTTGACCCACTTGTGGTTGTGATCGACATTCTGATGAAGACTGAGGAGAAGCTAACGATCAGTCATCACACGTGGAGCAGTGGCTTGAGGATATTGCTTTGAAGCATTTGCGACAGTATCATGTGTGGCAGAGTCATCATTGGTGGAATATGATGCAGCTTTATGAAACTGTCCATCCAATGGACGAGTGCCTTCATCAATGACAACAGCCTTGCCCTTCTCATCAGCTGAGGAAATAGTACTTTTGAGGACTTCAATTGGTGGCAAGTAGCTGAGATGATTTTGAAAGTCAGTCTTGTAGTTCATTGAAGACCTTTATTTGATGAATCTCATAATCTAGGGAGCATAAGGCTTCAATTCAAATGGTGACAGAGCTACATTGGCCAAAGTCCTCATGAAGAAATCGTGGTAGTTGATAGGGATACCATGGATGATATTGAACAACAGATTCTTCATGATGCCAACAACTTCTTCGACATCAGAATTGTGGCCCTTTATTGGACTGAGGGTTTTGGTCAATATTCTATAGATTGTCCTTGGCACATAGAGCAATTCCTTGATGAGGAATGTGGTCCTTGGAGCTTGGCCTGGCTTCAACGGCTTCATCAGCACTTGCATCAGATGATTTGAAAATTTTGGTTCATCATAGATACGCCTTGCACCTTCAGTGGGACGACTGACTAGAATGACATGAAGCAATTCAGAGGCCGGTGCTTTATAGTGAGTGTTTTCAGTCATCTAGTCCAATACACATGAATTCACATCTTCAATGTTTCCTGTGATGTGTAGCGTGTCGAAGAATTGAAGAATGAGTTCTTCATTCCAATCGCAGATGTCGGTGTAGAAGTTGAGCAGCCTAGCGTCATGAAGAACACTGAGGACTAGGGTGAAGCGCGGAAGACACTCCATGTCCACATAAGGAATTTGCTCATGGTCAAAGATCTTATCCTTATCAAATAGCAGTGAGGAATAGAAATTCATCTGGCCGGTAGTCCAAAAAGGCTTGCGACGGAGTCGAGCAGAGTTATATGGATTGTAGTCAGTGAAGAAAATATGCTCAGCAAAGAAGTCATCAGCCTTGAACTTCTACTTCTTGTTGTGAGGATTCTATAGCTTGGGATGAAGTTTTGCAGTTGATGTCTTCAAAGCCTCTTGATGCATAGCCTCTAGAGCCACTGGCTGAGGAATTTCAGGAGCAGTGTCATCAGCAGCAGCCTTGGCCTCCATTTCTTCAGCACTAGCGGTTGGTACTTCTTCTAGAACAGAAGGAAGTGAAGCTTTGCGTCCATCAGGACCCAACAACAACAACAACAAACAACAACAAAGCCTTTAGTCCCAAACAAGTTGGGGTAGGCTAGAGGTGAAACCCATAAGATCTCGCAACCAACTCATGGCTCTGACACAAGGATAGCAAGCTTCCACGCACCCCTATCCATAGCTATCTCTTTGGTGATACTCCAATCCTTCAGGTCTCTCTTAATGGACTCCTCCCATGTCAAATTCGGTCTACCCCGCCCTCTCTTGACATTCTCCGCACGCTTTAGCCGTCCACTATGCACCGGAGCTTCTGGAGGCCTGCGCTGAATATGCCCAAACCATCTTAGACGATGTTGGACAAGCTTCTCTTAAATTGGTGCTACCCCAACTCTATCTCGTATATCATCATTCCGGACTCGATCCTTCCTCGTGTGGCCACACATCCATCTCAACATACGCATCTCCGCCACATCTAACTGTTGAACCTGTCGCCTTTTAGTCGGCCAACACTCAGCGCCATACAACATTGCGGGTCGAACCGCCATCCTATAGAACTTGCCTTTTAGCTTTTGTGGCACTCTCTTGTCACAGAGAATGCTAGAAGCTTGGCGCCACTTCATCCATCCGGCTTTGATTCGATGGTTCATATCTTCATCAATACCCCCATCCTCCTGCAGCATTGCCCCCAAATACCGAAAGGTGTCCTTCTGAGGTACCACCTGGCCATCAAGGCTAACCTCCTCCTCACACCTAGTAGTACTGAAACCGCACATCATATACTCGGTTTAGTTCTACTAAGCCTAAACCCTTTCGATTCCAAGGTTTGTCTCCATAACTCTAACTTCCTATTTACCCCCGTCCGACTATCGTCAACTAGCACCACATCATCTGCAAAGAGCATACACCATGGGATATCTCCTTGTATATCCCTTGTGACCTCATCCATCACCAATGCAAAAAGATAAGGGCTCAAAGATGACCCCTGATGCAGTCCTATCTTAATCGGGAAGTCATCAGTGTCGACATCACTTGTTTGAACATCAGTGGCGTCCATCAGAACCCGTCTGAATTTTTTTAGTTTGGACAGGGGATTGAGGAATCTATTGCAGAGGGGTGAAAAATGGTGAATTGGGCTGATGACTTTCCCAGTAGTCATCATTCATAATCTGAGTTGTAGACCCAATATCCACATCCTCATCTTCTTCATCAATTTCTTCTACGCATGCCTCTTCAGCTGTAAACTGAGGCATGGGCGATGAAACCAGCGGAGTAGAAGGGATGTTATCCCCTTTAATTTCTTCATCCAACTGCTTTGATGTAGCAGGAGAAGGTTTTTCTTCATCTGATTCACTAGGAATCACATATTCCTCACCAAAGGGAACAATCTCCTTTGATGGCATGCTTGATATTGGAACAACATCTATGGGGTTTGCATAAGGTCTCGTCAAAGTCTTCACTTTCTTCGGAGCTGAAGACTCTGAGGATGCAGATGCTTTCCTTTTCTTCACTGTTGCCTTCTCTGCAGCCTTGGTATTCTTCACTTCTGATGCAGAAGGAAGGTTGGTACTTGTCAACTGAGGTGACTTGGCAGGAGGAGCAGAAGAGATAGGTTTAGTTTCTTCATGCGCAACTATTGCAGTTGCCCTGGCATGTTCAGTTTCCTCAGGCACAGTAGCAGAAGCTTGAACTGGCCTGGCTTGATCTTCAGGCGCAACACTGGAGGTTGCCCTACCAGTTTCTTTAGTGGATGGAATTTCTTTAGCAGCCCTGGTACTCTCAGAATCATCACCAGCCTGATTGTCATCAGTTGTGCTTGCATGTTCATCAGTAGGCTGGGCAGATGCTTCAGCCTAAGGAATTTCATGTTATGATGAAGCTGCCACATTTGAGGTAAATCTCTTCGCCATTTTGACGAATCTGACTTTGGCTCCCAGCCATTCTGCACGGTATGCGTCAAATTCATCACTGAGTGCTTTGATCTCAGTTTGCATGGTCACAAGTTCATCAGGAGTCATTTTTACAACATTCTTATTCAGAAAACGCTCCTTCTTGTATTGAGCTTTCTTCAGTTGCCTGGACTTCTCAAACTTCCATTTTTCTTTGCTAATAAAGTCCGTCAACATATGACTTTGGCCAGGTGTGAGATTGAAATCAGGCATATGAGTGTTAGGGTCCTTGTGCCAGAGGTCTATGAAGTCAAGGATCAACTTCGGAACCAGCAGAAGTGGTACATTACTGCCTTTGGCTCTAGCGTCCCTTTGCTATCTGTCTCTGATGATCTCAGCCAATTCTTCATCACTAGCTTCGTCTTCACTAGACGATACTTGAAGGGCGACCTGCTTCTTGTGAGGACTTGGCCTTGTGCCTCGTCCAGCAACATCCTTTTTCTTCAGTAATGTTGGGCCAGTTGAGGACAGCAGAGGAGCTGAAGAACTTGCAGATGCTCTTGAAGCAATTGATATCCCAGTGATCCTTGGCAAGAGACGAGATGCGCAGGTGCCGAGGACTTTGCAGCAGTTGCTGAGGATTTTGCAGTGGGGACTGGATCTGCTTTTGAAGCAGTAGCTTGAGGAACAGGACGTGAGGGCATATAAGAACTTGGTCATCAGGGCACAGTAGCTGAGGAACTGGGCTTCTAGGCAGGCTTCTTTGGCATAGCCTTCTTGGGCTGCTAGCAGCGGCAGCAACAGAATCCTCATTGAATTTCTTCGCTGCTTCTTTGGCCATCTTGGCTTGCCGCTTGGCCCATTCCTTTGGAAAGTCCTCACCACGCTTGATGCTAGTGGGATCAGCTTCTTGGCCTGGTGCAAATGGAGGTCTTGAGCATGGAGGGTGTATGGCGAATTTCTTCATGTGCTTTGGAGTCACACATCTGTACTCCCTCCATTCTCATGCCCATCTCCTCTCTATCCTCTGAATGCGCACTTTGCGCTCATTCTTCGTCTCCTTGCCATGAATTGCTTCATCAGGAGTGCAGTACCCTGCATAGATGTCACCAGGGATCTCGAAAGCAGTATTTACTTCTGGTCTATTGCCTTTGTTCTGAGGTCTTTTCCCATCAGCCATTTTCTTCATCTGAGGATTTTGAACAATTGAATTCTCTGACGAGGTACGCAATTTTTCTTCAAGTAATGTTGCAAATGAGTTAAGTTCATGAGAACCTAGAGATTCAGCAATGGACATGTGTACCTGTGAATAGAGTATAGGTGTGAAGAATTTGGAGAGGTCATATGTGTTCTCAGAAGTTTTTCAAAAGAATCAAGTTTGAGGAATTTGACCAGGGATGTCTTGAGGAATTTCACAAAGCGTTCTTTAACTTAGGTTCCAGACTTGTATAAATTGAAAATCCACACAACTGAGGAATCTTGAAGAAAAACGTTGCTTAGAGAAACAAATCAAGAACAGATGCAAGTGTGGTGTTTAAGAGTGTGGAAGTTGAAGAATAAACACCTTTTGAAGATATTGTGGAAATCATCAGAATCAACAAGGGCAGTAAAATTAGATTTTATTTACCCTTGATGAAGAACACGATGAACTAAGAGTAAAAGTTGAGAAGTTCGTCTGTTCAGATCTTCCACGCCCTAACTTGGCGGCGGAAGACAGCTACGGCGGCGGTGGAGTGAAGATTTCCGCAGCCCGCGCGAGTACAACGGCGACGAGGTCGAGGCAGTGAAGCTCTTCCTCACCGGTAATGATGGAAGTAGCGGCGGCATGATGTCGCTTGAGGCTACGTTGGTATTTCCCCACAGAGGAAGGGATGATGCAGCGCAGCGGCGGTAGGTATTTCCCTTAGGTATGAAACCAAGGTTATCGAACCAGTAGGAGAACCAAGCAGCACAACAAAAACAGCACCTGCACACAAATAACAAATACTCGCAACCCGATGTGTTAAAAGGGTTGACAATCCCTTTTGGGTATTGGTGAGGCAGTCCTAGACTAAGGGGTCCTCGGGCGTCCGGCCTGTTGTCTATGGGCCGGACTAATGGGTTGTGAGGATATGAAGACTGAAGACTGTACCCGTGTCCGGATGGGACTCTCCTTGGCGTGGAAGGAAAGCTTGGCGAACAATTATGAAGATTCCATCTTATGTAACCGACTCCATGTAACCCTAGATCCCCCCGGTGTCTATATAAACCGGAGGGTGTAGTCCGGAATGGATATACTCAATACCTTAGTCATACAGGCTAGACTTCTAGGGTTTAGCCATTACGATCTCGTGGTAGATCAACTCTTGTAATACTCATATTCATCAAGATCAATCAAGAAGGAAGTAGGTTATTGCCTCCATCGAGAGGTCCCGAACCTGGGTAAACATTGCGTCCCATGTCTCCTGTTACCACCTTAGACACACAGTTTGGGACCCGCTACTCGAGATCCGCCGGTTTTGACACCGACATTGGTGCTATCATTGAGAGTTCCACTGTGCAGTTGTCGCAGAGGTTGATGGCTCGACTTATCGTCAAGGAAAATATCACCTCAGGAGGAGCTCTGGCCTCGGGCCAAACCCTCCGGCTGGGCGGTTTTACCATGATCGCCCGCTCGGCCTCTAAGCCGATGAGGATGACCTCCCGAGTCATCGAAAAACGTATCTGCGTTGATTCTGAATACGCCAAACGGATGGATCCGACGGAGTTATTGTCTTTGAACGTACTCCTAGATCGCATCGCCGCCTTGGGAGTCGCTACAAATTACGATCAGATTGGGCTTAAACCCGACCAGAGAGAGATTAATTCTCCACCGATCACCCACCAGATAGCGGTAGTCGAGGAGTAAGATAACCCTTCCTCTATACTGAGGATGAATTACGTTCAGATCTCCGACCTCGAGAAGTCGGACACCTACCGGCAGAAAGACACACCTCGTCCTCCGAACTTAGAGTCACACGGGGGGCTTCAAAAATTAGAAGATACTCCGGAGCCCGGACTGTTCGGTCGGGAAAAACCATAGACTCTGGATCATCGATCGGGTCAGGGTTCAAATCCAATGCCACCCACCCACCCAGACATTAGTGTTCCTTGTAAAGGACAAGGTCAAAGATTGTCGCGACGAGGACGCAATATCAGCATTCCGCAACAATTGCACGAACGAAGGACTCCACAACGCCATTAATCACCGCCGCATACTACACTTTGCCGACTTGGCAACTATTGTACAGAAGTACAACGCAATGGAGAGCGCCCGGAGAGATCAGACAGTGTGGGAGCTATCGGTCCCAACTCAACCACTGGTCCAGGCAAAAAGGGCGCACCCCTGTAACGCGCCCAGACCAATAGCCAAAAAATGCAAACCCATTACACGGCGCGGAACCGTTCTGGAGGGATGGCTTGACAACCCATGCAAAATACACACCACACCGGACACCATACCAACCCACAGCCTTAGAGCATGTTGGATACTCCGGCAGGTAGCCAAAAATAGCAAGGACATCCTCACCAAAGACACGCCAGAGTAACACCCTCCAGAAGAAGACAAACCCAGAATCCTGGCAGTCTTTGAGACATTCACTTCAAACAATAGGCGCAAAAGGGCACTCCGGGAACTCGCCGAAGTTTACCAGATCGCAAAAATAAACCCTTGGAACGACACAGCGATAACCTTTAATGCTGGCGACGAACCAAAACACAGGACAATCCGAACACCAGCCGCCTTGGTCCTCAGCCCAATTGTGGATGGCTTTCGGCTCACCAAGGTTCTCATGGACGGTGGTAGTGGACTGAACCTCATCTATGAGGATACAAATACGAAAAATGGAAATAGACAGGAGCGGCATTGAGCAAAGCAGCACGACCTTCCGAGGAATCATTCCTAGTCGAGAGGCATGATGTGCGGGAAAAATCACACTTGACGTGGTATTCGGCACGCCGGAGAACTATCAGTCCGAAGGGATAACCTTCCAGGTGTCCCCCTTCAACAGCGGATATCACGCCCTCTTAGGGCGAGATGCATTTACGCGCTTTCAAGCAATACCCCATTATGGGTACATGAAGCTTAAGATGCCCGGGCCCAACGGTATAATTGTCGGGACCCCGATTCTAAGTCACACCGATCTAGCATGTAACACCTCATATTACCTTGCGGCCTCACGCACGGTATTCCCGGGACCGTTTGCGCCTTTTGGCTCACGTATATTATAGTATCGCTAGCATACATATGACAAAGAATCCGGGCCGACATGACTAGTCATGAACCCTAAGCGGCACTAACCCATGGGGACAGGCATACATGAATCAACTTCGAGCATGTCGGTCAACAGCGTGTGAATCCGGGCTGTAGCACTGGGCTAACAGGACTCCGGTAACCCGGGCTGTAGCAGGCTAGGCAGGACTCCAGATGTCACCGCGTGACATTTCCCCGAAGGGACAGACACAGGAACAAAGTGAAACACATGCCGGCCAGTCAAGTGACCTGAACAGTAGTGCTAGGCTAGCAGGACTCCGGTGAACCGGGCTGTAGCGGACTACTATGGCTCAAGGAGACACTAGACTACATTTCCCCATAAGAGAGGCTGACAAGGATAAACAACTAGATTGTCGGACCCCACACATAGCAATACACGTTACACGTACGCATAACATGCAAGTATGTGCTATACAACATGGCATCACAACATAACGCAAACTCATATAGATAAAGGCCCAGAAGAGCCACATAACATATATACAAACAGGGGTCACATGACCCATCATTCAGAGCATACAAGCAACAAGCGGAAGCATTAAATGTCTGAGTACAAACAACTACAAAAGAAAAGGCTGTGAGCCTGACTATCTACAACGTCCGATCAAGATCGTAGCTGAGGTACAAGCTACTTGTCGAAGTCCACGTAAACTAGTAAGACCCAAGTCCCCGCTGCAAGAACATAAATAAAGCAACGTGAGTACAAAGGTACTCAGCAAGACTTACATCAGATCCTATCATACATGCATTTGTATCAAGAAGGTAATGTGGGGTTTAGTTGCAGCAAGCCAGCTTTGACTCAGTGGCTATCCTGTACTACGACTGCTGGTAACTCTTCTGAGGTGGCGCACACGAGTCCACTAATCACCACATCAATACACCACTATGGATTCATTCCCGTCTCACTAGAAGAAGGCCATCCATAGCACTCACACTTATCTTGAGCATTTTAGGGTATCCACTTTAAGTT
Source organism: Triticum dicoccoides (assembly GCF_002162155.2). Taxonomy (NCBI): domain Eukaryota; kingdom Viridiplantae; phylum Streptophyta; class Magnoliopsida; order Poales; family Poaceae; genus Triticum; species Triticum dicoccoides. The sequence continues at coordinate 170,768,824 of NC_041390.1, read as the reverse complement.
GTCTATGTACCACATAAGCATCCAAGAAGTCCATAACCAAGGACACGGCTATTCGAATAGATCATGATAACCCTGCAGGGGTGTACTTCTTCACACACGCTCTCACCACTTATCACCATGTACACGTCATGTATCTCGGCAACCTTCAAGCGGAAGCCTGGCGAGGGTGTCGGCCACGACCTGACTAACCACACAAGACTCTAGTCCAGGTTTATCGCCTATTCGGGTTCCATCCGCAAGGAGATCTGGCCGGGTTTTCGCTCATGGCCCCAAACAATGTCTACAGGGTTCCCGAGCCCACCATCCGGGTGCCACTCGATACACCGGGCCACGTGTGCCTAGTCTGTCCCAAGCCCACCTGGCCGGGTGCCACTTGGTAGACTACTAACACTACCTACAAACACCAGAAACTATTTGCAACTCCTGGACAGAGATCAAGTTGGTTAATAAGTCGAGAGAGCTTGGAGTGCCCGGAGCCCAATGTGTTGTAGTAGCTAGTCATTGGACAACATACACAGAACTCAGTGCTTAAGGACGGTTCCAGTGAGACAACCCACCATGTACTCCTACATGGCCTCTCACCGCTACCTTTACCAAAACGTGTTCACACGTTCACTCTCAGCACTAGAACATATCGTAACACTCCAATTCATTCCCAATGAATCAGACCTGACACAACTCTAAGCAATAGCAGGCATGGCATGGTAGGAACACAACATGGCTCAATCAACTCCTACACATGCTAGTGGGTTTGAACTATTTACTGTGGCAATGACAGGTCATGCAGAGGAATGGGTTCAACTACCGCAGCATAAAGTAGCAGTTGAATCGTTGTCGTCCTAATGCAATAAAAGAGAGCAGGAGCGAGAGAGTGGGATTGTTTCGGAAGGAACAAGGGGGTTTGCTTGCCTGGTAGATCAACAGAGGGGGCACTGGTCCACAGATAGGTACTTTGGAACACTCTCCGAAGCAGAACCTAACGAGAAGGAACGGTGTCGACAATAAAACACAAGCATATGCAACAATATGATGCATGAATATGGCATGAACATGTGATGTGTTTTGAGCTAATGCATTTAGCATTCAACTGGTTGAAGTCCATTTGAACCAAAGGTTCAAATGCAACTCCGAAGTAAGCTCTTATAAATGCCATTCATGTGTTTTCACCTATACAGCAGGTATAACTTGGTTTTTCATGCATGAAACTGATACAGATGGATAGACTGAATTTTTCTGATAATTTTTCATACATAAATTATTTCAATCTGAGCTACGGTTGAATTTCTGTGATTCTTTGAAGTTTAGAACATTTTCTAGAATTTCCTGTTTTAAAATAATTCCAGAAAAAGGATAACTGCGTCAGCATGACGTCATGCCTGCGTCAGCAGGCCAACGTCGCTGACTGGGTCAAACCTGACGTGTGGGGTCCACATGCCAGTGTCACAGTTAGTTAACAGGGGGGGGGGTTATTTCTAATCTAACTTAGATTAGTGGCACTGGGGCCCACTGTCAGTGTCTCAAGGTTAACTAAGTGGTGATTAGCTTAAGCTAATCACCTGGCAGGTCGGGCCCACACATCAGGCCGGCGAGGTTTACGCCGGCGACCTCTGGACGTGGCGGCGTCCGCATTACAGGCCACGGGGGCCGCGACTAAGGGCACCGGGGCGTAACCCGGGCTCTCCCGCAGCCAGCGGAGCAGGTAGGGGAAGCTGGGGTGGCCGGAGCTCGCCGGAGCGGAGCTCGCCGGAGCGGAGCTCGCGGCGGCGGCCGGAGCTCGGCTCGAGCGGCGGAGGGGCTAGAGGCGCAGGGAAGTAGAGGAGTAGGGGGGAAACGATGGCGGGGCTCACAGCGGACTTGCAGGGCTGCTCGTTGTGGCCAGGGACGCGCTGGAGACGACGGAGCGGCGATGGCGATCTACGGCGGCCGGAGGTGAAGACGATGGTGATGGCGGTGCTCTAGGGCTTCCCGCGTCACGTGGCTCGACGGAGAGGTGGACGGCGACGTGGCGGAGCTTCTGAGCTGGTCGGAGAAGCGAGGGGGAGGCGGTGGCTACGGAAACGGCGAACGGCGGCGACGGCAGTGCTCGGGCGGTCGCGCGGGAGAGAACTAGGGGAGGATGGAGAGCGAGGGAGAGGGAGAGAGGTGCGGGGCGTCGTCGCGACGTCTAGGGAGGCCAGAACGACGAGGAGGGGAAATAGGAGGTGGTGGGGAGATGTGGCCATGGCCGGCTGTGGCGTGGCCACGCAGCAGCTCCTACTGGCAGGAGTTTGAAGAAGCTCCTGGCAGTTGGGCTGGGCCGGCCTGCTGGGCCACAGGGCCAGGCCAGGCTGCACAGGTGAGTTGGCCCAGGTAAGTATTTCCCTTACTTTTATTTTCTGTTTTCTATTTTGTGACATTTGTTTTGATTTAGTAAAAATACTAAATCATTTTATTTACTTCTGTCAATTTTTGCAGGGACCTAAGGGATTATTCCAAAGCCCCTCACCAAAATTCAGAATTGTTGGACATATATAAAATATATAACATATATATCCAATACAAATAAATATTGGATTTATTCCAAATGCCCAAAATAAATACTTATGATATCCTAAAAAATATTGGTTTGATTTTTATCTCTGTCCAATATTTTCAGAGAGCAACATGAACATTTTCTTGGACCTTTTTGGAGCAATTTTTAACCGGGTTATTTTCAGAAATGATTCTGAGGGTTTCACAAATCCCCATTTCAAATTTAAATGGAATTTAACATGATGCATACATGACTAGCTAGCCTTGAGCATACCAGAACTAGGGATGTGACAACTCGCCCCCACTTGAAAGAATCTCGTCCCGAGATTCAGGGGTCGATGGAAAGAAGGTGGGGTACTCCAGTCGAAAACGATCTGCTCGCTCCCAGGTAGCTTCTCTCTCGGAATGATGAGACCACTGAACTTTGAGAAACTTGATGTTCTGATGTCGAGTAACACGCTCTGCTTGATCAAGAATGCGAACAGGATACTCTCGATATGTGAGGTTATCTTGGAGATCAAGCGTTTCGTGGTCCACTCCACGGATGGGATCCGAGAAGCAACGCCTGAGTTGAGAGACGTGGAAGACATCATGAACTCGAGAAAGGTGTGGGGGTAGTTCCAACTGGTAGGCAACCTCTCCTCATTTAGCGAGAATGTGAAAAGGACCAATGTAACGAGGAGCCAACTTGCCCTTGATACCGAAATGATGGGTACCCTTCAAAGGGGTAACCCGAAGGTAAGCCTTGTCGCCAACTTCATAAGCCACTTCCTTATGACGACGGTCATACTGGCTCTTTTGACGAGATTGGGCTGTTTTCAAATTCTCACGAATGATGCAAACTTGCTCTTCTGCCTCCTGCATCATGTCCGGTCCAAAGAATTGTCTTTCACCTGTTTCTGACCTGTTCAAAGGTGTTCGACATCTTCGTCCATACAGAATCTCAAAAGGAGCTTTCTTGAGACTGGATTGGTAGCTATTGTTATAAGCAAACTCGGCAAAAGGAAGGCACTTCTCCCAGTCCATACTGAATGAGATAACGCAAGCTCTAAGCATGTCTTCGAGAATTTGATTGACCCATTCCACCTGACCACTCGACTGAGGTTGGAAAGCGGTACTGAAGGAAAGATGGGTGCCCATGGCAGTTTGGAAACTCTCCCAGAAATGAGAAGTGAAAAGACTACCACGGTCCGAATTGATCTCTAGTGGAACACCATGAAGTGACACTATTCGAGAAATGTATAAGTCAGCAAGCTGACTAGCAGTGATATTCTCTTGAACAGGTAGGAAGTGAGCCACTTTGGAAAGACGATCAATGACTACAAATATAGCATTATTCCCTCTCTTGGTCCTGGAAAAACCGGTGATGAAGTCCATACCAACCTTATCCCATTTCCACTCAGGAATAGCTAAAGGCTGAAGGGTGCCAGCAGGCCTTTGATGCTCTGCCTTAACACGACGACAAACATCACAATTAGCAATGAACTTAGCGATTTCTCTCTTCATCCTAGTCCACCAGAACCTCTGGCGTAGGTCCTGATACATCTTAGTACTACCGGGATGAATCGTGAGAGGAGATTCATGAGCCCCCTTAAGGATCAGTTGTCGTAGATGTTGATTCTTGGGAACCAGCAAGCGATTCTCAAAGAAAACAACACCTCGATCATCTATAGAGAAACTACCATCAACTCCCTTGTTAATGTTTCTCTTGATCCGGGAAATTCCCGTATCCTGCTTCTGACCAGACATGATTTGATCCACAAGAGTAGGTTTCGCCACCAAGGTAGATAGGAATCCATGAGGAGCAATGTGAAGATTAAGCTTACAGAATTCCTCATGGAGAAGTGGTTGGCCCTGCTGCAACATAAGATTGTTGCAATAGGACTTACGACTTAGCGAATCAGCCATGACATTTCCCTTGCCTGGGTTGTAGGTAATCCCTAAGTCGTAATCTGAGATCAACTCCAACCAACGTCTTTGCCAAAGATTCAAATCTGGTTGGGTGAAGATATACTTGAGACTCTGGTGGTCGTTGAAATCTCGCAACGTTTACCGAGAAGGTAATGTCGCCATGTCTTAAGTGCATAGACTACGGCTGCAAGCTCTAGATCATGTGTAGGATAATTCTCCTCATGTGGATGCAACTATCGAGATGCATAGGCAATCACATGACGATCCTGCATAAGAATGCAACCTAGTCCTTGTCGTGAGGCGTCGCAGTAGATAACAAAGTCTTTAGTGAAATCCGGTGGCACAAGTATGGGAGCAGAAGTCAGGCGTCTTTTCAGTTCCTGAAAACTGTACTCACACTGTGGGGACCACTCAAACTTTTTATCTTTCTTGAGAAGTTTCGTGAGAGGTTTGGCCACTTTGGAGAACTTCTCAATGAAGCGGCGACAATAACTGGCTAGACCAAGGAAACTCCTAACTTGTTTAACTGTTTCAGGTGGAGTCCAATCAAGAACAACTTGAACTCTCTCGGGATTGACAGCAATGCCCTTACCAGAGATCACGTGGCCTAGGTAGGTCACTTCTGGCAACCAAAATTCGCACTTGGAGAACTTGGCATAAAGGCAATGCTCTCTGAGTTTTTCTAACACGAGTCTAAGATGTTCGGCATGCTCTTCCTCGTTCTTCGAGTAAATAAGGATATCATCGAGGTAAACCACGAAGAACTTATCTAAGTACTCCATGAAGATCGAGTTCATCAAACGGGAGAAGGTAGCTGGAGCATTGGTTAGACCAAAGGACATGACGGTGTACTCGTACTGGCCATAACAAGTGACGAAAGCCGTCTTAGGAATGTCCCCATTTTTGATCTTGATTTGGTGGTAGCCTAACCTCAAATCCATCTTGGAAAAGACTGAGGATCCAGCGAGCTGATCATACAGGTCGTTGATCCTGGGGAGCGGATACTTGTTCTTTATCATGACCAAATTAACGGGACGATAATCTACAACCATCCGGTCCGTACCATCCTTCTTCTTGACGAAGAGGATGGGGCAAGCCCGGGGAGAAGAACTAGGACGGATGAAACCCTTTTGCAAGGATTCATAGAGTTGTTTCTTAAGCTCGGCTAGCTCTAAGGGTGCCATCTTGTAAGGTCTCCTAGAAATTGGGGTGGTTCTTGGGATAAGATCTATGACGAACTCTACATCCCTGTCAGGTGGAATACCTGGCAGTTCTTTTGGAAAGACATCCGGAAAGTCACGGACTACCAGGATATCCTCAAGGTCTGGAAGAGGGCTGGCATTAAGAGAATAAAGCTGACGCTTTGCAATTCTGGTGGAGACAGTGACTATCTTGCTAGAGGGGTGTGTAAGCTGAACAGACCTAGTGTAACAATCAATCTTGGCATAATGAGCTTTCATCCAGTCCATACCCAAGATTATGTTAATATCTGTAGACTTGAGGGCTATGAGTGACGCAAGGAATACGAGTCTGTCGACAAGGATTTCATTACCATGGCTTATTCTGGTAGTTTGCCATCTAGACCCCGGAGTTTGGATTTCAAGTGGAGTTGGCATATCACAAAATGACATGTCGTGCAAACGAGCATAGCCTTCAGAGATGAAGGAGTGAGATGCTCCGGTATCGAACAGAACCGAAGCTGGATGACAGTTGACAAGGAGTGTACCAAGAACAACATCCGGATCATCATGAGTGTCTTTAGCTGAGACGTGATGCACACGTCCACGTTCAGTGGGAGCTGACTTGACACTGATCATCTTGCGTGATGGCTTATCACAGCCAACAGACTTCTCGGGCGGGGGTGGAGCATAGCTGGCTTGAGAGCAGTCACGTGCATAGTGTCCTGGCTCTCCGCATGTGAAGCAAGTCCCTGAAGTAGGACATGGACCCGCATTGACAAGCGGTCTACCAATAAGCCTGGGTGGAGCATACTGCTGAACTAGGTGAGGTGCCACACAAGAAGGCCTCGGTGTATAACCGGGTGGAAGAGCGTAGTTCGGAACCCAAATCCGGCGCTTCTGAGAACTAGAACTAGAGGAAGAAACCAAATCACGTGTGTGCTTACGAGACTCCTCGTAGGTGAGCTAAGCTGTCTCCGCATTAATGGCCTTGTTCACAAGAGCCTGGAATGTATTGCAATGGTGCAAGTGGAGATCACGACGCAACTTGGGGTTGAGACCCTTCCGGAACCTAGCCTGCTTCTTGGCGTCCGTGGACACTTCTTCTGCAGCATAGCGGGCGAGGTTCTCAAACTCTCTACTGTAAGCATCAACAGCCATCTTACCCTGTGTGAAACTACAGAACTCTTCTCTCTTGCGATCGATGAGGGCTTCAGGAATGTGATGCTCGCGAAAAGCCTCAATGAAATCTCTCCAGGTAGGAATCTGGCCAGCTGGGAGCATACCCTCATAGTTCTGCCACCAAAGACTAGCAGGACCTTCTAGGTGATATGCAGCATAGATGACCTTGTCACCTTCAGCTACGTTCGCAGAACGCAGCTTGTGAGTGATACTACGAAGCCAGTCATCTGCATCGAGTGGCTCAATGGAATGATGGAAGGTGGGTGGTTTCAGACCAATGAAATCATGGATGGTCGCTGACTCTTTGCACTGATGTGCGGTGTTCTCCTCGATACGTGCCAACAAGCGGTTAGACTCACGCTTGTTCCTCTCCATCTCTAACATGAACTCTGCCAATGAAGGTTGGTCGGGAGGATCCTCCTCATCCCTACCACCTCCATGGTTCAGGCAACGAGCAACAGAACTTTGGTTAACTGACGACATCCTGAGAAGCGGAACCAAGGATGAGGTCAACAACAACTATAGGATGCAACATGTAGCACAAGGAAATTTAGTATCTCTCAAACTCCTAGGACAATTCCGGCAGCATAACGGCAGTAAAATGCTCAGAATGAGATATTCTGCAAAAGACGGGGTAGCACCATACTCAACATCATCACTCAAGGTTCTGAGATATTACTAAACAGGCTACACCGGAGGTACTCGAACTGGGATATGACTCTGATCAACCAATCCTAAGAGACTACGGAGTAGTAACACATGATCCTGATAGACAGAAGAGGAAGCCTAGTTCCTTAACCCCGTAGGAAAGATAGGATGACTCAGATCAGAAGGGCATAAGGTAAAAGGAGTAAAAAGAGCCTTACGTTCCCTTCCACAATGAATTCCCTTACATAACTAAAGAATTTCTAGACTCAACTTCGACCAGGTTGGCTTGGAAATCCTACAGGCAGTCAGGCTCTGATACCAAAGCTGTCGGGACCCCGATTCTAAGTCACACCGATCTAGCATGTATCACCTCATATCACCTTGCGGCCTCATGCACGGTATTCCCACGGGTGTCGCCCTACCATGGCCCGGGACCGTTTGCGCCTTTTGGCTCACGTATATGATAGTATCGCTAGCATCCATATGACAGAGAACCCAGGCCGACATGACTAGTCGTGAACCCTAAGCGGCACTAACCCATGGGGACAGGCATACATGAATCAACGTCGAGCATGTTGGTCAGCAGCGTGTGAATCCGGGCTGTAGCACTGGGCTAACAGGACTCCGGTAACCCGGGCTGTAGCAGGCTAGGCAGGACTCCGGATGTCACCGCGTGACATTTCCCCAAAGGGACAGACACAGGAACAAAGTGAAACACATGCCGGCAGTCAAGTTGCCTGAACAGTAGTGCTGGGCTAGCAGGACTCCGGTGAACCGGGCTGTAGCGGACTACTATGGCTCAAGGAGACACTAGACTACATTTCCCCATAAGAGAGGCTGGCAAGGATAAACAACTAGATTGTCGGATCCCACACATAGCAATACACGTTACACGTATGCATAACATGCAAGTATGTGTTATACAACATGGCATCCCAACATAACGCAAACTCATATAGATAAAGGCCAAGAAGAGCCACATAACATATATACAAATAGGGGTCACATGACCCATCATTCAGTGCATACAAGCAACAAGCGGAAGCATTACATGTCTGAGTATAGACAACTACAAAAGAAAAGGCTGTGAGCCTGACTATGTACAACATCCGATCAAGATCATAGCTGAGGTACAAGCTACTTGTCAAAGTCCACGTAAACTAGTAAGACCCAAGTCTCCGCTGCAAGAACATAAATAAAGCAATATGAGTACAAAGGTACTCAGCAAGACTTACATCAGATCCGATCATACATGCATTTGTATCAAGAAGGTAATGTGGGGTTTAGTTGCAGCAAGCCAGCTTTGACTCAGTGGCTATCCTGTACTACGACTGCTGGTAACTCTTCTGAGGTGGCGCACACGAGTCCACTAATCACCACATCAATACACCACTATGGATTCATTCCCATCTCACTACGAGAAGGCCATCCATAGCACTCACACTTCTCTTGAGCATTTTAGGGTATCCACTTTAAGTTGTCTATGTACCACATAAGCATCCAAGAAGTCCATAACCGAGGACACGGCTATTCGAATAGATCATGATAACCCTGCAGGGGTGTACTTCTTCACACACTCTCTCACCACTTATCACCATGTACACGTCATGTATCTCGGCAACCTTCAAGCGGAAGCCTGGCGAGGGTGTCGGCCACGACCTGACTAACCACACAAGACTCTAGTCCAGGTTTATCGCCTATTCGGGTTCCATCCGCAAGGAGATCCGGCCTGGTTTTCGCTCACGGCCCCAAACGATGTGTATAGGGTTCCCGAGCCCACCATCCGGGTGCCACTCGGTACACCGGGCCACGTGTTCCTAGTCTATCCCAAGCCCACCTGGCCGGGTGCCACTTGGTAGACTACTAACACTACCTACAAACACGAGAAACTATTTGCAACTCCTGGACAGAGATCAAGTTGGTTAATAAGTCGAGAGAGCTTGGAGTGCCCGGAGTCCAACGTGTGGTAGTAGCTAGTCATTGGACAACATACAGAGAAGTCAGTGCTTAAGGATGGTTCCAGTGAGACAACCCACCACGTACTCCTACCTGGCCTCTCACCGCTACCTTTACCAAAACGTGTTCACACGTTCACTCAAAGCACCAGAACATATCGTAACACTCCAATTCATTCCCAATGAATCAGACCTGACACAACTCTAAGCAATAGCAGGCATGGCATGGTAGGACCACAACATGGCTCAATCAACTCCTACACATGCTAGTGGGTTTCAACTATTTACTGTGGCAATGACAGGTCATGCAGAGGAATGGCTTCAACTACCGCAGCATAAAGTAGCAGTTGAATCGTTGTCATCCTAATGCAATAAAAGAGAGCAAGATCGAGAGAGTGGGATTGTATCGGAAGGAACAAGGGGGTTTGCTTGCCTGGTAGATCAACAGAGGGGGCACTGCTCCACAGATAGGTACTCTGGAACACTCTCCGAAGCAGAACTTAACGAGAAGGAACGGTGTCGACAATCAAACACAAGTATATGCAGCAATATGATGCATGAATATTGCATGAACATGTGATGTGTCTTGAGCTAATGCATTTAGCATTCAACTGGTTGAAGTCCATTTGAACCAAAGGTTCAAATGCAACTCCCAAATAAGCTCTTATAAATGCCATTCATGTGTTTTCACCTATACAGCAGGTATAACTTGGTTTTTCATGCATGAAACTGATACATATGGATAGATTGAATTTTTCTGATAATTTTTCATATATAAATTATTTCAATTTGAGCTACGGTTGAATTTCTGTGATTTTTTGAAGTTTAGAACATTTTCTGGAATTTCCTGTTTTAAAATAATTCCAGAAAAAGGATAACTGCGTCAGCATGACGTCATGCCTGTGTCAGCAGGCCAGCAGCACTTATTGGGTCAAACCTGACGTGTGGGGTCCACACGTCAGTGTCACAGTTAGTTAATAGGAGGGGTTATTTCTAATCTAACTTAGATTAGTGGCGCTGGGGCCCACTGTCAGTGTCTCAAGGTTAACTAAGTGGTGATTAGCTTAAGCTAATCACCTGGCAGGTCGGGCCCACACGTCAGGCCGGTGAGGCTAACGCCGGCGACCTCTGGACGCGGCGGTGTCCTCGTTACAGGCCACGGGGGCGGCGACTAAGGGCACTGGGCCGTAGCCCGGGCTCTCGCGCAGCCAGCGGAGCAGGTAGGGGAAGCTGGGGTGGTCGAAGCTCACCGGAGCGGAGCTCGCGGCGGCGGCCGGAGCTCAGCTCGAGCGGAGGAGGGGCTAGAGGCGCAGGGAAGCAGAGGAGTAGGGGGGAAACGACGGTGGGGCTCACAACGGACTTGTAGGGCTGCTCATTGTGGCCGGGGACGCGCTGGAGATGAAGGAGCGGCGATGGCAATCTACGGCGGCCCGAGGCGAAGACGATGGCGATGGCGGTGCTCCAGGGCTTCCCGCGTCACGTGGCTCGACGAAGAGGTGGACGGCGACATGGCGGAGCTTCTGAGCTGGTCGGAGAAGCGAGGGGGAGGCGGTGGCTACGGAAACGGCGAACGGCGGCGACGGTAGAGCTTGGGCGGTCGCGCGGGAGAGAACCAGGGGAGGAGGGAGAGCGAGGGAGAGGGAGAGAGGAGCGAGGTGTCGTGGCGACGTCCAGGGAGGCCAGAACGACGAGGAGGGGAAACAGGAGGTGGCGGGGAGACATGGCCACGACCGACTGTGGCGCGGCCACGCAGTAGCTCCTACTGGCAGGAGCTTGAAGAAGCTCCTGGCAGTTGGGCTGGGCCGGCCTGCTGGGCCGCAGGGCCAGGCCAGGCTGCACATGTGAGTTTTCCCAGGTATGTATTTCCCTTACTTTTGTTTTCTGTTTTCTATTTTCTGACATTTGTTTTGATTTAGTAAAAATACTAAATCATTTTATTTACTTCTGTCAATTTTTGCAGGGACCTAAGGGATTATTCCAAAGCCCCTCACCAAAATTCAGAATTTTTGGACATATATAAAATATATAACATATATATCCAATGCAAATAAATATTGAATTAATTCCAAATTCCCAAAATAAATACTTATGAGATCCTAAAAAATATTGGTTTGATTTTTATCTCTCTCAATATTTTCAGAGAGCAACATGAACATTTTCTTGGACCTTTTTGGAGCAATTTTTAACTGGGTTATTTCCAGAAATGATTCTGAGGGTTTCACAAATCCCCATTTCAAATTTAAATGGAATTTAACATGATGCACACATGACTAGCTAGCCTTGAGCACACCAGAACTAGGGATGTGACAATAATCACTCTAGTTAGTGATCCGGACATAGCACTCCGCGCCGAGAATAAAACCGCGTCCCTGGCCCTTGAGGCATTATTTGAAGCCCTCGTGGCTGAAGAGTTAACCGGGCTGCGCTCCACGGTGGACAGAGATGATGTGGTCCTAGACAAACGACCCAAATCCATCTCATTCAAACCGGCAGAAGAAATAGTCAAATTCCAAGTCCATCCAACGGACCTCAAGAAGACAGCATCCATCAGAGCACAACTAGACCCGATGGTTGACGCCGCTCTACGAGAGTTCCTGCGCGAGAATTGGGATATATTCGCCTGGCACCCTTCCGATATGCCAGGAATCCCATGCGAGTTGGCCGAACACAGCCTCAATATATTGAAGGGACACAAGCCGACCAAGCAAATACTGCAGCGCTTTTCCAAACCCAAACGCCAAGCTATAGGGGAAGAGCTAGCCAAGTTAATCGTGCCCGGATTCATTAGAGAAATAAAACATCCGGACTGGCTAGCAAATTTGGTGATGGTACCAAAGAAGGACAAATCATGGCGCATGTGTGTCAATTTCAAAGACCTCAACAAGGCATGCCCCAAGGATCCCCCCCCTCCCCCGCATCGACCAAATCATTGACGCCACCGCAGGACACAACTCACTATGTCTATTGACGCATATTCCAGATACCATCAAATCAAAATGAAGGAATCTGATCAAGCTCCAACAACATTCATCACCCCATATGGGCCATTCTGCTTCAACACCATGCCCTTCGGGCTCAAGAACGTTGGTGTCACATACCAGCGCAATTCAAACATGCCTGGAGAAATAGATCGGCAAAACGGTTGAAGCTTATGTGGACGATGTCGTCATCAAAACTAGGAACGTCGAAACATTAATAGACGATTTACGTCTCACATTCGACAACCTCCGCGTGTATGACATTAAGCTTAATCCGGAAAAATGTGTTTTCGGCGTTCCCTCTGGAAAACTGTTGGGCTTCGTCGTTTCCAATAGAGGAATTGAAGCAAATCCAGCCAAAATCTGAGCTTTGTCACAATTGGCTAAGCCAACAGACCTTAAACAAGTCCAAAAAGCTCGCGGGTCGCGTAGCAGCTCTAAGACGCTTTACCTCCAGATTGGGAGAAAAGGCACTGCCACTCTATCGCCTTCTACGGCGAACCGACCACTTCGAGTGGACGGACGCGGCAACAACCGGACTGGAGGAAATAAAAGCCCTTCTTGCGAGCAATCCAATCCTGGCCGCACCAAACACCGACGAACCGATGTTATTATACATATCGGCAACACATCAGGTGGTGAGCGCCATACTCGTCGTTGAATGAGAACAGGACGGGCATAAATTCCCGCTTCAGAAGCTAGTATACTACGTATCTACTGTCCTTACACCATGCAAATCCCGATACCCTCATTATCAAAAGATAGCATACGCGGTCTTCATGGCATCCCAAAAGCTCCGTCACTACTTTCAGGAGTGTTCGATCACGGTGGCCTCCGAAGTACCACTCAATGACATTATAAACAACCGCGATGCTACCGGCCGGATTGCCAAATGGTCCATTGAGCTCCTCCCATTTGACATTTCATATAAACCACGTCGAGCTATCAAATCCCAAGTACTGGCCGACTTCGTCGCCGAATGGACAGAGGCCGAACTCCCTAAAGAGTACCACACATACTCCAATTGGGTCATGTATTTTGACGGCTCCAAAATGTTGGCAGGGTTAGGAGCGGACGTCGTTTTAACGTCCCCTACTGGAGACATCGTTCAGTACATCCTCCAAATACTATACACAGACTCCAATAACGCAGCCGAGTACGAGGCCTTATTACATGGTCTCCGGACGACTTTCTCCATGGGCATACAATGCCTAGAGGTGCGGGGACTCAAACCTGGCAATATCTCAAATAAATGGAGAATTTGACGCCAAAGATCCAAAGATGGCAGCGTATCGTAACGCAGTCAGAAATATGTCAGCCCGGTTTGAGGGGCTCGAGTTCCATCATGTGGCTCGAGAAAGTAATCAAACAACGGATGTCTTGCTCGTATTGGCGCTAAGAGCAACCCCGTCCCACCTAATATCTTCCTGGAAAGGCATTTAAGCCATCCATGGTGTGGCAGGGGAAAATGACAATACTAGTCCGGATCCAAACATAACCCCAGATCTCGGAAACACCAATGTCGTCGGGGGCTCAGCCACCGAAATAACACCATCGGTGCATCTCATCATGGCAGTCATTGCCCCATGGACCGAACCTTTCCTGGCCTACCTTAACAGGAAGGAGCTTCCTGAGGACCATAATGAGGCCCGTTGCATTGTCCGGTCTTCAAAGGCCTATAAGGTTCATGGTGGAGAGCTCTATAAGAAAAGCACTACCGGGGTCGTTCAACGATGTATATCCGAGGAAGAGGGGCGGCAACTGTTGGCTGAAATTCATGCCGGAATCGGCGGTCACCATGCTACAACTCGGGCCCTTGTTACCAAGGCCTTCCGTACAGGGTTTTACTGGCTGACGGCCCGAGCAGATGCATAGGACCTTGTCCAACGTTGCGTCGGATGCCAACTCTTTGCCAACCAAAGCGATATGCCCCCACTGCCTTACAAACAATCCCCATCACTTGGCCTTTTGCGGTCTGGGGCTCGATATGGTCGGACCCCTTAAAGGAGGAAGTCATAAGAGAAAGTATCTGCTGGTCATGGTGGATAAATTCACTAAGTGGATAGAGGCCAAACCAGTCAAAACGGCCAAAGCGGGGCCAGTAATAGATTTCATATCCTGCGTGGTACACCGTTACGGCGTCCCGCACAGTATAATCACCGGTAATGGCTCCGATTTTACAGCCGATGAGGTGAAAACCTGGTGCGCAAATCTAGGCATTAAGCTCGATTATGCCTCTGTCTATCACCTGCAGACAAACAGTCAAGTCGAACGGGCGAATGGTCTTATTATGAGCGACATCAAACCCAGACTAGTGTGGTCTTTGAAGGAATCAGACAAGCACTAGGTGGAGAAACTTGACTCCGTACTCTGGGGGCTGCGGACCATGCCCAATCGCACTACCGGATATACACCCTTCTTCATGGTGTACGGTGCATAAGCAGTGTTACCCTGCGATATTTATTCATGATTCACCTCGAGTGCGTATGTACGAAGAGAGAGAAGTCGAGCTTGATCAGCAGGACATCTTAGATGCCTTGGAGGAGGAGCGCGACATCGCAAAAGCCCGTTCCGCATTTTATCAACAACAGGCTCGCAGGTATCAAACAGAGAAATGCGGGCCAAGACGTATAACGTCGGTGAAATTGTTCTACGCTTGACAAAGAAGAAAAAGGACAAGCTCAAGCCCAAGTGGGAGGGTCCCTTCATCATTGACGAAGTTCTCACCGGAGGGTCCCTTCATCTGTGTTCGTTTCCTCCCTCCTGTTATTACCGTCATTTTTTTCCTCTATTTTTGTTTTCTACCTTTTTTCATTTTCTCTTTAGCCCCACGGCTTTAGTACGGCTCAATTATCCCTACCTAATGCGTACATATCTAAATATTTACGTTCATTACACATGGGGGCTTCTCGTAAAGAAGCTTGTGACAATTCTTCGAGCATCAAGCCACTACAAAAAAGAGACACATCCGTGACATTTTGGGCCAAACGAAAATTTTTCTGACATACATATGACACTTCTATGACGATAATTGTGACAAAACCCGATATCATCATAGATGTGGTGGGCTCCTACTTCTATGACAAAAAATCATGACAGAATATGGGCTTTTCGTCCTGGGCGGGTCGGAGACGCAGCTGCATGACATTCTTTGGGTTATCCATGATGGAAAAACCCGTGGTAGAAGCGAGGGGGAGGAAAATTTCGGGGAGTTCCCGGTTACGGTGGGAGGTCGGGGGCCGAGCAATGCGCATTTCTCTCGCACACGTACGCGCGTGTGTGCGAGGCGTTGGCTCTAACTGAACCCGAGCGAGGCATTGGGCTCTAACTGAACCCGAGCGATTGCACTGCAGGCTACGCGTTACTGAACCCAAGCAATCGATGGCTCTTAACTGAACCCGATCGAGCGATTCCTTCGCTACTGCTGCTAACTGAAG